>NC_069502.1:104248588-104622878 GCF_027579735.1 Bombina bombina
ACATTGTTCTGAGTGAGTTTTTAGGGTAACCCCATGTGCGTAGTCTCATGCTCAGTCGGAATGCTTCAAAGTTGAGGTTTGTAGGGAGTCGGAATTTCGTACAGAGATCAGGATGAGAGAGCAATGTGTCTTGTTCATAGAAATCTGTCACTAGGGAAATCTGTAATTGACGCCATGTGTCGGGATGGGAATCAGGTAAGCATAAGAGTGCACCAGAAATGGTAAGTGCTGGGGAAGGATGGGGGGAAATGGCTGGATTATGTCTTATCTGATCCCAGAATTGGAAGGCATGTTTGAATATTGGATGTGTAGTACTTAGTTCTTGTCTATGGTGAGCAGGGATCCAGAGGAGGTCAGAGAGAGTAATAGAAGGGGGCAGCATCGAGGATTCAACTATGAACCATCCTGGACGGCGTTCAGTGTTGTTCCATCTTATTAAGTGTGAGAGTCTGGCGGAATTATGGTATGAAATAAGATTTGGCAAAGCCAGGCCACCCTGTGTAATTGGTCTCTCGAGAGTTCGTTCAGAAGTTCTGGGTCTCTTATCTCTCCAAAGGTAATTAGTGACCAGGCACTGTAGTCTGTTTAAGATAGGTCTAGGGACATTATATGGAATAGATCTAAAAAGATACGAGATCTTCGGAAGGAAGGACATCTTGATCGCAGCAATACAACCTGTCCAGGAGATTTCTCTAAATTCCCAAGATTCAAGCAGTTTCTTAAACTCTAAGAGTCTATTTGTTTAGTTTAATGTTATCGTGGTAGAGGGGTCTGGGCTAAGGGAAACCCCCAGTACCTTAATGGAGGTCTCGTTCCATTGAAAGTGGTACATTCTCTTTAGGGAGGCAAGGCCGTTGGGTGTTATATTTATAGGGAGAGCTTCTGTCTTTGAAATGTTGAGTTTATAAAAACTAATTTTACCGAAGTTCTCTAGGGTTGTGAAAACTGCAGATAAGGATTCTTTGGGTGACGTGAGGAAAAGAGTGATATCATCTGCATATAATGAGATTTTATGTGAGTGAGTCCCTACTGAGAGGCCTGAGGTTCATGGATCATGTCTGATATAGTGGGCTAAGGGTTTGATCGCTAAAGCAAACAGGAGAGGCGACAGTGGGCATCCCTGCCTGGTACCATTGGTTATGCTGAATGGAGGTGACTGGAATCCAACTCCTCGTACTCTAGCCATGGGAGATGTATAGAGGGCCTTAACTGCCAGGATGAAGGAATTAGGTATTTGAAGAGCTCTCATAGTCTCCCATAAATAGTCCCATCTGACCCTGTCAAATGCCTTTTCGGCATCAAGTGACAGGGCCAGCAGGGCAATTCCTCTACTTGAGGCAATGTTAAGAAGATTAAGTGTTCTCCTTATCGCATCTGTTCCTTCTCGGTATGGGATAAATCCGACCTGTTCATCTCCTATCAGGGGAGAGATAATTCTTGAAAATCTGTTGGCTAAGAACTTTGCGTAAATTTTGGTATCAAGATTGAGTAATGAAATTGGGCGGTAACTGCTGCATAGGTCTGAAGGTTTACCTGGTTTTAAGATTGTGATTACCGTGGCCTCTAAGAATTCTGTGCTAAGGTTGCTTCTAGAGATAGTCTCCTGACAGAATCTACAAAGAATAGGAGCCAGGAGATTCTGAAAAGTTTTATAGAATCTAGCTGTGAAGCCGTCTGGGCCAGGAGATTTCCCTAATTTTATGTTTGCTATGATCTTCCTAATTTCTTCTACTGTCACTAGAGCTGTGAGTATAGGGACATCATCTGGATTGAGTGTGGGTAGACCAAATGAGGTCAGTAAGGTGGAGATTTCCTCCACGGTACAAGGGGGCAAATTCAGACCTACTTCAATGTTATACAGGGTTTGGTAATACTTCTTAAATGTTTCCCCAACATCAGCAGGAGCATAGACTGACTTCCCAGTATCATTTTGAATGGACATTATGCGGAATTGAGCTGTACGGTGTTTAAGTTTCAATGCCAATAGTGTGGAGGCTTTGTTGCCCTGGTGGTAGAAGATGCTCTTAAATCTTTCTAGCATGTTATGAATTTTTTTTAATTTCTAGTGCTTGAATTTGTTTAGTGGGTTCAAGCATTTCGTCATTCACTGAGGTAGAATATGAAAGGCTGAGTTCGGTTTTTAATTTTCTTAATTGGATAACCAGGACAGATAGTGTAGTTCCGCTTCAGATTCTATCTGAATAAGGTGGCCCCTCACCATGGCCTTGAGGGTGGCCCACAAATGTTGTATTGTGGTCTGATTGTCGTCATTTAGGCTGATGAAGTCAGTGATCTTAGTTTGAAGTTCAGACTTAAATGTGGGATCTGTGATAGTCCAGTCTTGTAAGTGCCACACGAAAGGTGAAGTAAATGTTAGATAGGGACCTAGGCGAAGGTGCAAAGCATCATGGTCAGACCAAGTAACCGGGTGATTTTGGTATAGGAAATGTTGTCTAATAGTTTGGCACTTTTAAAGAAATAGTCAATGCGAGTATGTGATTTATGTGGGGAGGACTAAAATGTGAAATCTCTCTCCTGGGGGTGGAGCGCTCACCAGGCATCATATAAATCATGTTGGGCGATAAGTAATTGAAATGCTTTGGAGAACGAGTGAGTGGCTCTGTCTGGCTGTGAAAGTGTAGGTCCTATTCTGTCTAGATTTATGTCCCAGATTAAATTACAGTCTCCTCCCAGAATTAGTTCCCCTTGTTTCACTACTGTTACTAGGGTGAGAAGTGTCCTAAGAAATTTTATCTCTCTGGAGTTGGGAGCGTAGAGATTAATTAGTGTGATTACGCGTTTATTGAGCTTGCATACTATAACCTAGCTTGGGGATCTCTTTCTATATATACGGGGTCATAGGAGACATTTTTGCCAATGTAGATGGCTACACCTCTGGATTTGGAGGGGAACGTGGCTTCGATCAACATGGGGAACCAGCGAAAGCTGCGTGTGAGCGCAGGGGTAGGAGTCCAATGGGTCTATTGGACAAGGGCAACATCTGTTTTACTTTTACGCAAGTAGGCGAAGAGAAGACTCCGCTTGGTAGGGGAATTAAGTCCCTGAACATTCAAAGTGAGGAAATGTAGGTTTTCCATAATTTAGTGAGAGGAAGAGGGGAAGGAAAAAAAAAAAGGGGGGGATAGGGTAGGGTAGGGGATGTTAGAGGAGAGGAGGGTCTCTCCTGGGTCACTAGATTATGAAGAATATGGTCTGAAGAAGCTGTTCAGAGAAAGATTTCTAGTGGTATTGAGGTATAACTAAATTGTGTATATTGCAAGGGGTAATAGGTATTCAGCGGTCAGGATCCGCTTCGATTAGGGAAGGGGAAAAACAGGGAGGAGGGCAGGGGAGTAGGGGATGAGAAGAATGAGGGTCCGAAAGGCCCAAGTGTGTTAATAGATAAAGCGGGGATGGGGAAGGTTAGGAGAGGGGGGAAGGGGGGGAGAAGGAGTAATATGTATTAGTCTGTGACAGGCTAAACGTTTTAATATATGTTTGAGCGGTCTGGCAGGAGGGTATCTATAAAATTTAAATTTAAAAGTAAGGGCTTGTGGAAGTGTGGAGAAGGACCAGGAGCAAAAGGGGGGAGAAGGGAGAGGCGTTCAGACAAGAAACGCCCCCCAGTTAGTTAGGTGGGGTGAGTGGTTTAGGAAGATAAGGGATTTAAGGATTCCAAAAGAGTTGGTAGAAAGTACAATATAGTATGGGATCATGTTTGGTGTTCCCCATCAGTCGTTGAGAAGAGGAGAAGGACAATGACAGAGTTTTGTGCTGTTACTGATATGTCTACATAGGGGGTGGACTAGGTGGTGTGTGGAGGATTGGTCATAGGGGTAGTTCTAGGCGGGGTAGAAGCTCCTGGATGTAAAATAAGCCATCTTTGGAACAGAAATGAGTGGTTCCCAGAAGGATTAGACCAGGTCCCTGAGGATCCAAGTTAGGGAGCTGGGTGAAAAGACAAAACATTTGCAAAATCAAGATAACAATATGATAGGTAAATAATGTGTGCATAAAACCAAGGTTAACAAAATATAGCATGACATTTTTGAAGTTATAGCTACAAACTTGTGTAACCAATGTCTTCTGGACATATCTTCTTTATGTGCTGTAATTGAAGTCAATTCAATATCTAGTGTACTGGTCTACTATCTCAATTAGCAAAGGAAATGAAGATGCATCTCCAGATGAGCATATGTAATAGATAATGTCAGCTTATCAACATAGAGATAAAGTGTAAAGGAGAAGGCGAAGGGGAGCCAAGAGCTGAGAAAGGGTAAGTGATGTACCCATGTGTGAGCTCGGGGCTTACCTTGATGATGTTCTTCTGGTGAGGAGGTCTTCGGCATAAGGACCAGTGACTAAAGAGCCATTTAAGAGTAAGATATGTACCGGTATGTGTGCTCAGCAAGGTCCCTATGCGGGGCTGGAAATCCTACTCTAGGATGTGGAGAGTTCCAGAACTGCAGGTTCCCAGAGAGTTCTGAGCAATGAACTGTGATCTGTGTTAGACTTCGTCTTAATAGGGGGATACAGTGTTCAGAGGGTGCCAGTCCGGGGCTGCCGAATTAAGCTCTTTGGGTTTTTCTCGACTTCTACTAGTAGGGTCTGAAGGGACGGTTAGTCTTAGGGTATGGAGTAGTTTCAGACCTTGATCCGTAGATGATATTACATATGACTGTTCGTCATTCTGCAGGAAGATCTTCACTGGGAACCCCCACCTGTATTTTACTTTATGATGTCTCAGAGCCTGTGTAAACTGCTGCAATTTTCTTCATTTCTCCTTTGTAGTATAGAAGTGAAGACATAAAATGACATCTCTCGGAGTGTCAGTTGAGGAATTACGCGGCCGTACCGCCCTATGAGCTCTGTCAACTAAGAGGTCTTGTTCTTTTACTATGCCCAAGAGATCCCTAAAAAGGGCAGCCAGATAGTTATGTAGGTCCGCTGGGGTTACCTCCTCAGAGATTCCCTTGATCCGAAGATTATTTTGGTGGGATCTATCTTCTAAATCCGCCAACTTGGACTCCAAGTCAGAGATTTGCTCTGCGAGATTCTGGGAGTAGGAGAGTAGGTTGGAGTGATCAATTGCTAGATCCTTGTGTTTCCTCTCAAGTGTCTCTGTTCGTTCTCCCAATGAGGAAATGTTGCGCTTGAGTTCACTGAATCACTGACAGATTGACGGAGATCTTGCCGTAAGGATGTGTAATGAATATCCATCTTTACAGATTATGTTTTAATGGTATCCAGAAAAGTAGATTGTGAGAGCACAGCTCTATCTTTTCCAGGGTTATCTGGTCTTGGATTTCTAGCGTTGAAAACAGAAGAATCTCTAGAGTCCTCTTCCGAGAGGTCAGGGTCAGAGATGTTTTTGCTATTAAAATGATCTGTCAGAGTCCTTTTGGGGAGCTCATGATGTTTTGATTTTCTCTACCCAGCGTGTGCCATATTTAGGAGAGTGTCTCTCAGAATCTTCAGAAACAAATAGAGTAAATTACTTCCTTGTTAGGGTTGAAAACTGGGGGGGGGGGGGAGCAAGCCGGCGCCTCTGCCACTCTGGCCTTAGCCCATCATTATCACTTCTGGCTGTTAGGGGAAAATAGTTGGACCAGAGTGGGAACTAATATGGTCAGGTTTCCACTACTCAAGTTATATCACATAAGGAGTACTTATGGGTCAGGTACACTATATGATTTTTCTGGAACGTGAGGCGCTGTAGTGAAGTCCCTCTCAGGGAATATACCACCACTGGGTGAAGCCGGGAAAAGGAGAGCGGATATGACCCGCAGACCACAGGGGCTGCGATAAAGGGAGGAGAGGGATCTCCAAGAAGTAAGTGCTGTGCTGTGGAGGTTCAAAGCATCAGTTGGGAAAGTATATTCGGGATTGGGTAATTGCAAGACCCAGTGGTAGGCTCCCCAATATAGGCAGATTTGGAGTGGGTTGTATGTCCCTGTTAGAGAAGTTGAGGGGATGTATAGTTGGGCGTAATCTGCCTCTTGGTATAAGGGCCAGAATAGTGTGTTAGCTTCTTTAAATGTCCTGTTGGCTCTTTTGTGTAGTATAAACTTTCTGGAGTAATACTGCTGCTGTAAACTCCTAGTGGTAGAAGGTGGGAGGGAGTTAAATTAATGAACCGGAATGCAAGGGAGCTATGTTGTTTTTACTTTTATCCTTATTTTCCCTCTCTGTTACTTTTCTTTTGTTCTTTCTCTTTCCCTCCCTGTTTTCTTCTTTTTTCTTCTTCTTTCCAATTGCCCCTCTTTTCTTATTTCCTTCTATTTTATGTTGTTTTCCTGTCCCTCCACATCCCCACTCCCTTTAGGTGCAATTTCCCATTTGTAAATTCCCCAGGGTTTTTGGGAAATAAAATATGGGGTGCAATTGTTGTGTTCTGCTTAGGTTATGGTATTGTGGTGGGTGGCGTAGCAGTGCTTACTCCTATATGTTTGGGTCCTCAGTTTCAGAGGAATCTCCGGAGCTCAGACACAATGAAGGCCTCAAAATGGCGGCCGTTGGTGCCAGAAGTGTCTGTTCCGGTCATCAATGCACTCCAGATGCACCGCTCGCCCCAGGTCCCTCCACAGATTGCGGGATGGCAATCTTAATTCAGATGAGTGACAGGAGGCTTCTTACATAGGTGGGAGGGCTGTAAGAGGTTGCGTGTGGCTCCTTGTTCAGTGTCGGCTGTCTGAGTTGACGGGGTCTGTCCCGAGGAGAGCGGCTGCACCGGACCTGCTCAGAGGGCTAACAGATAATATCGGGTAGGCTCCTAGACCCGGGGGTAGATAGTTAGGAGGGCTTGTTTACTCCGGATGAGTGATTGCGTCGCCAGAGCAGGTAGCTGTATAGCAGTTTAATGGGACTGTGTGTCCACTACTAAGGCTACACAGACAGGCAATTTGTCCTGGGTAGGATAAAGGGGATCTGGAGAGGGTGTAATCCACAAAGTAATTCCTAAAGGAAAGGGAAATAATGACTTTAATGGGTTTTGGAGGAGAGAGCTCCTGCCTTATGCGACCGCTCAGTGTGGCTGTAGGCTACGCTCCAGGCTTGATTATTTTTTAATATCTAATAAACTAGTAATTTATGAACTGGTCGCGGATATCAAGGAAATCATAATCTCAGATCATGCCATTATTACCCTAAATATTAAAGTTAGAAATAATCAGGCATCAGGCAACAGGTTTTTCTTTCCTAGTTATCTTGCTAATAATGTCCAATTTAAAGCTTGAATGAAATTAAAATGGAATGACTTTTATCAGTTGAATTATACCCCAGAAATGCGAACTGAAATCTTATGGGAAACTATTAAAGCAGTAATAAGAGGTGAGATTAAGGCATATCTAGTAATTAAAAAATGTAAAATGGTTGCTAGGGATCCGCAATTGTCGAACCAATTACGTAATGCATACAACTCATACATTAGTGACCCTGCACCAAAAATGTGGGAAATTTATCAAGAAAAAAAAAAAGAGAAAGAGAAGTTTTTATAACACAAAAAATGGCACAGGAAGAACTTAGGACTAGGTTCTCTTTTTATAGGCATGGGGGTAAACCTGGTAAATTCCTTGCAAATATAATTAAAACTAAAAAAAAAAAAATATTTGATAGAATCTCTCAAAAACCCACAGGGCAGGATCACTAATATTAACGAAATTAATGAGTATATTTTACAATATTTCCAGAAATTATACTCGACTAATATAATAGATTGTCAAGTTAAGGAGAATTTTTGGAAAAGTACACAAACTCCAAAGTTAGCAAAAAGCAAATTAGATAAATTAAATACACCTATTTCCCATAAATAGTAAATACAGTGGGACCTCGGTTTACGAATTTAATTCGTTCTCCGGGACGTTTCTTATTGCGAAAAATTCGTAAACCGAAACACGGTTTCCCATAGGAATGCATTGAAAACCAATTAATGCGTTCCGGAGGTGAGAGAAAAAGTCAAATAAAGTCTACAAAACCTGCTGCAAAAGGCTCCAATGGCTCCAAAAGGCTCCAAAATTTGCTGCAAATGGCTCCAATGGCTCCAAAAGGCTCCACAACTTGCTGCAAATGGCTCCAAAGGGCTCAACAACTTGCTGCAAATGGCTCCAAAAGGCTCAACAACTTGCTGCAAATGGCTCCAAAACCTCTCCAACTGCTACCCACACTTCAGTATGCAGGGGCAAACCAGGACACTTGTTAAGTATTGCGAAAAAAATTCGTAAACCGAGAGGCAAACCGGAACATTTGTTTCGTATTGCGAAAAAAATTCTTAAACCGAGACAAGATTTTGAATTCGTAAACCGAAATTTCGTATACCGAGTCGTTTGTAAACCGAGGTCCCACTGTATTGCCATTAGGAGAGCAGCGGCTAATAAAGCCACTGGACCAGATCAGATACCGGTGGAACTTTATAAATGTCGTTCAGAAGATATTACACCAACATTGGTTAAATTATTTAATAATTATTACATGGAGGGTAGAGCTTGTTACAGATACTTTATGGCATCTTTACTATCTTTTATTCCAAAAAAAAGGTAAAGATTGAGAAGAGATCAGTTTGTATAGGCCAATTTTGTTATTCTACAAGTATTCTTACAAGTATTATAGCAACTAGGCTTAAATCTTGTATTGGACCCCTTATTCATAAAGACCAAGTAGGTTTTATGCCAGGTAGAAACTCTTCATGTAACATAAGAAAATTTCAATTGATACTGAACAGCTTCCAGGCTAACTCGCAGAAAAGGAACCCTTTAAAGGGACCAGATGCAGCAATAGTCTCAATAGATGCAGAGAAGGCCTTCAACTCCTTTACTTGGGATCACTTGTTCACAGTGCTTTCTAGGTTTGGAGACGAGGGCCCTTTCTTTAATTTCATTCATTTAATTTATAAACATCCTAATGCCGCTATTATTATTAATGACCGACCTTCACCTAGATTCCAGTTACAAAGAGGATCAAGGCAAGGTTGCCCTCTATCCCCTTATTTATTTAACCTGACCCTTGAGCCCCAAGCTATTTGTTTAAGAATATAGATTGAAGGGATCAAAATGAGCACAAGAAAGGTTACATCATTGCTATATGCGGAAAACTTATTAGTTTTAATGTCGAATACTGGAAGAAATATCCCTTTATTAATCCAACTACTACAGGAGTTTAGGGCCTTTCCGGGCTATAAAGTCAACACAGCTAAAACAGATTTTTTTGGGTAAAGAAACAAAAAAATCATATTAAGGTTCTCAGTTTGTAGAAGCAAAAGAAGCATTTATATATCTAGGTATCACATTAGCTAAAGATAGCAATGAATGGTACAGGCTTAATTATCCCGCATTGTTTGCTAAAATAAATTCTGATTTGGAAAATTAGGCTAAATTTAAACTAACCCTAACAGGTAAAGTAAATTTGATAAAGATGGTAATATTCCCCAAACTCTTCTAATTAATGCATAATTTACCAATCATGATAAACAGGAATGACCCAGGTGTATTTAAACCGAGATGTCTCTAATTCCTGTGGGGGGGGGGAGTAGAGAGCCATTGCCTTTAAAAATATTTCATTATTTAGTGCTGATGGTGGCCTGGCCTTACCAGACATTGAAATATATAATCTAGTGGCTATCACAAAGATAGCATTAGATTGGCTAACTGGAAGTGATTACTATGTATTTTACAATACTGATGAGGGCACATGGTGCATCCTAGACCCAGTACTGAATCTGTTCAGAGCAGGTAAATATTCTATTTCATTGTTAAATAGAATAACCATGAGCTTTTTTGGTCAATTAAAGGTGCATAAAATAGCACAGGCATTGAAAGTTACACCCGAGGTGGTCCAGAAAAGCTTTAAACTAGTAGATGCTGCAATACTCTCCTCTTCATGGAGAGAATCACACACCAAATTGGTAAACAGAATATATATTACTCCAAAAATGTTTGAGACAAGTCAGGCTTGCATTGCCTCAAATGCAAGGCATTAGATGCAGATATATATCATTGTTTTTGGGGCTACCATAAAATAAAGACATTTTGGTATAAAATAAACTATTGATCAAATAAAATTAATCAAAATCATTTAAAAATAAGACAATTACGTTTTTTTAACAGATGGCCAAAAAGAAACTCATATTAAAAATGTCCACCAAATTAATGCTATAATTATGGTAGGTAGACTATTGATCTTGAAATATTGGAAATCGAATAAAGCCCCTAATTTGACAGAATTCCAACAGAAACTTAAAAATCAAATCATCATGGAACAAATGGATACCTCAATAAACTCAGAAACTCAAATTAAGTGCTTCTTTTACAAATGGAAAAGCTTAATTATTAGCTTCCCCAAGGAGATACAAAGGCAGCTGAGGTACCATGTTTCTTGAGTTGGCCATTGTGATAATTAATTTTTGGAGCCCTAGATAAGAGGGGGAGGGGACGGGGAAGTGAGGTGAGGAGTCGAGGGCTAGCCTGGTCGCAGCCTTTCCCCTAAGGTGTTTCTTTTTCCTTCTTTTTTTTTGTGTGTCTTTGTTTTTGTTTTTATTTTTACATGTCTAGTTATGACAACTAGGTATGAAAACCCAATTCAAAAAAAGTTTGAAGTGCCCTTTGAATGAGTTAATTGTAGAATATAACCTATGTTTAAGGCATTTTGTAGAACTGGAGCTCTTTTTATGAGAAAACATTGTGTTGACATTAACAATGCTTGACAACCAATTTTTGATTTATTTTGTATTGTTTTCATTTACTGCCTATCTCTGATGATTGATTGTAGACTTGTATTATGAATTGAATAAAAATTAAAAAAAAAAAGAATCAAGTTTAATGCAATAACTTACTGCAATTTGTGGATGACCCAAAAGCTTCACAACTTCATTTATTATTTTCATAAATCTGAGAAATACAGGATCCTCATAATCATATCGATGATCAAGTAATATAGATACAATTATGTTGGCAACAGCAGCATTTATGTTCACGGTGTTCTCAAATGGTTGTCCTATTAATGAAAATAAATATGTAAATTACCAATTGCATACTGCTTTAGAGTATTTTACTGTTATTTCCCTGCATATCTTAACTTATATAAAGAACAAAATATAAATCAAACATCAGAATTTTATATTGGTTTAGAATGTTAAAAGATTAACTTAAAACTTTTTATCTGAATATTGTCATGTGCAAAAAATGGTTGCAAAGTATATCGAATCTGAAATATTGTGTCTGATATTCTTTTATTAACTTAATGAATAAATGTACAAATACAAAGTTCATTCAGACAAAACATTTAAAATTAATTATTCGTTTGGAAATGAATAAGCAAAAAACTAATTTTTGCTCATGTAAAATACATTTAAAAATATAGACATTGGGACATTGGGCGCCCTAAATATTTTTATTGCTCTCACGCTAACTGTGCTCAAAGTTTTACATTTTAACATACCTGGGCTTGCGTACATATTAAAAGTTGAAAGTAAAAATTTAGAGCACAAGCGAAAGGTCAGGCGTGATAGCTTCAGGACTTCAGATATCGTGACTGCGCTAACTTCTTCCCATAGACTTTAATGGGACAGGCTACTAAAAAAAATAACATTTATCGATTGTGAACTAACCCAACTCTGCACTAGACCAACAGAGCTAAACCCGAAGAATGTAAGAAATACTTTAGATTCCTTCACATATAAGGAAACATTATTTTTTTTAATAGATATTTTTCTCGCTCTATATATATGATTATTTTTTTGTAAAATATCTATGCACATGTAAAGATATATATTAGCACTTTCCAGTCGAACACCTTGTCACCTACCATATCCCCTTTAACCCTTATTATTTTTTTTATTAATATTTAATTGATATTTTTTTAGGTAAATAACTATTTTATTTATGAGTGTAATACTTTATTTAAATATGTTTTGGATGTGTTTTGAACACTTTTTTTATTACCACTAAAATTATTGACAGTTTATGATCTAATTAATTATCTCTTTATGTTGGTGTCTAATTATCTTAGAATTAAATTATTATTTTTTACCTAAGTGAGAATGTGATTATGGTGAACATTTTTGCACCCCTCATAATCTAAAAGTACATTCAGGTTTTATCATAGTACAATTGTTTAATCCAAAAGTCAAACTGTAACTGAAAAATGCCTATGTTTCCAAACAAGTAAACAAATGAGTGAATAGACTCATTTATTGTACATAATTATTGCCATAAACTATTTGACATTCAAATGATTCAGTTAGAATAGAAATTGGTGTTTCGGAATTACAAATTATATCCTGTTCAAACATCTTGTAAAATGTGTAAACAAAGATGAAAATGTACTGACCACTAAAAGATTCAATCTTCTGAATTAATAAATCACTTTCTTTATTAACTTTTTCTACCAGAGATTGCTTTCCCATTCCAAAATCTCGTAATGTTGAAAGAGTAAATCTCCTCATGACTTTCCAATTCTCCCCATTGGTAAAAGCAAGACCTGAAATAAAATAAAAATATAATGAATTGGAATAGTGACTGATTACATTTACAAATCAATGGCAGTGCTATTTATGTGCAATATCCACACAAACTATACCTTATTCTATTTAGAAAAATAACTACAGATTGCAGAAATATCTACATAAGCAAAATTAAAAAATCATATAAAAAAAACAAACAAACACATTTTTGTGATAATTTTGTTTTAATATCCGGACTTTTCTTTCCTATATATATATATATATATATATGTTAAGACAATGCATGCATACTCATTATCCATGTCCAAACTTACCTAGCTTAGCAAAAAAATAAAAAAAATAATCAGAAAATACAAAAAAATACATCCTATATAGAATTGCACAATATGAAATATTTACGCTAATTTCCTATTTAGTTTTATTAGTTTAGAGAAATACAATATCTATGACCTTATGCAATTAACACATAGGTGATTGCTATTATTGTGACGGCATTCATTATTCATTAGAGAAACGAATGCCAAATATGACTGGGGGCTGCAGAATTCAACTATTTTTAATGCAGGATTTTTATTAGTCCAAAAGTGTCCCACTACAAATAAATATCTGTTTAAATTCAGATATTTTTGTATTTCACGTTTACATTTAGCAGTCTGGCACCGAAAATAGTTGAATTCTGCAGCCTGCAGCCATATTCGCCATTCATTTCTATAATGAACAGGGAATGCTAAACTTTTATTATTGCCTAGTGATGATCAAATAGTGGGAGAATCCTTTTTCTAATGAGGTGTCACGCACTGCTCTGCATCTCAAATGACGAGAGACCTCAAGTCCTTTTTCATTACCCAACTGCAGGTAAGTGAAACTGCTTTGTACAAGTGTATCTTTCTTTGCATGGGGTAAATAATGCAGAGGAGACAGTAATGAACTTGATCATTTAATGTAAAGTGTTAAACGTTTTCAGGAACTAATCTATGAAATAAACTAAGGGATAAATTTCTTGTTTTTTCCCCTGTGTAAATAATTTATGTAGTAGCATATGCGAGCCTGCTTCCCGCAATGTAGGTGGCGAGGGAAAATCACAGAGAGCTCGCTCGCTCTCTGTGATTGACAGCCCCTTCAGTCGCGTGATTGGTCGCACGAATGAAGGGGTGGGCATTACACACTCCGATGAGTGTGTAATGATACATATGGGCAAACGAATCAACAGATCCGCTGCCCGTGTGTAGCGAAGGTGGGCGGACAGCTTCACGAGTTGAGAAGCTGTCCATCCGCCACTTAGTACATGGAGCCCATGCTGTGAGTATAAGCCCTCCACATGGACAACCTTCAGTAATTGCAGCAGCTCAGTCTATTGCACAAAAAGTGAAGATCAGTTGATCTTGGTAAATAAATAATCCCTATAATCACAGAAAAAGCAGCACTCCTTAGGATAAAAAGACCTTTATTGTACATAGTGGGTCACCAGTAAAAAGCAGCACTCCTTAGGATAAAAGACCTTTATTGTACATAGTGGGTCACCAGTAAAAAGCAGCACTCCTTAGGATAAAAAGACCTTTATTGTACAAAGTGGGTCACCAGTAAAAAGCAGCACTCCTTAGGATAAAAAGACCTTTATTGTACATAGTGGGTCACCAGTAAAAAGCAGCACTCCTTAGGATAAAAAGACCTTTATTGTACATAGTGGGTCACCAGTAAAAAGCAGCACTCCTTAGGATAAAAAGACCTTTATTGTACATAGTGGGTCACCAGTAAAAAGCAGCACTCCTTAGGATAAAAAGACCTTTATTGTACATAGTGGGTCACCAGTAAAAAGCAGCACTCCTTAGGATAAAAAGACCTTTATTGTACATAGTGGGTCACCAGTAAAAAGCAGCACTCCTTAGGATAAAAAGACCTTTATTGTACATAGTGGGTCACCAGTAAAAAGCAGCACTCCTTAGGATAAAAAGACCTTTATTGTACATAGTGGGTCACCAGTAAAAAGCAGCACTCCTTAGGATAAAAAGACCTTTATTGTATATAGTGGGTCACCAGTAAAAAGCAGCACTCCTTAGGATAAAAAGACCTTTATTGTACATAGTGGGTCACCAGTAAAAAGCAGCACTCCTTAGGATAAAAAGACCTTTATTGTACAAAGTGGGTCACCAGTAAAAAGCATGCACTGTTAACCCACTATGTACAATAAAGGTCTTTTTATCCTAAGTAAATACTCCCTGCCTATGTCACATGCACAACTGGTGGTGCTCTATTACTCGTGATTTGCTCCTTTTATTGATTGCTTCTTCTCTATGGAAGACGTTATTACTCTATGTGGTGCCTCTTCTCTTTTGTTCCTGTTTCTCAGTATGCAGTGATTCCAGGACTGGTTAAGAGAGCTGCCTGAGTGATTGCAGAAAATCCTACTCAGTTAATCATTTGCTGAATATCGTTGGGACTTTTATGGGTCTTTCCCCTACATATATTGTCTGTATATATACATAAAAAAAATAATTTATTTTTTCTTTTTTTGGCTATTGTGTGCATTTAAGCGCCACCTTAGTTACGTTATCTTGTGTAGAACTTAAATAATACTTATTTTATCACATTTTCTTTGTTCTCTTGTTATCTTTTGTTGTAAGCTCAGGAGCGTGCATGTGTCGGAAGCACTATGTTGCAGCAGTTTTTTAAGAATACAAAAACACAAGATGGCAGGACTATATCATGTAGTGCTCCAGAAACCTACCTAAGTATCTCTTCAACAAAACACAACATGAATAACAAATGAGAACAAAGCAAGTTTGATAATAGAAGTAAACTGGAAGCTTTTATAAAATGATAAGTTCTGTTTGAATCATGAAATAATCTTTTGGGGTTTAGTATCCCTTTAAATAATAATAAAGGCATAATGCTGCCTTCTAAAGGCTCTTTAACTTAGTAAACCCTTTGAACTGGCTTTAAATTGTGTTGTAAAAAAAAGAAGGCATTGCATTAGCATATTAATATCTAACAGTCTACTGCTTACTCAGACTGGATTGACTGAATTGCTATTTATGGCTCCTGGGTTATCTCCTCTAGACTGAGGCTTTTTGCATGTGTTGGGTAGCGCGTATGTTACCATTCGAAAGTAAAAAGTTATCGCACAAGCACTAGCCCAGCACGTGCAAAAACCCGAAGTCTGAATATCGCAACCACTTTAATGTATTCCCCTGAAGTGCACTTACTAGACATGAAATACGAATATTTTACATTCCAGTGTTTTTGACATACAGGGAGTGCAGAATTATTAGGCAAATGAGTATTTTGACCACATCATCCTCTTTATGCATGTTGTCTTACTCCAAGCTGTATAGGCTCGAAAGCCTACTACCAATTAAGCATAT
The DNA here is from genome assembly GCF_027579735.1 of Bombina bombina. Lineage (NCBI taxonomy): Eukaryota > Metazoa > Chordata > Amphibia > Anura > Bombinatoridae > Bombina > Bombina bombina. Next base: position 104,264,402 of record NC_069502.1, read on the forward strand.
TAGGTGATGTGCATCTCTGTAATGAGAAGGGGTGTGGTCTAATGACATCAACACCCTATATCAGGTGTGCATAATTATTAGGCAACTTCCTTTCCTTTGGCAAAATGGGTCAAAAGAAGGACTTGACAGGCTCAGAAAAGTAAAAAATAGTGAGATATCTTGCAGAGGGATGCAGCACTCTTAAAATTGCAAAGCTTCTGAAGCCTGATCATAGAACAATCAAGCGTTTCATTCAAAATAGTCAACAGGGTCGCAAGAAGCGTGTGGAAAAACCAAGGCGCAAAATAACTGCCCATGAACTGAGAAAAGTCAAGCGTGCAGCTGCCAAGATGCCACTTGCCACCAGTTTGGCCATATTTCAGAGCTGCAACATCACTGGAGTGCCCAAAAGCACAAGGTGTGCAATACTCAGAGACATGGCCAAGGTAAGAAAGGCTGAAAGACGACCACCACTGAACAAGACACACAAGCTGAAACGTCAAGACTGGGCCAAGAAATATCTCAAGACTGATTTTTCTAAGGTTTTATGGACTGATGAAATGAGAGTGAGTCTTGATGGGCCAGATGGATGGGCCCGTGGCTGGATTGGTAAAGGGCAGAGAGCTCCAGTCCGACTCAGACGCCAGCAAGGTGGAGGTGGAGTACTGGTTTGGGCTGGTATCATCAAAGATGAGCTTGTGGGGCCTTTTCGGGTTGAGGATGGAGTCAAGCTCAACTCCCAGTCCTACTGCCAGTTTCTGGAAGACACCTTCTTCAAGCAGTGGTACAGGAAGAAGTCTGCATCCTTCAAGAAAAACATGATTTTCATGCAGGACAATGCTCCATCACACGCATCCAAGTACTCCACAGCGTGGCTGGCAAGAAAGGGTATAAAAGAAGAAAATCTAATGACATGGCCTCCTTGTTCACCTGATCTGAACCCCATTGAGAACCTGTGGTCCATCATCAAATGTGAGATTTACAAGGAGGGAAAACAGTACACCTCTCTGAACAGTGTCTGGGAGGCTGTGGTTGCTGCTGCACGCAATGTTGATGGTGAACAGATCAAAACACTGACAGAATCCATGGATGGCAGGCTTTTGAGTGTCCTTGCAAAGAAAGGTGGCTATATTGGTCACTGATTTGTTTTTGTTTTGTTTTTGAATGTCAGAAATGTATATTTGTGAATGTTGAGATGTTATATTGGTTTCACTGGTAAAAATAAATAATTGAAATGGGTATATATTTGTTTTTTGTTAAGTTGCCTAATAATTATGCACAGTAATAGTCACCTGCACACACAGATATCCCCCTAAAATAGCTATAACTAAAAACAAACTAAAAACTACTTCCAAAACTATTCAGCTTTGATATTAATGAGTTTTTTGGGTTCATTGAGAACATGGTTGTTGTTCAATAATAAAATTAATCCTCAAAAATACAACTTGCCTAATAATTCTGCACTCCCTGTATAGAAGTGCATTGGAGCATTGTACAGTTAAAGGGACATTCTACACGGGTTTGCAAGCACCTTGTTTGGGATTGTTGGGCTGCGGGCACCCTACACCATCCTGTGCCACCTCATGCAGGGCAAAGGACAAAAGTATTTTAAAAAATAATTTCCCATTTGGCCGTTGTTGCATGGCAGCAAACTCTTCCAAGAGAATCCTTTGGTGCTTCTATTGTGTAGCAGCATCCAATAATCAGGCTTTCACTTGTAAAATGAATGACGCGTGCTGTAGTTCTGCGCATGTGCAATGTGTCTGCCCGAGTGTCTCAGTCCATTTACACACACTGCTGGGTGCAATTTGTAACAAACCCACAAGAAGGAGGAAGAAGAAGGGAGGAGGAGTTTGGCAGCCATATTAGGTCTGCTGAATAAAGAAATTAACTTTTGCCCTGCATGAGGTGGCACAGGACGGCGTGGGGTGCCCGCAGCACAACAATCCCAAACAAGGTGCTTGCAAACCTATGTAGACTGTCCCTTTAAGTAGATGAAAACATGTAAAATTATATTTATGCAATATTCATGTTTAACTATGTATTTAATGCAAATATTTCACATTTCAATGTTCTTCACAAAGATAAATGGATATCCTCTATCTATCTATCTATCTATCTATCTATCTATCTATCTAGGTATAGACATATATATTACTAAAAAAACAGAATATATAGAAATTTGTCATTATGAATAAATAGAACATATTCTTCTATGTAAAGTACATTGGAATGTGAAATATTAATATATTCATGTCAGGTTAGCGCACTTGAGAAAATGTGATAGGTTTGCATGCGAGTAGGGTGTTTTTTTCACTTTTTGCCCTACATTGACTTTGGGGCAATGCGTTATTGATGTCTTGATATTCGAAGTTTGACTTTTTGCAAACATCGGCTAGCGCACGAGCGGAAACGTTTTACTTTAAACTTTTAATATGCGCAATACCCAAATTACTTCTAGTGGAGTTAGTGAGCAAGCAGGAGCGATAAATAATGTTCTACTCGTAACCTAGTCTTATATCTGTTGTTTTTTGGTAAAATATATAACTATACATATGTGTGTATATATATATATATATATATATATATATTCCAAACAGTGGTGTAAGTGCAAGACAAAAAGTGATGAGCTGCACCAGGGTACTTGTTAAAAAACTTTTATTGCAGGTCACAGAAAACTCCCCTCAAGAAGTATTGTTACACAACAACAAAGGACATCGTGGTGTGTGTAGAAATCGCCCAAAGAGCTTATCGCTGACGCGTTTCAGCCTTACTGGCCGTAATCGTAGCATAATGCTCATAATCCCAATCCACCTTTAAATACATTGTGCTAAATTGTGATTGGATAAAAGAATTATCCTGGGCGTTTTCTAAAAACACACCTCTTATATATATTCACCAATATGAAACATTGTTCCTGAATGTTTAATAAATAATAATAAGTAACGTAAACATTATGCAATTGCTTATTTTCAGATGAACTCTTGGTAAGGACTTGCAGTAGACTTAAAGCTAGAATAGTATATTTCTAGACTTTACGATTTCAAAACTTCTTTTGTCTTAATTACATAGTTTGCCAACATATCCCTGTCATTCTTTAAGCTCTAAACTACTCTAACTTAATGTTTGCTTTTGCTTTTAAATCCCTTTCCAAGCTGTTTTAATAATTGAGTCATTTGAAAACTGAAGAAGCCACACAACTTTGCAAAGAATTATAAAAAACATTTTGCAGAAAATTATTTTCTTATCTCTTTGCTAAAGACTATTGTTGCCAAAAATTAATTATTTAATTAAATAAACTTTTTCATTGTGCTTTAGATATATTTTGAATGTATTTTAAATGCATATTAAATTCTAGCCAGACTCAGGGGATGCCCCCGGGTGCACAGATCCAAGAACTATTACTCCCCAAAATTGATTATATCAAATTCTGAATTTAAACCTGTGGGGATTCTAGTCCTGAGTCTGTGTATCCAGAAGGCCTCCCTTTTGGCTAGAAGTTTGTCCCTGTCTCCACCCCTTGCCTTACAAGTTACTTGTTCAATGATTGTCCACCTCAGTGTTTCTGCATTTTTATTATGTGTCATTTTAAAATGTTGTACTAATGGCGTTGTCAATTTCCCTGCTTTGATATTATTTACATGTTCTCGTATTCTGTCCCGCGTTTCTCTGGATGTGAGTCCTATGTATTGAACCCCACATTGTACACAGGTCAGCAGGTAAACCACATAAGTGGCTCGACAGTTCAGGCATGAATAGTGCCTGAATTGTTCCCCTGTTACTGAGCTTGAAAAACCTTCCCCACACTGTAGGAATCCACAGGCTATACATGATGTGTAGCTACATTTAAAGACTCCTTTAAATCTTAACCATGATGATTGATCAGGTTTTGTGGTGCTTATTTGTGTGGGAGCTAAAATATTAGCCAATGTTTTTCCTTTTTTGAAAGCATACCTGCATCCCTTAGATACAATATCACTAAGATCATCATCAGCTGATAACATACGGAAATGCTTCCGTATGATGTTGCAGACCTGGTGGTACTGGTTACTATACCTAGTGATAAAGGAAACACCTTCAAATGCATCCTGTTTTCCAGGCTTCTCTGACTTGAGAAATTGAGACCTACTTCTTTTGGCTATATCCAATCTAGAAATAGACACCTCCTTCCTTTTATAACCTCTTTGACATAAGCGGTCCTCTAATTCTGAAGCCTGCTTATCAAATTCCTCTTGTGTTGTACAATTACGTTTCAAGCATATAAACTGCCCTTTTGTAACAGATCGAAAGACCCTTTTTGGGTGATTGCTTTTCGTGTGGAGCAGTGTATTTCCTGAGATCGGTTTTCTAAACACCTTTGTGAACACTTTGTTTTCTCTACTCATAAGTGTTACATCTAGATAGTTGAGTTGCGTAACATTAAACTCATGTGTTAGTTTAATCCCCGCCGCATTATTATTAAGGTGCCTTAAGAAGTCCTTAGCCTCTAATTCACTTCCTTCCCAGATGATCAGAAGATCATCTATATATCTCCTGTAGTAATTGATCTTAGCTTTCCAGGGTCCACTATCTCCATAGATGTGGGACAGCTCCCACCAACCCATGAACAGGTTGGCATAGGAGGGGGCAAACTTGGCCCCCATCGCTGTCCCACATCTCTAGAGGTAGTGGTCTCCCTCAAACATGAGTTAATAAAAACTCTGTAACTCTTAAGATATAGCTGCAAAACTGGGGACTATACTCAGTCATTCTTTTCAGAAAAAATGATATTGCTTCTAGACCTTTGTCATGAGGTATGGATGAGTACAAGGAGGTTACATCTATAGAAAGCCAACCAAAGTTGCTTTGCCAAAAGACAGATTCAAGTTCTATCAAAAGTTGCTTAGTGTCTCTCAATTAACTAGACAACTTAGATACCATTGGCTGTAAGATGGAATCTAACCATTGTGACATAGGCTCTAATATAGAGCCTATGCCGCTGATGATGGGACGGCCCTTAACATCTGTTAAGGACTTGTGTACTTTGGGAAGGAAATTGAAAACAGGCTTTACCGTAGAACCTACTGTCAAAAATTCACTTGTTTTCTCATCAAGGAAGCCTGCTTCCTTTCCATCGTCAATCAGATGCAATAATTCACGCTTAAATCTTGCTGTGGGATCATGCGACAAAAGTGTATACTGGAATGGGTCTGATAGTTGTCGTAGTGCTTCTTGAATAAAGAAACTTTTGTCCATGACAACAACAGACCCACCCTTGTCTGCTGATCTTATAACCAAATCTTTATCTCCTTTGAGACTTTTAAGGGCTGAAAGCTCTTCTTTATTTAAATTTGGATGCACGTTTTGTTTGGCAACATAAGCTAAATTCGATAAATCCCTCTCCACTCTTTTCTGGAATTGTTCCAGAACATTTCCTCTTATATGTAAGGGAAAAAATTTGGAGGCGCTTGAAAACAAAGGGCCACTTGATACTATATTTGTATCTACATGTATTTCACTGTTGCCACTTTCAAAGTACAAATTTTCCAGCGCCTCCAAATCACATGCCTCTTGAAATGTGAATGTTGTGTTTGAAAGGGATTTATTTTCAGTTTTGTCATGACTCATCTCTGTACCACCTCTAGCAAAATATTTCTTCACTGTAAGGTTCCTGATCAGTCTATTCATGTCCACTAAGGTTTGGAACAAATTAAATGTGTCAGCTGGCACAAAACTTAAGCCATAATTTAAAACCTTAGTTTCAATGACACTTAGTGGACGCGAAGATAGATTAATCACTGAATTTACTGGTACTTGGTTTTTGATCTGCCCCTCCTGGGGGTTGTCGTTGTTGTAAGGGGATCCCTTTTAGAATCCCTTTCCCTTTTGTAACGCTTCCCCCCCCACTTCGAATCCTTCTGGAACCTTTGAAAAAACCTGCGCTATATCTGATCTCTCTTCTTCCCTCTGGGTCCCAGGCCTTATTTCATTCTCATAATTTGGCTGATATCTAGAAGTTTTCATTTCTATATTGGTCCTAGTTGTGGGGGCTAATGTGCTGTCTGAGTTACAAGTTATAACCTTATTACTTTCTGTGTCCTCCTCTTCACCTGAAGTGGAGCAATCCCCAGAGGACTCAGCCTCACTTTCATTAAAGGTTACCTTTTTGGATTTAAAAGCTTGTTTATTCTGTTTCTTGCCTGATTTTTTACCTTTGGGGAACCTTTTTTGATCATTTTCTCTTTTATAGTTTGTTCTTTGTTTTCTGTTCCAAATATAGATTTTATTATTTTCGTAATCACTTAAATCTCTTAGATACTTGTCGTGCTTAATCTCCATAATTAATGCTTTTGATTCTGCCAGTGTAACCTGCAGTATTGAATCAAATTTCTTAAATTGTAACTCTTTGCTACGCACATTTAATTCAATTTGCAAAACATTAATTTCTTTCGATACAGTAACTAACAGCTTAGATTTAAACTCTATTAACATTCCCATCAGTTTAAGTGAACAGTCTGATAGCACCCCATTCCAGACCCTTATGAACTCTTCATCTTCCACCACAAAAGTGGGAAACTTGTTGACCCTCAGGCCCCTGGGTATCATACCCTGATTCAGATATTTTTGCAGTGTCCAAATGTCCCATTTGAGTCTTATTTCTTTTTCTAGGAGAGACTCCATATGCTCAAATAGTTTGCTAAGTGTATAGGTGGAAAAATCAGAGGAAAATACATTCTCAATCTCTAACGTATTCTCCAAACGTTCATCTGAACTTCGCAATGAATAAAATTGAATTACTTCAATGTCCCTCATTTCTTGTTCCATGTTGTGTACTTCTATGTGACTTGTGCCCCATACACGCCAGAAACGTTATTAGTGCTCAACCACAATTAACAGGAAACAAACTGTGTAATGATCAAAAGTCATAAGTTGTGTGAGCACCTAATGTAACTGCCCAGTCTTTTTACTTGTTAAAATAGGCAATCCCAATCTTGTAATACACCAAGGTAGAGATGTCTTGTAAGTAGACTCACCCCTGCTTGGAGAATGTTCCCGGGTTCTTGACGCTTTCCGCTACTCGCAGAGTCTGGCCCGTCCACAGAGAGCTTACTCGTACTCCCGGGGCAATGGGATGGTATCAATCAGAGCCCCTCTTTCTGCCTCCGGCTTATCCTCCGCTCTCCTCCTGGGCCCCTCTCCACTCGCGGTAACTTGGCGTCTGACGTCACTGGAATCTCCACATCCGGCTTCCTTCTCCTCAGCTGTTCGATCAGCTGTCAGATCTGTCCGATGGGTGCTGGCTGGATTGATAGCGGATACAAACTACCACTGTGCACGCTCCGTTTCAGTTAATTCCAAGACAAAAAGTGATGAGCTGCACCAGGGTACTTGTTAAAAAACTTTTATTGCAGGTCACAGAAAACTCCCCTCAAGAAGTATTGTTACACAACAACAAAGGACATCGTGGTGTGTGTAGAAATCGCCCAAAGAGCTTATCGCTGACGTGTTTCAGCCTTACTGGCCGTAATCGTAGCATAATGCTCATAATCCCAAACCACCTTTAAATACATTGTGCTAAATTGTGATTGGATAAAAGAATTATCCTGGGCGTTTTCTAAAAACACACCTCTTATATATATTCACCAATATGAAACATTGTTCCTGAATGTTTAATAAATAATAATAAGTAATGTAAACATTATGCAATTGCTTATTTTCAGATGAACTCTTGGTAAGGACTTGCAGTAGACTTAAAGCTAGAATAGTATATTTCTAGACTTTACGATTTCAAAACTTCTTTTGTCTTAATTACATAGTTTGCCAACATATCCCTGTCATTCTTTAAGCTCTAAACTACTCTAATTTAATGTTTGCTTTTGCTTTTAAATCCCTTTCCAAGCTGTTTTAATAATTGAGTCATTTGAAAACTGAAGAAGCCACACAACTTTGCAAAGAATTATAAAAAACATTTTGCAGAAAATTCTTTTCTTATCTCTTTGCTAAAGACTATTGTTGCCAAAAATTAATTATTTAATTAAATAAACTTTTTCATTGTGCTTTAGATATATTTTGAATGTATTTTAAATGCATATTAAATTCTAGCCAGACTCAGGGGATGCCCCCGGGTGCACAGATCCAAGAACTATTATTCCCAAAAATTGATTATATCAAATTCTGAATTTAAACCTGTGGGGATTCTAGTCCTGAGTCTGTGTATCCAGAAGGCCTCCCTTTTGGCTAGAAGTTTGTCCCTGTCTCCACCCCTTGCCTTACAAGTTACTTGTTCAATGATTGTCCACCTCAGTGTTTCTGCATTTTTATTATGTGTCATTTTAAAATGTTGTACTAATGGCGTTGTCAATTTCCCTGCTTTGATATTATTTACATGTTCTCGTATTCTGTCCCGCGTTTCTCTGGATGTGAGTCCTATGTATTGAACCCCACATTGTACACAGGTCAGCAGGTAAACCACATAAGTGGCTCGACAGTTCAGGCATGAATAGTGCCTGAATTGTTCCCCTGTTACTGAGCTTGAAAAACCTTCCCCACACTGTAGGAATCCACAGGCTATACATGATGTGTAGCTACATTTAAAGACTCCTTTAAATCTTAACCATGATGATTGATCAGGTTTTGTGGTGCTTATTTGTGTGGGAGCTAAAATATTAGCCAATGTTTTTCCTTTTTTGAAAGCATACCTGCATCCCTTAGATACAATATCACTAAGATCATCATCAGCTGATAACATACGGAAATGCTTCCGTATGATGTTGCAGACCTGGTGGTACTGGTTACTATACCTAGTGATAAAGGAAACACCTTGCAGTAGACTTAAAGCTAGAATAGTATATTTCTAGACTTTACGATTTCAAAACTTCTTTTGTCTTAATTACATAGTTTGCCAACATATCCCTGTCATTCTTTAAGCTCTAAACTACTCTAATTTAATGTTTGCTTTTGCTTTTAAATCCCTTTCCAAGCTGTTTTAATAATTGAGTCACTTCAATTGAAAACTGAAGAAGCCACACAACTTTGCAAAGAATTATAAAAAACTTTTTCATTGTGCTTTAGATATATTTTGAATGTATTTTAAATGCATATTAAATTCTAGCCAGACTCAGGGGATGCCCCCGGGTGCACAGATCCAAGAACTATTACTCCCAAAAATTGATTATATCAAATTCTCATCAAATGCAGGAAAGTTTTCTTCTGTGAAAAGCACACTGGTCTAAAAGAGGCTGCTTCCGGGTGGTAAATCGCCATAGAACAAGCCACTGAGCTGTTGTTCGTTCCTGGTAGAGCGCTTCTCTCTTTGTATGCAAATTATTATGACCCTGGGGAAGTCTCCCTATGGGTGATGGGGGAACCCAGACGTGGACTCCTTGCCCAGTGTGCTTAGAGGAATGTGGCTGCACCTCACTGACGAGGCCCATAGGAGGCCGAAACGATCGTCTGGGGTTGTCATGTTCCTTGTTCAGAGGAGAATTGCCTGGTATTTCGGGGCTGGACTGACCTTAATTGGCGGGATCAGACTGATATACTTCAGGAAAGTTTTCTTCTGTGAAAAGCACACTGGTCTAAAAGAGGCTGCTTCCGGGTGGTAAATCGCCATAGAACAAGCCACTGAGCTGTTGTTCGTTCCTGGTAGAGCGCTTCTCTCTTTGTATGCAAATTATTATGACCCTGGGGAAGTCTCCCTATGGGTGATGGGGGAAACCAGACGTGGACTCCTTGCCCAGTGTGCTTAGAGGAATGTGGCTGCACCTCACTGACGAGGCCCATAGGAGGCCGAAACGATCGTCTGGGGTTGTCATGTTCCTTGTTCAGAGGAGAATTGCCTGGTATTTCGGGGCTGGACTGACCTTACTTGGCGGGATCAGACTGATATACTTCAGGAAAGTTTTCTTCTGTGAAAAGCACACTGGTCTAAAAGAGGCTGCTTCCGGGTGGTAAATCGCCATAGAACAAGCCACTGAGCTGTTGTTCGTTCCTGGTAGAGCGCTTCTCTCTTTGTATGCAAATTATTATGACCCTGGGGAAGTCTCCCTATGGGTGATGGGGGAAACCAGACGTGGACTCCTTGCCCAGTGTGCTTAGAGGAATGTGGCTGCACCTCACTGACGAGGCCCATAGGAGGCCGAAACGATCGTCTGGGGTTGTCATGTTCCTTGTTCAGAGGAGAATTACCTGGTATTTCGGGGCTGGACTGACCTTACTTGGCGGGATCAGACTGATATACTTCAGGAAAGTTTTCTTCTGTGAAAAGCACACTGGTCTAAAAGAGGCTGCTTCCGGGTGGTAAATCGCCATAGAACAAGCCACTGAGCTGTTGTTCGTTCCTGGTAGAGCGCTTCTCTCTTTGTATGCAAATTATTATGACCCTGGGGAAGTCTCCCTATGGGTGATGGGGGAAACCAGACGTGGACTCCTTGCCCAGTGTGCTTAGAGGAATGTGGCTGCACCTCACTGACGAGGCCCATAGGAGGCCGAAACGATCGTCTGGGGTTGTCATGTTCCTTGTTCAGAGGAGAATTGCCTGGTATTTCGGGGCTGGACTGACCTTACTTGGCGGGATCAGACTGATATACTTCAGGAAAGTTTTCTTCTGTGAAAAGCACACTGGTCTAAAAGAGGCTGCTTCCGGGTGGTAAATCGCCATAGAACAAGCCACTGAGCTGTTGTTCGTTCCTGGTAGAGCGCTTCTCTCTTTGTATGCAAATTATTATGACCCTGGGGAAGTCTCCCTATGGGTGATGGGGGAAACCAGACGTGGACTCCTTGCCCAGTGTGCTTAGAGGAATGTGGCTGCACCTCACTGACGAGGCCCATAGGAGGCCGAAACGATCGTCTGGGGTTGTCATGTTCCTTGTTCAGAGGAGAATTGCCTGGTATTTCGGGGCTGGACTGACCTTACTTGGCGGGATCAGACTGATATACTTCAGGAAAGTTTTCTTCTGTGAAAAGCACACTGGTCTAAAAGAGGCTGCTTCCGGGTGGTAAATCGCCATAGAACAAGCCACTGAGCTGTTGTTCGTTCCTGGTAGAGCGCTTCTCTCTTTGTATGCAAATTATTATGACCCTGGGGAAGTCTCCCTATGGGTGATGGGGGAAACCAGACGTGGACTCCTTGCCCAGTGTGCTTAGAGGAATGTGGCTGCACCTCACTGACGAGGCCCATAGGAGGCCGAAACGATCGTCTGGGGTTGTCATGTTCCTTGTTCAGAGGAGAATTGCCTGGTATTTCGGGGCTGGACTGACCTTACTTGGCGGGATCAGACTGATATACTTCAGGAAAGTTTTCTTCTGTGAAAAGCACACTGGTCTAAAAGAGGCTGCTTCCGGGTGGTAAATCGCCATAGAACAAGCCACTGAGCTGTTGTTCGTTCCTGGTAGAGCGCTTCTCTCTTTGTATGCAAATTATTATGACCCTGGGGAAGTCTCCCTATGGGTGATGGGGGAAACCAGACGTGGACTCCTTGCCCAGTGTGCTTAGAGGAATGTGGCTGCACCTCACTGACGAGGCCCATAGGAGGCCGAAACGATCATCTGGGGTTGTCATGTTCCTTGTTCAGAGGAGAATTGCCTGGTATTTCGGGGCTGGACTGACCTTACTTGGCGGGATCAGACTGATATACTTCAGGAAAGTTTTCTTCTGTGAAAAGCACACTGGTCTAAAAGAGGCTGCTTCCGGGTGGTAAATCACCATAGAACAAGCCACTGAGCTGTTGTTCGTTCCTGGTAGAGCGCTTCTCTCTTTGTATGCAAATTATTATGACCCTGGGGAAGTCTCCCTATGGGTGATGGGGGAAACCAGACGTGGACTCCTTGCCCAGTGTGCTTAGAGGAATGTGGCTGCACCTCACTGACGAGGCCCATAGGAGGCCGAAACGATCGTCTGGGGTTGTCATGTTCCTTGTTCAGAGGAGAATTGCCTGGTATTTCGGGGCTGGACTGACCTTACTTGGCGGGATCAGACTGATATACTTCAGGAAAGTTTTCTTCTGTGAAAAGCACACTGGTCTAAAAGAGGCTGCTTCCGGGTGGTAAATCGCCATAGAACAAGCCACTGAGCTGTTGTTCGTTCCTGGTAGAGCGCTTCTCTCTTTGTATGCAAATTATTATGACCCTGGGGAAGTCTCCCTATGGGTGATGGGGGAAACCAGACGTGGACTCCTTGCCCAGTGTGCTTAGAGGAATGTGGCTGCACCTCACTGACGAGGCCCTTCGGAGGCCGAAACGATCGTCTGGGGTTGTCATGTTCCTTGTTCAGAGGAGAATTGCCTGGTATTTCGGGGCTGGACTGACCTTACTTGGCGGGATCAGACTGATATACTTCAGGAAAGTTTTCTTCTGTGAAAAGCACACTGGTCTAAAAGAGGCTGCTTCCGGGTGGTAAATCGCCATAGAACAAGCCACTGAGCTGTTGTTCGTTCCTGGTAGAGTGCTTCTCTCTTTGTATGCAAATTATTATGACCCTGGGGAAGTCTCCCTATGGGTGATGGGGGAAACCAGACGTGGACTCCTTGCCCAGTGTGCTTAGAGGAATGTGGCTGCACCTCACTGACGAGGCCCATAGGAGGCCGAAACGATCGTCTGGGGTTGTCATGTTCCTTGTTCAGAGGAGAATTGCCTGGTATTTCGGGGCTGGACTGACCTTACTTGGCGGGATCAGACTGATATACTTCAGGAAAGTTTTCTTCTGTGAAAAGCACACTGGTCTAAAAGAGGCTGCTTCTGGGTGGTAAATCGCCATAGAACAAGCCACTGAGCTGTTGTTCGTTCCTGGTAGAGCGCTTCTCTCTTTGTATGCATTTGATGAGAACACAGCCTGTGTTAGGTGAGAACACAGCTACAAACAGTTGAGTGTTAACGGTATGAATTTGATTGGTGTGCTTATCAGTGACAGTACGACACGTAGACTCGGTTAACACTAGGCAATGTTTTGATACGCCCATATGGGGGCGGTCCTACTAACGATTGGATAGTTCTCGGCATTGTATTTACCTTTGGTAGGATGGCTGTAGCAGAAGGACCAAGTGCGGCACTAACAGGGCTTACATATTTGTGCTAATCTGCTTGTATAGAGTGACGACGCTGATACTGTAAGACACTGATTGTCCGTTATCTGTGCTGCTTGAGATGCTTGAGATGGTAGATCTAACACAAATACAGATCAGTTTCGGCCATTTATTTAGAGTTAACACTGGTGATCTAAGGGCAGCCTCATAGTGTTTTTTATCATAGACATGCAGCGGTCTGGGGAGCGCTATATTTGAGAGTATAATAAATGGGATATTTTAGTTTTTTGAGGCAATATGCGTCCCTAGTGACAGGTGGGCGTAGTTTGAAAGCATTTAGCTATGACGTATCTAGCACTGAGTGCCATGACGCCGCTGATTGGTGTTATTATGATCTCCAGGAGTCAGAACACTGCTGGTTGGTGGTATTACGACCTCCATGAGCCAGGGCGATAATGATTGGTTGAATTACAATCCCCCTCTTTCACTGTTCATTTACTGTCTTGTTTATATATTTAATGATATTTAGCTGACTTTTATGTTTGGTTGGAGTGAGATTGCCCCCTTTTTATTAGCAATACGGAGTTTCATGTTTAAATTACTTTACTACTATTCACTTGAATCACTATATACATTAGTTTTGTATCATTGATAGCTATTGGTCACTATGTAAGGTGTGTCATGTAACTTTGGCCATGATTGGTCAATCACTAGGGGAGGGTAGTTTTGTGCCTATTTAAGGCCTGCATTTTCACATTGTTAATTTGTCAGAGGAAGGGACTGTTGCTGTCCCGAAACGTCACTCGTTTGAATTAAAACTTTTTGTCACAGTTGGAACTGTTCAGTGAGTGCTTCTTTGCTACATTCTATATATATATATATATATATATATATATATATACATACGTATCTATTTAAAAATAAATAGAACATATTCCCTTAAGTGAAGAAAATTGGAATGTGAAATGTTAACAGTAAATACACAGTATAGCACTTAATTAAATATGAATATTGCATAAATATGATTTGTTTTCAGCTACTTGACTACAAAGGTCTCCAATACATACACACACACACATATATATATATATATATATATATATATATATATATATATATATATAAACTTGAAAAGAAGTTAATTTCCAGAGCGAAGTACAAAACAAAGTCGTTTATTACATTCCACTTATGGCAAAAACAGACATGGGAGTACCATAAGCACTTAAAAGTTTAAACACACGAAAGCATCAGGCTGACATGTTTCGGCCTTACGCAGTAATCGTAGCTGACATTGTGCTAGCGTGTCATAGATTTAAAGGGGTATCTGTTCTCTGATAGGTTTACAATTTACCAATCACATTGAATAACTTCTAGTGCTAAAATTAACCTCTTAAATACTTATTTGCCATTGACACAAAATTCTAATATAAACACATATTATTTGTGTACACTCCATTAATACAGAAGAAATAATTATATATTGTCAATTACAGTAGGACACAAATAGTCTATTAGGGGAAGAGTTGAGATAGAGCTAGCCAAGTGAAAAATAACATTTATGATATAGTGCTATATACAGATAGGAATAAACATGACGGTAATCTGCCAAAATATGATGACCAACCAAACAGGTAGCAAGCATTACTAAATATAAAGGCAGCCCATAAGCATTCTATAATGATGTAAATACTACATTATAAATATAGAACATTCAATTCAATTATAAAGTCTATAAGCTTCTTTGGGCGCAACAAAATCTAACAAAATTGTTGTTAAGTACAAATGGACTCTGCATAAGGGAATATAGATAAATAGTATGCTATGGGATTACATTTAATGTCTGAAATGGAGTATATATAGAAACATGCCAAAATATAATGACCAACCGAACAGATAGCAAGCATTACTAAATATAATAGCAGCCCATAAGCATTCCATAATGATGTAAATACAACATTATAGATATAGAACATTCAATTATAAAGTCTATAAGCTTCCTTTTGGCGCAACAAAAATGTAACAAAATTGTTGTTAAATACAAATGGACTCTGCATAAGGGAATACAGATAAATAGTATGCTATGGGATTAAATAGAATGTCTGAAGTGGAGTATATATAGAGACATTGACGCTACAAATACCTTCCACAGGTGGCGTAAAGAATAAACGTGGAATAAAATAAATATTCTATCACACGATGTCCATAAGAATCAATTATGAACCTCAGACACGCCTACTAGGGTATATCCAACGTCAATGTCACCACAGATAGCACTACACATAGTATACAGAAACACAGACATTTATCATCAGCTGTTAAAGAGGCTGACAGAGGCAGTGTCACACTCATAGGAAGGGTTTGTCAACTCAGGGCATGACTCAATGTGATAAATAGCCCTGGTTATAAGGCTGAGAGTTTACTTCCAATAATTAATCAAGTCATACTCTGAGTTGAGACCTAGAGGGACCCGTGTCTGTAATCTGAATATCCAGAACATCTCGCGTTTACCTAGGGCCTTGTCTCTGTCCCGACCTCTGGGGGGATGTTTAACCCATTCAATGGCTTGCCATTTTAAGGTATCATTTCTTTTGTCATGCATATTTTTAAAATGTTTGACTAGTGGTGTAGTTGCCTCCGCAATCTTGATAGAGGATAGGTGGTTCATTATCCTAGTATTGACATCATTGGTGGTAAGGCCCACGTATTGAAGATGGCACTCAACACAAGTCAAAACATAGACGACATAGGATGATGTACAGTTAAGGCAAGAGCCAATTTTGAATTCTTCGCCAGTCACTTCAGAGTGAAATTTGTTAGAAAAAATGCCAAATTTGCATGGTCTACATCTGGTCTTGCCACATCTGTACATCCCCCTATGTCTGAGCCAAGAGCCCTGTAAAGATGGAGCCAAAGTGGGTAGTTCAGAAGGGGAGAGATAATTCCCTAGAGTCCTGATCTTCCTGTAGGAACAGCGTAAGCCATTGTCTACACATTCAGTTAGTTTATCATCAGCTGCTAGCAGCTTAAAATGCTTTTAAGCTTATATTCTTCACTATATTCAGTGACAAAGGTGACCTGGTCACATTGGCTAAAAGTATCCTTTTGGGCTTTACCTGCATTTTTAGAATGATGTAAGAGTGAGTGTCTATCCAATCAATCTACGTGTGTTTATGCTCTGTCCAGAACATGTTTAGGGTTCCCCCTCTGTTGCAGTCTCTCTTTCATCTCTGTTTTTTGTTTGATGTAAGTTTTTTCTTCAGTACAGTTTCTCTTTATTCTAATAAATTGTCCCTTAGCAAACGGTACATGCTTAGGGTGACAATTCTTACCATGTAAAATGGTGTTTTTAGTAATCGGTTTTCTATAGAGGTCACTTACTATCTCTAAGTAATTAATGGTGGTCTAATTTTTTTAAAAGTGAATTTTAAACCTATAGAATTCTTATTCAAGTCCTCTATCCTTGCCAGATGAAAATCAGGTGGTTGATATAGCGCCTGTAAAAGGTGATGTTATCTTTATAAACATTTCCATCTCCCTAGATGTGGGAGAGCTCCCACCATCCCATGAATAGGTTCGCTTAGGAGGGGGCAAACTTTGCCCCCATTGCTGTACCACATCTGTGGAGGTAGAATCTGCCTTCGAACCTGAAAAAATTATGAGTTAGGAGGAAACTCGCAACTCTCAGTATATAGTCCACAAACTCAGTGGTGAAATTAGAATAGTTGTTGAGGAAGAATGTTAGGGCTTGTAAACCTTGTTCATGTGGAATGGACGAATAAAGTGCAGTGACGTCCACTGTTACCCAGACATTCTTCCTGTCCCAACGTAATGATTCAATCAAATTGATAAGATCTTTAGTGTCTTTAAGATAACTCTGTAAAGAGATCACAAAGGGATGTAATATGGCATCAAGCCACTGAGAGAGGTGTTCGAACATAGAGCCAATTCCACTCACTATTGGTTGACCTTGGACATTAGTCAGTGTTTTATGGAAGATGGTGGAAGATGGGCACCACTGGATGTTGAATGTACAAAAATTCATACATAGATTGATCTAGGTGCCCATCCTCCAAACCATCATCCAAAAGCGACAATAAATCTTTCTGAAAAGAGTTAGTTGGGTCACAAGTTAGAGGTACATAGTTGTGTATATACAATATGTACGATACAATTTAAGTAAAAGTAAAAAAGATGCAGTCCTTGAGTTACGAGAGAATCAAGATATTGTGATCCATTCAGCAGACAAGGGACGAGGGTCTGTAGTCGTTATGGACAGTGTAAGCTACATTGAGGAATAGTGATTTCGCAAACATAAAATTTTCCGTTGGCGAACACGAACTTCCGCAAATGTTCGCGAACGGGCGAACCGGGCAAACCGCCATAGACTTCAATAGGCAGGCGAATTTTAAAACCCACAGGGACTCTTTCTGGCCACAATAGTGATGGAAAAGTTGTTTCAAGGGGACTAACACCTGGACTGTGGCATGCCGGAGGGGGATCCATGTCAAAACTCCCATGGAAAATTACATAGTTGATGCAGAGTCTGGTTTTAATCCATAAAGGGTAGAAATCACCTAACATTCCTAAATTGTTTGGAATAACGTGCTTTAAAACATCAGGTATGATGTTGTATCGATCAGATAGTGTAAGGGTTACGCCCGCTTCACAGTGACAGACCAAACTCCCCGTTTAACGCACCGCAAACAACCGTAAACAGTCCATTTGCACAACCGCAAACTCCCCATTTGCACAAGGTTGGATACCAAGCTAGCCATGTCCCGTTCCTTGTCCTCACTGATGACATTGAAGATCTCTTCCTCCACCCAGCCACGTACAACACCAAGGGTCCCCGAAAGGTGACAACAAGCCCCCTGGGACACCTGCTTTGTTTGGTCTTCCACCTCCTCAAAGCCACCTTCCTCCTCTGACTCCTCTTCTTCAGATTCCTCTCTCTGCGTTGCCTCTCTCTGTGTTATTATAAGGTGTGTTAAGTAGTACTATTCCTATCAGTTTAATCCCTGTTATGTGCCTTTTTTTGTTTGGTTTTTGAAGCCACAGTGCAGCACCAGAGGCCAGAAAAATTAGGCATGTATACATGCCTGAAAAATGAGGTATTGTTGCAGCCACTGCTGTAGCAGCGGACAGAAAAATTGATGTTTGTTTCCCAGGCAGAAAGTGCCCTAAAACATTGCGGCTTGAACCCTAGTTGGTGGCGGATAAGTCACGCAAGTCATCCGGCATTCAGAGAAAAATACAGCAGCGTGTGGACCATTTTTAGCCCAAGGCAGCTCATCTCATCAGGCCTTTTTTAGTCGAATGTATAGCCCACTGTCAGTCCCTTCGGGATCCATCCCTCATTCATCTTAATAAAGGTGAGGTAATCTAGACTTTTTTTTACCTAGGGACTTCTCTTCTCAGTGACAATATCTCCTGCTGCACTGAAGGTCCTTTCTGACAGGACACTTGAAGCGGGGCAGGCCAGAAGTTCTATCGCAAATTGGGATAGCTCAGGCCACAGGTCAAGCCTGCACACCCAGTAGTCAAGGGGTTCATCGCTCCTCAGAGTGTCGATATCTGCAGTTAAGGCGAGGTAGTCTGCTACCAGTCGGTTGAGTCGTTCTCTGAGGGTGGACCCCGAAGGGCTGTGGCGATGCGTAGGACATAAAAAGTTCTGCATGTCCTCCATCAACAACATGTCTGTAAAGCGTCCTGTCCTTGCCGGCATGGTCGTGGGAGGAGGAGGATTACTTTCACCTCTTCCCCTGTTAGATTCCCGTTGTGCTGTGACATCACCCTTATATGCTGTGTAAAGCATACTTTTTAATTTATTTTGGAACTGCTGCATCCTTTCCAACTTGCAGTAATTCAGTAACATTTCAGGCACTTTCTGCTTATACCGGGGGTCTAGTAGCGTGGACACCCAGTACAGGTCGTTCTCCTTCAGCCTTTTTATACGAGGGTCCCTCAACAGGCACGACAGCATGAAAGACCCCATTTGCACAAGGTTGGATGCCGAGCTACTCATGTCCCGTTCCTCGTCCTCAGTGATCTCAATGAAGGCATTTTCTTCCCCCCAGCCACGTACAACACCACGGGTACCAGATAGGTGACAACGAGCACCCTGGGATGCCTGTTGTGGTTGGTCTTCCTCCTCCTCCTCCTCCTCAAAGCCACATTCCTCCTCTGACTCCTCTTCCTCACAATCCTCTTCCAGCGTTGCTGCAGGTCAAGCAAGCGATGCTGATACGGCTGTTTCTGGTGGGGATGGTGACAACAACTCTTTCTCTTCACGCTCATCTACGGCATGATCCAGCACTCTTCGCAGGGCACGCTCCAGGAAGAAAACAAATGGTATGATGTCGCTGATGGTGCCTTTGGTGTGACTGACTAGGTTTTTCACCTCCTCAAAAGGAACCATGAGCCTACAGGCATTGCGCATGAGCGTCCAGTAACATGGCAAAAAAATTCCCAGCTCTGCAGAGGCTTTTCTAGCACCCCGGTCATACAAATAGTCGTTAATGGATTTTTCTTGTTGGAGCAGGTGGTCGAACATTAGGAGTTTTGAATTCCAACGTGTCGGGCTGTCGCAAATCAAGTGCCTCACTGGCATGTTGTTTCGCTGCTGGATATCTGAAAAGTGCGCCATGGCCATGTAGGAATGCTTGAAATGGCCACACATCTTCCTGGCCTGCTTCAGGATGTCCTGTAAGCCTGAGTACTTATGCACAAAGCATTGTACGATCAGATTACACACATGTGCCATGCACGGCACATGTGTCAACTTGCTCAAATTCAATTCCGTTGTCACAAACCACTTTGCCGATCTCCAGTTGGTGCGGAGTCAGCCACTGATCCACCTGTGCGTTCAGGGCAGACAGGAGTGCTGGTCCGGTGTGACTCTCTGCTTTCAGACAAGTCAACCCCAAGACGGCATTACACTGCTGTATCCGGGATGTGGAATAGTACCTGGGGAGCTGGGGGGTTGCCGTTGATGTGGAGCAAGACGCAGCAGCAGAAGAGGACATAGCTGAGGAGGTTATGGAAGAGGATGGAGTAGGAGGAGTAGAGGAGGTGGCAGCAGGCCTGCCTGCAAGTCGTGGCTGTGTCAACAACTCCTCCTCTGCAGAGCCATGCATTCCATGCTTGGCAGCCTTCAGCAGGTTTACCCAATGCGCAGTGTAGGTGATATACCTGCCCTGACGATGCTTTGCAGACCAGGTATCAGTGGTAAGATGGACCCTTGCCCCAACACTGTGTGCCAGACATGCCATTACTTCCTTTTGCACAATCAAGTACAGGTTGGGGATTGCCTTTTGTGCAAAGAAATTTCGGCCGGGTACCTTCCACTGCGGTGTCCCAATAGCTACAAATTTTTGGAATGCCTCAGACTCCACCAGCTTGTATGGTAAAAGCTGGCGGGCTAAGAGTTCAGACAAGCCAGCTGTCAGATGCCGGGCAAGGGGGTGACTTTGTGACATTGGCTTCTTACGCTCAAACATGTCCTTGACAGACACCTGACTGTGGGCAGATGAGCAGGAAGTGCTCAAGGCGAGAGACGGAGTGGCGGATGGTTGAGAGGGGGCAAGGAGGACAGCAGTGGTTGACGTGGGGCTGAAGATGCTGGACCAGGAGGAGGATGGCGGCTTTGAGTTTGTGTGCTGCTTGTACTCATGTGTTGATCCCATAGGCGTTTGTGATGTGCGATCATGTGCCTTCGCAAAGCAGTTGTACCTAGGTGGGTGTTGGACTTCCCACGACTCAGTTTCTTTTGGCACAGGTTGCAAATGGCATCGCTGTTGTCAGAGGCAGACACACCAAAAAAATGCCACACTGCTGAGCTCTGCAATGACGGCATTCTGGTGGTGGCAACAGCATGCGTTGATTGGCGTTCTGTCTGGCTGACCCCGGGTGCCGATGCATGCTGTCTGACTGTGCCACTAGCTCATTGCGACGACCTCCCCCTGCTTCCAACTAGTCTCCTCCTCCTCTCTTTCTCCCCATCTGAACTTTCCCCCTGTTCTTCTTCTCTTCTAGCGGGCACCCACGTGACATCCACGGATGCATCGTCATCATCAACCACTTCACTTGTATCTGACAACTCAGCAAAGAAAGCAGCAGCGGGTACAACATCATCACAACGTACGTCCATGTGTGTAATGCTGCCTGACTGAGACATATCCCTGCTATCTACATCCTCTGGCAATAATGGTTGCGCATCACTCATTTCTTCCAACTGATAAGATCAAGTGAAGCGGCTGTGGTGCTAGTGTTGGTGGTGGCGGCAGGCGGGCAAGTGGTTACTGGAAAGGTGCCCGAAGCTAAGCTGGAGGAGGATGGTGCGTCAAGGTTCCGAGCGGAAGCTGTAGAAGATTGGGTGTCCTGTGTTAGCCAGTCAACTATGTCCTCAGAACTTTTCGAGTTCAGGGTATGTGGCCTCTGAACACTGGGCATTATTCTAGGGCCAAAGGGAATCACAGCACCATGACCACTACGGCCCCTGCGGGGTGGCCAGCTTCTAACTGTCATTTTTTTTTCAATTAGTGGTACTATGCGTGCAAGCTACTGTGACAACAGATATAAGTGGCACTGTGCACTGGCAGAAGTTGGCAGAGTAGACACTGTAGGCCTGACACACACGCTTGCAGACAACTAACTGCTATTCAATCTATTACAGTCAATTTTTTTTTATTTTTTTATTGTACACTACTGTTACACCAGATAAGAGTTGCACTGGTGTGACACTGTGCCCTGGCAGGCCCTGAAACGCACACGTGTGAAGGAAACTGACTACTATTATTTCACAGTCAAATTTCTAGTTTTTTTTTTTTAATGTACACTACTGTTACACCAGATATGAGTTGCACTGGTGTGACACTGTGCCCTGGCAGGCCCTGAAACGCACACGTGTGAAGGAAACTGACTGCTATTATTTCACAGTCAAATTTCTAGTATTTTTTTAATGTAAACTACTTTTACACCAGATATGAGTTGCACTGGTGTGACACTGTGCCCTGGCAGGCCTTGAAAAGCACACGCGTGAAGGAAACTGACTGCTATTATTTCACAGTCAAATTTTTAGTTTTTTTTTTTAATGTATACTACTGTTACACCAGATATGAGTTGCACTTGTGTGACATAGTGATGTCGCGAACTGTTCGCCGGAGAACAGTTCCCGGCGAACATAGCTTGTTCGCGTTCGCCGCTGCGGGCGAACATATGCGATGTTTGATCCGCCCCCTATTTGTCATCATTGAGGAAACTTTGACCCTGTATCTCACAGCCTTCTGACACATTTGAGCCAATCAGCATCAGACACTCCTTCACAGACCCTCCCAGGTCCTTGGCAGCAGCCATTTTAGATTCATTATGATCTTGCTTTTTTAGTGAGAGGAGCTTTAGTGTTGCTGCTGCTGACATTATAGGGAAAAAGATAGCT
This sequence comes from Bombina bombina, assembly GCF_027579735.1. Classification (NCBI taxonomy): domain Eukaryota; kingdom Metazoa; phylum Chordata; class Amphibia; order Anura; family Bombinatoridae; genus Bombina; species Bombina bombina. Next base: position 104,286,815 of record NC_069502.1, read on the forward strand.
AGGCTAGTGTATTTAGTGTCCACTACAGTCCTGAAAGACTTATCTAATCTCTGCTGTAAGGACAGCAACCCAAAAAGCCCTTTTTAGGGCTAAAACTTCAGTCGTTTTTTTATTGTTTTTATTTGTAATTTTATTTGCATTTGCCAGGCTTTCAGCATGTGTGTGAGGCTCACAGCATATACTGTGATTAGTGCCACCACTGATATCTGTTTAACATTAAGTGTAAATTTAAACAACAAAACTTTTAAATCATTTTGCTAGTGTAATCTAATTTCATTTTCTATCAGGCCTGTGTGTCAGGCTTACAAAGCATACACTGTGGTTAATTGCTGTGCCAGCAGCCACCACTCATATCTGCTTAACAATATTTTAAATAAAAAAAAAAAAAAAAAATCATTTTGCTAGTGTATTCTAATTTCATTTTCTATCAGGCTTACACAGCATACACTGTGGTTAATTGCTGTGCCAGCAGCCACCACTCATATCTGCTTAACATTATTTTAAATTAAAAAAAAAAACAACTTTAAAATAATTTTGCTAGTGTAATCTAATTTCATTTTCTATCAGGCCTGTGTGTCAGGCTTACACAGCATACACTGTGGTTAATTGCTGTGCCAGCAGCCACCACTCATATCTGCTTAACATTATTTTAAATTTAAAACACAAAACTTTCAAATCATTTTGCTAGTGTAATCTAATTTAATTTTCTATCAGGCTTGTATGTCAGGCTTACACAGCATACACTGTGGTTAATTGCTGTGCCAGCAGCCACCACTCATATCTGCTTAACATTATTTTAAATAAAAAAAAAAACGTTTAAATCATTTTGCTAGTGTAATCTAATTTCATTTTCTATCAGGCCTGTGTGTCAGGCTTACACAGCATACACTGTGGTTAATTGCTGTGCCAGCAGCCACCACTCATATCTGCTTAACATTATTTTAAATTTAAAAAAACAAAACTTTCAAATCATTTTGCTAGTGTAATCTAATTTCATTTACTATCAGGCCTGTGTGTCAGGCTTACACAGCATACACTGTGGTTAATTGCTGTGCCCGCAGCCACCACTCACATCTGCTTAACATTATTTTAAATAAAAAAAAACAACTTTTAAATCATTTTGCTAGTGTAATCTAATTTTAATTTCTTTCAGGCCTGTGTCTCAGACTCACACAGCATATACTGTGGTTAATTGCTCTGTGAATATGATAGTGAAAGACAGCACCTATTTTCCTTGTGGGGCACGGGAAAAGGGTTAGCCAGACCCCAATGTATATCCAAGAAGAAGTGTTTTTCCAGCCACCAGTTGAATTTTAAAAAAGACCTTTATTCATTTCTTACAGGGTCCATCATATCAACAACGTTTCAAACCTATGCCAGGTTCTTAATCATGTCTACTGAATAGTATACAGGTGTGTCTTTTATACCTGTCCAATTTCTATCAGATTGCACAATAGTGCCATCTTGTGGTTAAAATTTAAAATTGCATGTGACAAATTCTCTAAAGAAATTTACTATAAATTCTTATGTTTTGAGTTAGTATCTTCATTGTTTATGTATGTTTGTCACATGAAAATTTAAAACCAAATTTATATACATATAATTAAAATTAAAACCTATACACATTATAATATCAGAATCAAATTTGCTACTACAGGTATATGCTATCATAGTCAAAAAAATAATGACCATTCAAAATCTTTGTTTAAGCCTTCAGGTATCATTGTGTTTAATCTATTTATCCAAAACATCTCCCTTCTTTTGAGCATCTGGTCTCTGTCACCTCCCCTCCTGGGTCTGTCAACTTGTTCAATAACTTGAAATCTAAGTTGACTGATGTTGTGACCCATGGAGAGGAAGTGACAGGAAACAGGAGCCTCCATATTTTTGTTTCTAATGTTGGATTTGTGTTCAGTGATTCTTGTTCTTACCTCCCTGCTCGTTTCTCCTATATAAATCCTGGCACATGGACATTTGATGAGATAAATAGCATATGTGCTTCTACATGTTAGATATTTCTTTATAGGGTATTTGGTTCCCTTAATGGGGTGAAGAAAATCTTTCCCTTTAATTATTGAACTGCAGTGACTGCAATGAAGGCAGGGATAACACCCTTTATTATCAGACCCCAATGTTGTTTGTAAAGACTTCCTATTGCTACCTATATCTGCTCTTACTAGTTCATCTCTCAAATTTTTGGTCTTTTTGTAAGCTACCATAGGAATATTTTTGAAGTCCTCCACTTGGGGATTACAGTCTCTCAATATATGCCAGTGTCTATTTATGATGTGTGATATTTTTGTTCCTAGGGAGTTGTATTGGGTAACAAATATCATTCTGTTTTCTTTGGTTTTTTTAGTGTTATTAGTTTCCTTATTTTTAAAGTATTCCAACTGTTTTGTAATTAGATCTTCTGGGTACCCTCTTCTTTTAAATTTATCTGCCATTTCATTTAGTCTTATGTCACATCTCTTTTCGTCAGTCACTATTCTTTTTACTCTTTTAAATTGACCTTGGGGTATTGCTTCTATTGTTTTTTTTGAATGGAAACTGTTATATTGTAATACTTTATTTTTGTCTGTGGGTTTCACATATAAGTCAGTTTTTAAGAAGCCTTGTTCTTTATATACAAAAGTGTCTAAGAATGCAACTCCTGTTTCTTCCATGTTGAGTGTAAATTTGAGACCAGCTACTGATGTATTAAGATGTTGAACAAATTGCAGTAGGCTACCAGTGTCTCCCCACCATATGCCAAATATGTCATCCACAAATCTCCACCATGCTGCGCCATATTTTAAAAATAATGGATGTGAATATATGAATTTCTCTTCTATGTGGGACATAAAAATATTGGCATATGTTGGGGCTACACTGGAGCCCATTGCAGTGCCTTGCTTTTGTAGAAAAAAAGTGTCTTGAAATAAAAAATAATTGTGGTATAATATGACCGATAATAGATCTATAAGGAATTGTATTTCATCTTCGTTGTATTTGTTATTGGTTTTCAATGTATTAGTTACTGCTTCAATGCCACTGGTGTGTTTAATTGATGTATATAAGCTAGTGACGTCTAATGTATACAATATGCATTTGTCTCCAATTTGTCCAATGTCTTTTAGTTTAGCAAGAAAGTCATTAGTGTCTTTCAAATATGAGGAAGTGTCTAATAGATGGGGCTGTAATACTTTGTCTAAAAATATTGCAATTTTTGAAAAAATAGAATTAACTCCTGCCACTATTGGGCGTCCTGGTGGTTGATATTTATCTTTGTGTATTTTTGGTGAAATGTATATGACTGGTCTTATTGGGTTTTTTTCAATGAGACATTCTTTGAATTCATTTGTGATAATACCATTTTTGACTGCTGCATTGGTGATACGTTCTATTTCTTTCCCTATTTGAATTGTGGGATCTCTAATCAAGGCTTCATATATTGTGGTGTCATTTAGTTGTCTCTGTATCTCTTTCACATAATCAGTTTTATTTAATAGCACCACTGCTCCGCCCTTATCTGCTTCCTTTATTATGATTTCATTGTTATTTTTTAACTTGTTAATGGTATCTTGTTGCTTCCTATCAATGTGCACTAGTTCTTTCTTTTTGTTTCTTTTTAAGAGATTTTTTACTTCTTTTTGGACTAATTTTGCAAATGTAGCTACACTATGTTGTGTTGGTGGATTGAATTTACTTTTACCTTTAATACCAAATGTTTTAGGATCATTGAACTTAATGTCCTTTTTCTTAGCATCATTCTTGCTTATTACTGGTGTCTCTGTCATGTCTTTTAGTGTAGAGAAATGAACTTTAAGTTTCAATTTCCTAAAAAATCTCTCTAAATCTTGTTCTATGATGAATTCATCATGTGTATTAGGTAGGCAGTATGATAAACCTTTATTCAGTATGTTGTGTTCTGTTTCTGATAGGGTATAATTGGAGATATTGTGGACTAAATCATCTTCTATGTTTTCTGTATTACAATGCAATTCAGTGATTTTGCTTATCAAGGTATTAGAATTAGTATGTATTTCATTGGATTGGTAGTGATTAGTTTTATGTATGGTGTTTGTTGTTGATTTGCTTTCTTTTAAACTCAAGTTGGTGATATTTTCTTTATTTAAAGTGCTAGTGTGATTCACTAAAGTGCTATTTGTTTCTAAAGTGCATGTGTTTGTGGCACTGTTTCTTTTGTAAGTGTCCTCATAAATCATCATAGTGTCCGATTGTAAAGTGTCTAGGTGTTCAACATTTAAAGTGCTTTCTTTATTTGATTCTAAAGTGCATGTGTTATCTACTTCATTACTTCCCAAAGTGCTATAGTTTACAATATTCATTTCATTACTTTCCAAAGTGCTATAGTTTGCAGTGCTTATTTCATTATTGACATTCAAGGGGAAATTTAACATTTTAGTGCCCTTATTACTACTACTAGTTTTTAAAAATGTACAATACTGTGAATTTTTAGTGACATTGTCCATTTCGTTATTTTGTCCATCATCTCTCTGGTAAATTGTACCTTTTGAAAGTCTATGCATAGTCTGTTTAAGTACATTTACTTTACCCAGATTTGCTGCTTCATCTTGTGTTCTGTTAGTGCTGTGTCCTATTTGTTGTTTATCCATGGGTAACGTAAAAGGTCTTCGATTTTCGGATCCCGTTTCTCCACCATTGTTATGCTGTCTTGCGAGTTCATCTTGCTCTTTTTCTTCGTCCTCTTTCTCTGATGTGTTGTGTGGCTCCACTCCGCTCAATGGCGGTAATGCCCCCGCTGGTATCCTCCCGTTCGTCGGGCTCTCTGGCGCTCTGGTTGTGACGTCGAATGACGTGCGCCTCTTCCGATGCTTGCGCCCGGCGCGGTGTGATCTACGTCTGAATCCTCGGTTAAAAAACCGGCAGACGATTCTGAACCACTACCGCTGATGTCATCCTGAGCCGGGCGTTTCCTTGACTCTCTCCTCCGATCTTTGATCTCTACGTTAGGGGGTCTTTGGCTGCTGTTTCTCTGTCGCCATTTGTACACATTACCGGAAGAATAATCCTGCTCATCTCGTATAAATTTTGTTCTCTTGCGGATCTCCAGATGTTTACGGTACTCTTGTGTCGATTTTTCCACTTCTTTGATTAATTTGTTATATTCATCCAGTGAGATGTTGTGAATTAGTTGTTCTTTCTGTTCATTTATAATCTCTTTATATTTGTTTATTTCTCTTTGAGCATATTCTACAGTCCATGTTATTATATCGTATGAGCATTTGTTGAGAATATTTTCAAATTTTTCACAATAATCTTTTCTGTCTGAAAATAGTGTTGGACAGGTGGACATCCTCAATCCTCTGGGTATCCTTTGTACTTTATGATATTCGCTCAATGTTATGGCATGTAGTTCCAAAATCATTTTTCTCTTGTTATTTTTTTCAAAGTTCCTGCTTGTTGCTTCCCCAGATGATATTTGTAAAAAGTCTCTATTACCTGATACCGTAGCATATACCTGTTGAGCTGATTCCTCATCGTATGCAAATGTTTTAGGAACCACTTCACTTGTCTTTTCAGCATTTTTTTCAGCCATTTTGTTTGATTGATTCTCTGTAAGTGCAGGTACTTTCTAGGCTCCAAAGTCTAGTGAATATGATAGTGAAAGACAGCACCTATTTTCCTTGTGGGGCACGGGAAAAGGGTTAGCCAGACCCCAATGTATATCCAAGAAGAAGTGTTTTTCCAGCCACCAGTTGAATTTTAAAAAAGACCTTTATTCATTTCTTACAGGGTCCATCATATCAACAACGTTTCAAACCTATGCCAGGTTCTTAATCATGTCTACTGAATAGTATACAGGTGTGTCTTTTATACCTGTCCAATTTCTATCAGATTGCACAATAGTGCCATCTTGTGGTTAAAATTTAAAATTGCATGTGACAAATTCTCTAAAGAAATTTACTATAAATTCTTATGTTTTGAGTTAGTATCTTCATTGTTTATGTATGTTTGTCACATGAAAATTTAAAACCAAATTTATATACATATAATTAAAATTAAAACCTATACACATTATAATATCAGAATCAAATTTGCTACTACAGGTATATGCTATCATAGTCAAAAAAATAATGACCATTCAAAATCTTTGTTTAAGCCTTCAGGTATCATTGTGTTTAATCTATTTATCCAAAACATCTCCCTGTATAGGTTTTAATTTTAATTATATGTATATAAATTTGGTTTTAAATTTTCATGTGACAAACATACATAAACAATGAAGATACTAACTCAAAACATAAGAATTTATAGTAAATTTCTTTAGAGAATTTGTCACATGCAATTTTAAATTTTAACCACAAGATGGCACTATTGTGCAATCTGATAGAAATTGGACAGGTATAAAAGACACACCTGTATACTATTCAGTAGACATGATTAAGAACCTGGCATAGGTTTGAAACGTTGTTGATATGATGGACCCTGTAAGAAATGAATAAAGGTCTTTTTTAAAATTCAACTGGTGGCTGGAAAAACACTTCTTCTTGGATATACATTGGGGTCTGGCTAACCCTTTTCCCGTGCCCCACAAGGAAAATAGGTGCTGTCTTTCACTATCATATTCACTAGACTTTGGAGCCTAGAAAGTACCTGCACTTACAGAGAATCAATCAAACAAAATGGCTGAAAAAAATGCTGAAAAGACAAGTGAAGTGGTTCCTAAAACATTTGCATACGATGAGGAATCAGCTCAACAGGTATATGCTACGGTATCAGGTAATAGAGACTTTTTACAAATATCATCTGGGGAAGCAACAAGCAGGAACTTTGAAAAAAATAACAAGAGAAAAATGATTTTGGAACTACATGCCATAACATTGAGCGAATATCATAAAGTACAAAGGATACCCAGAGGATTGAGGATGTCCACCTGTCCAACACTATTTTCAGACAGAAAAGATTATTGTGAAAAATTTGAAAATATTCTCAACAAATGCTCATACGATATAATAACATGGACTGTAGAATATGCTCAAAGAGAAATAAACAAATATAAAGAGATTATAAATGAACAGAAAGAACAACTAATTCACAACATCTCACTGGATGAATATAACAAATTAATCAAAGAAGTGGAAAAATCGACACAAGAGTACCGTAAACATCTGGAGATCCGCAAGAGAACAAAATTTATACGAGATGAGCAGGATTATTCTTCCGGTAATGTGTACAAATGGCGACAGAGAAACAGCAGCCAAAGACCCCCTAACGTAGAGATCAAAGATCGGAGAAGAGAGTCAAGGAAACGCCCGGCTCAGGATGACATCAGCGGTAGTGGTTCAGAATCGTCTGCCGGTTTTTTAACCGAGGATTCAGACGTAGATCACACCGCGCCGGGCGCAAGCATCGGAAGAGGCGCACGTCATTCGACGTCACAACCAGAGCGCCAGAGAGCCCGACGAACGGGAGGATACCAGCGGGGGCATTACCGCCATTGAGCGGAGTGGAGCCACACAACACATCAGAGAAAGAGGACGAAGAAAAAGAGCAAGATGAACTCGCAAGACAGCATAACAATGGTGGAGAAACGGGATCCGAAAATCGAAGACCTTTTACGTTACCCATGGATAAACAACAAATAGGACACAGCACTAACAGAACACAAGATGAAGCAGCAAATCTGGGTAAAGTAAATGTACTTAAACAGACTATGCATAGACTTTCAAAAGGTACAATTTACCAGAGAGATGATGGACAAAATAACGAAATGGACAATGTCACTAAAAATTCACAGTATTGTACATTTTTAAAAACTAGTAGTAGTAATAAGGGCACTAAAATGTTAAATTTCCCCTTGAATGTCAATAATGAAATAAGCACTGCAAACTATAGCACTTTGGAAAGTAATGAAATGAATATTGTAAACTATAGCACTTTGGGAAGTAATGAAGTAGATAACACATGCACTTTAGAATCAAATAAAGAAAGCACTTTAAATGTTGAACACCTAGACACTTTACAATCGGACACTATGATGATTTATGAGGACACTTACAAAAGAAACAGTGCCACAAACACATGCACTTTAGAAACAAATAGCACTTTAGTGAATCACACTAGCACTTTAAATAAAGAAAATATCACCAACTTGAGTTTAAAAGAAAGCAAATCAACAACAAACACCATACATAAAACTAATCACTACCAATCCAATGAAATACATACTAATTCTAATACCTTGATAAGCAAAATCACTGAATTGCATTGTAATACAGAAAACATAGAAGATGATTTAGTCCACAATATCTCCAATTATACCCTATCAGAAACAGAACACAACATACTGAATAAAGGTTTATCATACTGCCTACCTAATACACATGATGAATTCATCATAGAACAAGATTTAGAGAGATTTTTTAGGAAATTGAAACTTAAAGTTCATTTCTCTACACTAAAAGACATGACAGAGACACCAGTAATAAGCAAGAATGATGCTAAGAAAAAGGACATTAAGTTCAATGATCCTAAAACATTTGGTATTAAAGGTAAAAGTAAATTCAATCCACCAACACAACATAGTGTAGCTACATTTGCAAAATTAGTCCAAAAAGAAGTAAAAAATCTCTTAAAAAGAAACAAAAAGAAAGAACTAGTGCACATTGATAGGAAGCAACAAGATACCATTAACAAGTTAAAAAATAACAATGAAATCATAATAAAGGAAGCAGATAAGGGCGGAGCAGTGGTGCTATTAAATAAAACTGATTATGTGAAAGAGATACAGAGACAACTAAATGACACCACAATATATGAAGCCTTGATTAGAGATCCCACAATTCAAATAGGGAAAGAAATAGAACGTATCACCAATGCAGCAGTCAAAAATGGTATTATCACAAATGAATTCAAAGAATGTCTCATTGAAAAAAACCCAATAAGACCAGTCATATACATTTCACCAAAAATACACAAAGATAAATATCAACCACCAGGACGCCCAATAGTGGCAGGAGTTAATTCTATTTTTTCAAAAATTGCAATATTTTTAGACAAAGTATTACAGCCCCATCTATTAGACACTTCCTCATATTTGAAAGACACTAATGACTTTCTTGCTAAACTAAAAGACATTGGACAAATTGGAGACAAATGCATATTGTATACATTAGACGTCACTAGCTTATATACATCAATTAAACACACCAGTGGCATTGAAGCAGTAACTAATACATTGAAAACCAATAACAAATACAACGAAGATGAAATACAATTCCTTATAGATCTATTATCGGTCATATTATACCACAATTATTTTTTATTTCAAGACACTTTTTTTCTACAAAAGCAAGGCACTGCAATGGGCTCCAGTGTAGCCCCAACATATGCCAATATTTTTATGTCCCACATAGAAGAGAAATTCATATATTCACATCCATTATTTTTAAAATATGGCGCAGCATGGTGGAGATTTGTGGATGACATATTTGGCATATGGTGGGGAGACACTGGTAGCCTACTGCAATTTGTTCAACATCTTAATACATCAGTAGCTGGTCTCAAATTTACACTCAACATGGAAGAAACAGGAGTTGCATTCTTAGACACTTTTGTATATAAAGAACAAGGCTTCTTAAAAACTGACTTATATGTGAAACCCACAGACAAAAATAAAGTATTACAATATAACAGTTTCCATTCAAAAAAAACAATAGAAGCAATACCCCAAGGTCAATTTAAAAGAGTAAAAAGAATAGTGACTGACGAAAAGAGATGTGACATAAGACTAAATGAAATGGCAGATAAATTTAAAAGAAGAGGGTACCCAGAAGATCTAATTACAAAACAGTTGGAATACTTTAAAAATAAGGAAACTAATAACACTAAAAAAACCAAAGAAAACAGAATGATATTTGTTACCCAATACAACTCCCTAGGAACAAAAATATCACACATCATAAATAGACACTGGCATATATTGAGAGACTGTAATCCCCAAGTGGAGGACTTCAAAAATATTCCTATGGTAGCTTACAAAAAGACCAAAAATTTGAGAGATGAACTAGTAAGAGCAGATATAGGTAGCAATAGGAAGTCTTTACAAACAACATTGGGGTCTGATAATAAAGGGTGTTATCCCTGCCTTCATTGCAGTCACTGCAGTTCAATAATTAAAGGGAAAGATTTTCTTCACCCCATTAAGGGAACCAAATACCCTATAAAGAAATATCTAACATGTAGAAGCACATATGCTATTTATCTCATCAAATGTCCATGTGCCAGGATTTATATAGGAGAAACGAGCAGGGAGGTAAGAACAAGAATCACTGAACACAAATCCAACATTAGAAACAAAAATATGGAGGCTCCTGTTTCCTGTCACTTCCTCTCCATGGGTCACAACATCAGTCAACTTAGATTTCAAGTTATTGAACAAGTTGACAGACCCAGGAGGGGAGGTGACAGAGACCAGATGCTCAAAAGAAGGGAGATGTTTTGGATAAATAGATTAAACACAATGATACCTGAAGGCTTAAACAAAGATTTTGAATGGTCATTATTTTTTTGACTATGATAGCATATACCTGTAGTAGCAAATTTGATTCTGATATTATAATGTGTATAGGTTTTAATTTTAATTATATGTATATAAATTTGGTTTTAAATTTTCATGTGACAAACATACATAAACAATGAAGATACTAACTCAAAACATAAGAATTTATAGTAAATTTCTTTAGAGAATTTGTCACATGCAATTTTAAATTTTAACCACAAGATGGCACTATTGTGCAATCTGATAGAAATTGGACAGGTATAAAAGACACACCTGTATACTATTCAGTAGACATGATTAAGAACCTGGCATAGGTTTGAAACGTTGTTGATATGATGGACCCTGTAAGAAATGAATAAAGGTCTTTTTTAAAATTCAACTGGTGGCTGGAAAAACACTTCTTCTTGGTTAATTGCTCTGTGCCAGCAGCCACCACTCATATCTGCTTAACATTAGTGCAAATTTAAACAACCAAACTTTTAAATAATTTTGCTAGTGTAATCTAATTTCATTTTCTATAAGGCCTGTGTGTCAGACTTACACAGCATATACTGTGGTTAATTGCTGTGCCAGCAGCCACCACTCATATCTTCTTAACATTACTGTAAATTTTTTTAAAAAAACTTTTAAATCATTTTGCTAGTGTAATCTAATTTGATTTTCTATCAGGCCTGTGTCTCAGGCTCACACAGCATATACTGTGGTTAATTGCTCTGTGCCAGCCAGGCAGCCACCGCTCATATCTGCTTAACATTAGTGTAAATTTAAACAACCAAACTTTTAAATCATTTTGCTAGTGTAATCTAATTTCATTTTCTATCAGGCCTGTGTGTCAGGCTTCTGTGGTTAATTGCTGTGCCAGCAGCCACCACTCATATCTGCTTAACATTACTGTAAATTTTTTAAAAAAACTTTTAAATCATTTTGCTAGTGTAATCTAATTTCATTTTCTATCAGGCCTGTGTCTCAGGCTCACACAGCATATACTGTGGTTAATTGCTCTGTGCCAGCCAGGCAGCCACCGCTCATATCTGCTTAACATTAGTGCAAATCTAAACAACCAAACTTTTAAATCATTTTGCTAGTGTAATCTAATTTCATTTTCTATAAGGCCTGTGTGTGAGGCCCACATCATATAGTGTGATTAATAGCTCTTTTTTTTTCCACCACTTATATCTGGTGTAAAATTAGTGTAAATTTTTAAAACTTTTTTTTTTTTACATCAGTCCTTTTATAGTGTTATTTAATATGAGTTGCCAGGCCAGCCTGGCTGCCATTAGTGCCAGCCTGTGTGTCAGGCTGCCAGCATATACTGTACCTACTTCCATCCTCAGTGCCAGTCTACCACTCCTATCTGGTGTAACATTAGTTTAAATTTTGTAAAAAAAAAAAAAAAAAATACATCAGTCTTCTAGTGTTATTTAATTTTAGTTACCACGCCAGCCTGCCACTAGTGCCAGCCTGTGTGTCAGGCTGCCAGCACATACTGTGCCTACTTCTATCCTGAGTACCATCACTCCTATCTGTTGTAACATTATTGCAACTTTTTTAAAAACAAACTTTTACATCAGTCTGCTATTGTTATTTAATTGCAGTTGACTGTCTGCCAGCATGTGTGCCAGTCTCACTTTCCAACTAGTGCCACAAATCATATTTGTTATAACAGCAGTGTAAATATTTAAAATAAAAACTTTTTTTGACTGAGAAACATCAGTCATCTAGTGTAATCTAATTGCAGTTGCCTTCCTCCCAGCGTGTGAGCCAGGCCCACTTGCCAACTAGTGCCACCAATCATATTTGTTATAACAGTAGTGTAAATATTTAAAAAAAAAAAAAATTTGACTGTGAAAGACCAGTCTGCTAGTGTAATCTAATTGAAGTTGCCTGCCTGCCAGCGTGTGTGCCAGGCCCACTTGCTGCAAACTTTTGCCACCAATCATATTTGTTATAACAGCTTTGAAAATATTTAAAATCAAAACTTTTTTGACCGTGAATCATCAGTCTGCTAGTGCAAATGAATTGCAGTTTCCTGCATGCCAACGTGTGTGCCAGGCCCACTAGCCAACTAGTGCCACCAATCATATTTTTTGTAACAGTATTGTAAATATTTTTTAAAAAAACTTTTTGGACTGTGAAGCATCAGTCAACTAGTATAATCTAATTGCAGTTGCCTTCCTCCCAGTGTGTGTGCCAGCCAGGCCCACTTTCCAACTAGTGCCACCAATCATATTTGTTGTCACAGTACTTTTAATATTTAAAAAATAAAGATTTTTGACTTTGAAACATCAGTCTGTTTTATTGTGTCAGGCTCACAGCGTATACTGTGCCCACTTGCCCAGTGCCACCACTCATAATTTGTTTAATAGTATTGTAAGTGTACATTTTAAAAAAAAAATGACAGGCAGAGGCAGGCCAACCCGCAGGTGCCGTCATGGTCGTGGTGCTGTGATTCCTTTAGACCCTACAAATATGCACATTGTTCAGAGGCCAGGTGCCAGGGGGGACGCGAAACGTTCTGAGGAGGACCTAGTTGAATGGCTAACAAAGGACACCCAATCTTCTACACTCGCCCGCCTGTCGCCACCACCAACACTAGCACCACAGCCGCTTCACTTGATCTGTCAGAGGAGTTATTGACACATTAGTTGGAATAAATGAGTGATGCGTAACCATCATTGACAGAGGATGTAGATAACAGTGATATGTCTCAGTCAGGCAGCATTACAGACATGGAGGTACGGTGTGATGATGATGATGTTGTACCCACTGCTGCTTCCTTTGTGGAAGTGTCAGATACAAGTGAAGTGGGGAATGATGATGTGTCGGTGGATGTCACGTGGGTGCCTGCTAGAAGAGAAGAAGAAGAGGGGGAAAGTTCAGATGGGGAGACAGAGAGGAGGAGATGAGTTGGAAGCAGGGGGAGGTCATCGCAAGGAGCTAGTGGCACAGTCAGGCAGCATGCATCGGCACCTGGGGTCCGCCAGACAGCACGCCGACACCAATCAACGCATGCTGTTGCCACCACCAGAATGCCGTCATCGCAGAGCTCAGCAGTGTGGCATTTTTTTTGTGTGTCTGCCTCTGACAACAGCGATGCCATTTGCAACCTGTGCCAAAAGAAACTGAGTCGTGGGAAGTCCAACACCCACCTAGGTACAACTGCTTTGCGAAGGCACATGGTCTCACATCACAAACACAGATGGGAAGAACACATGAGTAGAGGCAGCACACAAACTCAAATTCCGCTCTCCTCCTCCTGGTCCAGCATCTTCAGCCATGTCAACCACTGCTGTCCTCCTTGCCCCCTCTCAACCATCCTCCACTGAGTTTCTCTTACGTAGCAGTTCCTGGCATCTGCCCACAGTGTCTGTCAAGGACAAATTTCTAGTTTTTTTTTAATGTATACTACTCTTACACCAGATATGAGTTGCACTGGTGTGACATAGTGATGTTGCGAACTGTTTGCTGGAGAACAGTTCCCGGCGAATATAGCTTGTTCGCGTTCGCCGCTGCGGGCAAACATATGCGATGTTTGATCCGCCCCCTATTTGTCATCATTGAGGAAACTTTGACCCTGTATCTCACAGCCTTCTGACACATTTGAGCCAATCAGCAGCAGACACTCCCCCACAGACCCACGCAGCTCCTTGGCAGCAGCCATTTTAGATTCATTACGATCCTGTTTTCTTAGTGAGAGGAGCTTTAGTGTTGCTGCTGCTGCTGACATTATATGGAAAAAGATAGCTAGGCTAGTGTATTTAGTGTCCACTACAGTCCTGAAAGATTTATCTAATCTCTGCTGTAAGGACAGCAACCCAAAAAGCCCTTTTTAGGGTTAGACCTTCAGTCATTTTTTTTTTTATATATTTGTAATTTTATTTGCATTTGCCAGGCTTTCAGCCTGTGTGTGAGGCTCACAGCATATACTGTGATTAGTGCCACCACTGATATCTGCTTAACATTAGTGTAAATTTAAACAACAAAACTTTTAAATCATTTTGCTAGTGTAATATTATTTCATTTTCTATCAGGCCTGTGTGTCAGGCTTACACAGCATACACTGTGGTTAATTACTGCGCCAGCAGTCACCACTCATATCTGCTTAACATTATTTTAAATTAAAAAAAAAAACTTTTAAATCATTTTGCTAGTGTAATCTAATTTCATTTTCTATCAGGCCTGTGTGTCAGGCTTACACAGCATACACTGTGGTTAATTGCTGTTCCAGCAGCCACCACTCATATCTGCTTAACATTATTTTAAATTTATAAAAAAAAAACTTTAAATCATTTTGCTAGTGTAATCTAATTTCATTTTCTATCAGACCTGTGTGTCAGGCTTACACAGCATATACTGTGGTTAATTGCTGTGCCAGCAGCCACCACTCATATCTGCTTAACATTATTTTAAATTTAAAAAACAAAACTTTTAAATCATTTTGCTAGTGTAATCTAATTTCATTTTCTATCAGGCCTGTGTGCGAGGCTTACACAGCATACACTGTGGTTAATTGCTGTGCCAGCAGCCACCACTCATATCTGCTTAACATATTTTTAAATTTAAAAAAAAAAAACTTTTAAATCATTTTGCTATTGTAATCTAATTTTATTTTCTATCAGGCTTGTGTCTCAGGCTCACACAGCATATACTGTGGTTAATTGCTCTGTGCCAGCAGCCACCACTCATATCTGCTTAACATTAGTTTAAATTTAAACAACCAAACTTTTAAATAATTTTGCTAGTGTAATCTAATTTCATTTTCTATAAGGCCTGTTTGTCAGGCTTACACAGCATATACTGTGGCTAATTGCTGAGCCAGCAGCCACCACTCATATCTGCTTAACATTACTGTAATTTTTTTAAAAACAACTTTTAAATCATTTTGCTAGTGCAATCTAATTTAATTTTCTATCAGGCCTGTGTCTCAGGCTCACACAGCATATACTGTGGTTAATTGCTCTGTGCCAGCCAGGAAGCCACCACTCATATCTGCTTAACATTAGTTTAAATTTAAACAACCAAACTTTTAAATCATTTTGCTAGTGTAATCTAATTTCATTTTCTATCAGGCCTGTGTGTCAGGCTTCTGTGGTTAATTGCTGTGCCAGCAGCCACTACTCATATCTGCTTAACATTATTGTAAATTAAAAAAAAAACTTTTAAATCATTTTGCTAGTGTAATCTAATTTAATTTTCTATCAGACCTGTGTCTCAGGCTCACACAGCATACACTGTGGTTAATTGCTCTGTGCCAGCAGCCACCACTCATATCTGCTTAACATTAGTGTAAATTTAAACAACCAAACTTTTAAATCATTTTTCTAGTGTAATCTAATTTCATTTTCTATAAGGCCTGTGTGTCATGCTTACACAGCATATACTGTGGCTAATTGCTGTGCCAGCAGCCACCACTCATATCTGCTTAACATTACTGTAATTTTTTTAAAAACAACTTTTAGAGGGGGCGGAGCTAGCCAGCCGTGGAGCAAGACGTGTTTAGATGAAGCTCCTGAATCTATATTCTTTCTAACAGAAGTTATTCCTGAAAATCATCACCAAAGTTATGAGATTTAGCGTCTCAGACGGAATAACAGCAGTTATTAAAATAAAGAAGGGCTGGAAGACATACAGTTTAAGGGGGATCCCACTTTCGTGCCGAGGATCAGCCATGCGACAATGCTTATTACAGAATGGAGAGTTAATGAATAATATGGCTCATCTATTGCAGTATACTTGTCGATAAGAATTTATATGGTTAGATGCGACAATAATACTTGACATTCTAGCCCACAGAGATAACTTTGCAAAAGACCTATTAAGCTATAATAGAGCTGAACCTTTCTCAAGATGGCGATCGTCATTCTCTTATTGCAACAGCTGGAAACAAAGCTGGATTTCTACTCCCTCGAGCTGCAAGAAGCACTTACTACAGAAGGGGGTATAAACGGAGAGATAGACAGACCCCACGCTAGGAAGCTACAGTATGTGGCTAACTCATCAGCCGTTTCTCCCTCCCCCCCCACCACAAATGGAAAATGGCGCTTGCCATTCATACGTAGCCGATCACCAACCTAATACTTCAGCGGATACTACCCGGTCTCCACAGAAGGCACGGATTCGCGCGGTGAACCCGATCTCCAGCACCAACACTGACAGACATTTTTCAGAGAGAGAGAGGGAGACTGCTAACCTGTTGATTCAAGATGGCGACGGGAACGCTTTGACCGTTCCCTCAGCTGTTGGAGATAGAGCCTTAAAGATCAGGTTGTATTTGGTGGGGAACATTGCTACCGGAGACCATTGGTTCATTAGCCCAACAAAACCACAGAGCAATCTTCAGTTGAGGGTTAAGCTTCTAATCTTACTGATGGCTGTACGGATGGTATTGCAGTCCGAGGGAGATGGCCATAGCTTTATGGAGGACTCAGGTATAGAACCGCTGACAGAGATGCCTCATAGACTGGGAATTGGATAAGTGACTTTTGCGTCCTTAAGGTTGGGGGGCATCTACCTCTCAGAAGACCTAGAGACCCAAGATTTGTCTCCATATAAACTGAATACTGTTTCAGGCCCTGGTACATAACTTGTTCCCGCATATTCCCATATATACACAGCCAATTTCTAGATGGAACTATTCCTTGCACTGTAATTATGCACGTTATTAGTGTATATGTCATTATTCTGGATGTTGCTTATGACCTAATGCTCTCCTTTATTTTCAGTGTATTCTAGTGACAAGTGTGTCAACGTAGTGATGTAAAAGTTATTTTAGTTAATATATTACTCTGCACTGATATGTTTCTGTTATGGGTGAAAAATGTCCTTTACTTGTTTACAATTTACTCTAGATCCTGATTAATTTTAAAAAGTGGAATTTTGTGATGAGTATTGCAATGGTACCATTGCTTAGTTTTATTGTCCTAACACTCCAGGGTATTATCGTTATTATGGTAGGAATGGCGCTGTTAGAGGGCAGTGAAATACCAGTCACATTGCAATAGCCTGTTTTAGGTTTCCCATAAAAATATCAAATAGCACTAGATTATCTGTACCCTACTAAATCTGTTATAATCAGAAAACCTTAAGAATCAGGGTTATATAGGTACACCTTCATAGTTATTTGTCAGAGTATATGTGTGGTTGCCATTTTTAGTTTCCCTAAGTCCACACTTAGCCTATACAGAGGTGCCTCCGTAATCTTCATGCACAGATTTTGCACCTTTATCTTATATTTTAGGAGATAGAACTTTAATATTTCCCCCCTGGACTCAACTAACAATGCCCAATTCATGGTAATGTTATTCCTATTTCCCACCTCTTTAGTTTGTCAGAGGTGCTATAATGGTCCAAGATAGTACTACAATCTGTTTAGAGTTCAACAAACCTGATAACCCAGATATGCTGCTTAGACCTATGTTTTATGTCTATATATAAATACTTGTGCAGGGGTATTGAAGACTGAGTTAGTCTTATATTAAGTTTGTTTTTTATGGATTGATTCTTATTTTTATGAAAATGCCGGTGTTGTAGACCCTTGCTCATATAACCTATATCTAGATCTTTCCTAAGAACTCCCTAGCTACATAGATGCAATTCTGGTTTATACTTTCAAATCATTCTAAGTTAGAAAGTTCACTATAGACACACTAATTGTATGTCAGGATGTTACAGTGTATATGGATAATGTATGTTTACTTAGAGGGGTTCTGTATGCTAATCTAAGCTTGTTCTGCTGGTTGCGGCCGGGCCAGTGGAATTGGCATTATACATAAAAAATACAGAAGGGACTCCTCTCCTCCCTTTCCCGCCGGTACTTGTTGACTGCGGGTCATATCCCTACTCCCTTTTCCCTTGTCGCCGGTAGATGGCATCTCCCCAGGAGAGGAGTTCCCCTAGAAGCCCTTTATATCTCGTTCTATACCATGTATCATATTATTTATCTTATATCTCATATTACATACATCCTGATACTCTGCTATGAGAATAATTGTTCCAGAATGTAATATGATCCATATTATACATAAAAGCCCAGGGTCTCCGGGCAGGTTTCTACTTAAGCATATGTATAGAGTTCAGCTATAATGATGACAGCCTGGAAAGTTTGTAAACTTCAATAGAATCGATAGCTCCGTCCCCCGCCCTCATAGCTATTGTCCACTCTTATTTTAGGTGGACAAATAAGCGGTATTAACCCGCCACAGATATCGCCTTGTCATAAGTTGCTCTTAGTCTTCTGTCTATCAAGAAAATGAGGCACTTTGCCCCCCGTTCACGTATATCTAATAGGAGCAACTTGTTATGACTCCCTATAATTTGTCAATCTTCAAATAATAAATACACCTATTTTATAATTAATATACCATTCTATAGGAAGTATAATTTTCTCAGGATGTTTAAATTCTATCATTTTATTATGTATCTACATAGGAAACAAAAGGAAAAAAGAGGTAATGCTTGATTTTATGTATTTGATTTCGTATATGCATACAGTGTTTTCTATTTTTTTTTTGTGTTCGATTGGTGAGATACATATATAATACTTGAATTAAGATCTCTTTATTCTCTTATATGTAAAGGTTTCAGTATCCAATGGATAAACAATGTTTTGTATGCAAAAATTACCAAAGTAATGCAAAATGTACATTGTATTCATGTTCTTTCTTTTTCTTGGATTGCCTCAATAAAAATCTTTGATTTAAAAAAAAAAAACAACAACTTTTAAATCATTTTGCTAGTGTAATCTAATTTAATTTTCTATCAGGCCTGTGTCTCAGGCTCACACAGCATATACTGTGGTTAATTGCTCTGTGCCAGCCAGGCAGCCACCACTCATATCTGCTTAACATTAGTGTAAATTTAAACAACCAAACTTTTAAATCATTTTGCTAGTGTAATCTAATTTTGTTTTCTATCAGGCCTGTGTCTCAGGCTCACACAGCATATACTGTGGTTAATTGCTCTGTGCCAGCCAGGCAGCCACCACTCATATCTGCTTAACATTAGTGTAAATTTAAACAACCAAACTTTTAAATCATTTTGCTAGTGTAATCTAATTTCATTTTCTATCAGGCCTGTGTGTCAGGCTTCTGTGGTTAATTGCTGTGCCAGCAGCCACCACTCATATCTGCTTAACATTATTGTAAATTTAAAAAAAAAAAAACTTTTAAATCATTTTGCTAGTGTAATCTAATTTCATTTTCCATCAGGCCTGTGTCTAAGGCTCACACAGCATACACTGTGGTTAATTGCTCTGTGCCAGCAGCCACCAGTCATATCTGCTTAACATTAGTGTAAATTTAAACAACAAAACTTTTATCATTTTGCTAGTGTAATCTAATTTCATTTTCTATCAGGCCTGTGTGTCACGCTTACACAGCATATACTGTGGTTAATTGCTGTTCCTGCAGCCACCACTCATATCTGCTTAACATTATTGTAAATTAAAAAAAAAATTAAATCATTTTGCTAGTGTAATCTAATTTTGTTTTCTATCAGGCCTGTGTCTCAGGCTCACACAGCATATACTGTGGTTAATTGTTCTGTGCCAGCCAGGCAGCCACCACTCATATCTGCTTAACATTAGTGTAAATTTAAACAACCAAACTTTTAAATCATTTTGCTAGTGTAATCTAATTTCATTTTCT
The DNA here is from genome assembly GCF_027579735.1 of Bombina bombina. Lineage (NCBI taxonomy): Eukaryota > Metazoa > Chordata > Amphibia > Anura > Bombinatoridae > Bombina > Bombina bombina. Next base: position 104,306,987 of record NC_069502.1, read on the forward strand.
ATCAGGCCTGTGTGTCAGGCTTCTGTGGTTAATTGCTGTGCCAGAAGCCACTACTCATATCTGCTTAACATTATTGTAAATTTAAAAAAAAAAAAAACCTTTTAAATCATTTTGCTAGTGTAATCTAATTTCATTTTCTATCAGGCCTGTGTCTAAGGCTCACACAGCGCACACTGTGGTTAATTGCTCTGTGCCAGCAGCCACCAGTCATATCTGCTTAACATTAGTGTAAATTTAAACAACCAAACTTTTAAATCATTTTGCTAGTGTAATCTAATTTCATTTTCTATCAGGCCTGTGTGTCACGCTTACACAGCATATACTGTGGTTAATTGCTGTGCCAGCAGCCACCACTCATATCTGCTTAACATTATTGTAAATTAAAAAAAAAATTAAATCATTTTGCTAGTGTAATCTAATTTTGTTTTCTATCAGGCCTGTGTCTCAGGCTCACACAGCATATACTGTGGTTAATTGTTCTGTGCCAGCCAGGCAGCCCCCACTCATATCTGCTTAACATTAGTGTAAATTTAAACAACCAAACTTTTAAATCATTTTGCTAGTGTAATCTAATTTCATTTTCTATCAGGCCTGTGTGTCAGGCTTCTGTGGTTAATTGCTGTACCAGCAGCCACTACTCATATCTGCTTAACATTATTGTAAATTTAAAAAAAAAAACCTTTTAAATCATTTTGCTAGTGTAATCTAATTTCATATTCTATCAGGCCTGTGTCTAAGGCTCACACAGCGCACACTGTGGTTAATTGCTCTGTGCCAGCAGCCACCAGTCATATCTGCTTAACATTAGTGTAAATTTAAAAAACAAAAGTTTTAAATCATTTTGCTAGTGTAATCTAATTTCATTTTCTATCAGGCCTGTGTGTTACGCTTACACAGCATATACTGTGGTTAATTGCTGTGCCAGCAGCCACCACTCATATCTGCTTAACATTATTGTATATTAAAAAAAAAATTAAATCATTTTGCTAGTGTAATCTAATTTTGTTTTCTATCAGGCCTGTGTCTCAGGCTCACACAGCATATACTGTGGTTAATTGCTCTGTGCCAGCCAGGCAGCCACCACTCATATCTGCTTAACATTAGTGTAAATTTAAACAACCAAACTTTTAAATCATTTTGCTAGTGTAATCTAATTTCATTTTCTATCAGGCCTGTGTGTCAGGCTTCTGTGGTTAATTGCTGTGCCAGCCACCACTCATATCTGCTTAACATTATTGTAAATTTTAAAAAAAAAAAACTTTTAAATCATTTTGCTAGTGTAATCTAATATCAGGCCTGTGTCTAAGGCTCACACAGCATACACTGTGGTTAATTGCTCTGTGCCAGCAGCCACCAGTCATATCTGCTTAACATTAGTGTAAATTTAAACAACAAAACTTTTATCATTTTGCTAGTGTAATCTAATTTCATTTTCTATCAGGCCTGTGTGTCACGCTTACACAGCATATACTGTGGTTAATTGCTGTGCCAGCAGCCACCACTCATATCTGCTTAACATTATTGTAAATTAAAAAAAAAATTAAATCATTTTGCTAGTGTAATCTAATTTTGTTTTCTATCAGGCCTGTGTCTCAGGCTCACACAGCATATACTGTGGTTAATTGTTCTGTGCCAGCCAGGCAGCCACCACTCATATCTGCTTAACATTAGTGTAAATTTAAACAACCAAACTTTTAAATCATTTTGCTAGTGTAATCTAATTTCATTTTCTATCAGGCCTGTGTGTCAGGCTTCTGTGGTTAATTGCTGTACCAGCAGCCACTACTCATATCTGCTTAACATTATTGTAAATTTAAAAAAAAAAAACCTTTTAAATCATTTTGCTAGTGTAATCTAATTTCATTTTCTATCAGGCCTGTGTCTAAGGCTCACACAGCGCACACTGTGGTTAATTGCTCTGTGCCAGCAGCCACCAGTCATATCTGCTTAACATTAGTGTAAATTTAAAAAACAAAACTTTTAAATCATTTTGCTAGTGTAATCTAATTTCATTTTCTATCAGGCCTGTGTGTCACGCTTACACAGCATATACTGTGGTTAATTGCTGTGCCAGCAGCCACCACTCATATCTGCTTAACATTATTGTATATTAAAAAAAAAATTAAATCATTTTGCTAGTGTAATCTAATTTTGTTTTCTATCAGGCCTGTGTCTCAGGCTCACACAGCATATACTGTGGTTAATTGCTCTGTGCCAGCCAGGCAGCCACCACTCATATCTGCTTAACATTAGTGTAAATTTAAACAACCAAACTTTTAAATCATTTTGCTAGTGTAATCTAATTTCATTTTCTATCAGGACTGTGTGTCAGGCTTCTGTGGTTAATTGCTGTGCCAGCCACCACTCATATCTGCTTAACATTATTGTAAATTAAAAAAAAACAAACTTTTAAATCATTTTGCTAGTGTAATCTAATTTAATTTTCTATCAGCCCTGTGTCTCAGGCTCACACAGCATATACTGTGGATAATTGCTCTGTGCCAGCAGCCACCACTCATATCTGCTTAACATAAGTGTAAATTTAAACAACAAAACTTTGAAATCATTTTGCTAGTGTAATCTAATTTCATTTTCTATCAGGCCTGTGTGTCAGGCTTACACAGCATATACTGTGGTTAATTGCTGTGCCAGCAGCCACCACTCATATCTGCTTAACATTAGTGTAAATTTAAACAACCAAACTTTTAAATCATTTTGCTAGTGTAATCTAATTTCATTTTCTATCAGGACTGTGTGTCAGGCTTCTGTGGTTAATTGCTGTGCCAGCCACCACTCATATCTGCTTAACATTATTGTAAATTAAAAAAAAAAACTTTTAAATCATTTTGCTAGTGTAATCTAATTTCATTTTCTATCAGGCCTGTGTGTCACGCTTACACAGCATATACTGTGGTTAATTGCTGTGCCAGCAGCCACCACTCATATCTGCTTAACATTATTGTAAATTAAAAAAAAAAATTAAATCTTTTTGCTAGTGTAATCTAATTTTGTTTTCTATCAGGCCTGTGTCTCAGGCTCACACAGCATATACTGTGGTTAATTGCTGTGCCAGCAGCCACCACTCATATCTGCTTAACATTAGTGTAAATTTAAACAACCAAACTTTTAAATCATTTTGCTAGTGTAATCTAATTTCATTTTCTATCAGGACTGTGTGTCAGGCTTCTGTGGTTAATTGCTGTGCCAGCCACCACTCATATCTGCTTAACATTATTGTAAATTAAAAAAAAAAAAACTTTTAAATCATTTTGCTAGTGTAATCTAATTTAATTTTCTATCAGGCCTGTGTCTCAGGCTCACACAGCATATACTGTGGATAATTGCTCTGTGCCAGCAGCCACCACTCATATCTGCTTAACATTAGTGTAAATTTAAACAACAAAACTTTTAAATCATTTTGCTAGTGTAATCTAATTTCATTTTCTATCAGGCCTGTGTGTCACGCTTACACAGCATATACTGTGGTTAATTGCTGTGCCAGCAGCCACCACTCATATCTGCTTAACATTATTGTATATTAAAAAAAAAATTAAATCATTTTGCTAGTGTAATCTAATTTTGTTTTCTATCAGGCCTGTGTCTCAGGCTCACACAGCATATACTGTGGTTAATTGCTCTGTGCCAGCCAGGCAGCCACCACTCATATCTGCTTAACATTAGTGTAAATTTAAACAACCAAACTTTTAAATCATTTTGCTAGTGTAATCTAATTTCATTTTCTATCAGGCCTGTGTGTCAGGCTTACACAGCATATACTGTGGTTAATTGCTGTGCCAGCAGCCACCACTCATATCTGCTTAACATTATTGTAAATTTTAAAAAAAACTTTTAAATCATTTTGCTAGTGTAATCTAATTTCATTTTCTATCAGGCCTGTGTCTCAGGCTCACACAGCATATACTGTGGTTAATTGCTGTGCCAGCCACCACTCATAAACATTATTGCAAATTAAAAAAAAAAAAAAAAAATCATTTTGCTAGTGTAATCTAATTTCATTTTCAATCAGGCCTGTGTGTCAGGCCCACATCATATAGTGTGATTAATAGTTCTTTTTTTCCACCACTTATATCTGGTGTAAAATTAGTGTAATTTTTTTTTTTTTTTTTTTTTTTTACATCAGTCCTTTTATAGTGTTATTTAATATGAGTTGCCAGGCCAGCCTGGCTTCCATTAATGCCAGCCTGTGTGTCAGGCTGCCAGCATATACTGTGCCTACTTCAATCCTCAGTGCCAGTCTACCACTCCTATCTGGTGTAACATTAGTTTAAATTTTGTAAAAAAAAAAAAATTTACATCAGTCTTCTAGTGTTATTTAATTTTATTTGCCAGGCCAGCCTGCCACTAGTGCCAGCCTGTGTGTCAGGCTGCCAGCACATACTGTGCCTACTTCTATCCTGAGTACCATCACTCCTATCTGTTGTAACATTATTGTAACTTTTTTAAAAACAAACTTTTACATCAGTCTGCTATTGTTATTTAATTGCAGTTGCCTGTCTGCCAGCATGTGTGCCAGTCCCACTTTCCAACTAGTGCCACGAATCATATTTGTTATAATAGTAGTGTAAATATTTAAAATAAAATCTTTTTTTGACTGAGAAACATCAGTCATCTAGTGTAATCTAATTGCAGTTGCCTTCCTCCCAGCGTGTGAGCCAGGCCCACTTGCCAACTAGTGCCACCAATCATATTTGTTATAACAGTAGTGTAAATATTTAAAAAAAAAAATTTGACTGTGAAAGATCAGTCTGCTAGTGTAATCTAATTGAAGTTGCCTGCCTGCCAGCATGTGTGCCAGGCCCACTTGCTGCAAACTATTGCCACCAATCATATTTGTTATAACAGTTTTGAAAATATTTAAAATCAAAACTTTTTTGACCGTGAATCATCAGTCTGCTAGTGCAATTGAATTGTAGTTGCCTGCCTGCCAGCGTGTTTGCCAGGCCCACTTGCCAACTAGTGCCACCAATCATATTTGTTCTAACAGTATCGTAAATATTTAAAATAAAAAAAAATAGACTGTGAATCATCAGTCTGCTAGTGTAAATGAATTGCAGTTTCCTGCCTGCCAGCATGTGTGCCAGGCCCACTAGCCAACTAGTGCCACCAATCATATTTTTTGTAACAGTATTGTAAATATTTAAAATAAAAACTTTTTTTACTGTGAATCATCAGTCTGCTAGTGCCATTGAATTACAGTTGCCTGCCTGCCAGCGTGTGTGCCAGGCCCATTTGCTGCCAACTACTGCCACCAATCATATTTGTTATAACAGTATTGTAAATATTTAAAATAAAAACTTTTTTGACTGTGAAACATAAGTCATCTAGTGTAATCTAATTGCAGTTGCCTTCCCCCCAGCGTGTGTGCCAGGCCCACTTGCCGAGCCAACTAGTGCCACCAATCATATTTGTTCTAACAGGTTTGAAAATATTTAAAATAAAAACTTTTTTGACTGTGAATCATCAGTCTGCTAGTGCAATTGAATTGCAGTTGCCTGCCTGCCAGCGTGTGTGCCAGGTCCACTTGCCATTTCCAACTAGTGCCACCAATCATATTTGTTCTAACAGTATTGTAAATATTTTTTAAAAAAACTTTTTGGACTGTGAAGCATCAGTCAACTAGTATAATCTAATTGCAGTTGCCTTCCTCCCAGCGTGTGTGCCAGCCAGGCCCACTTTCCAACTAGTGCCACCAATCATATTTGTTGGCACAGTACTTTTAATATTTAAAAAATAAAGATTTTTGACTTTGAAACATCAGTCTGTTTTTTTGTGTCAGGCTCACAGCGTATACTGTGCCCACTTGCCCAGTGCCATCACTCATAATTTGTTTAATAGTATTGTAAGTGTACATTTTTAAAAAAAATGACAGGCAGAGGCAGGCCACCCCGCAGGTGCCGTCGTGGTCGTGGTGCTGTGATTCCTTTAGACCCTACAAATATGCACATTGTTCAGAGGCCAGGTGCCAGGGGGGACGCGAAACGTTCTGAGGAGGACCTAGTTGAATGTCTAACACAGGACACCCAATCTTCTACAGCTTCCGCTCCTAGTCCTCCTAACCTTGATGCACCATCCACCTCCAGCTATGCTTTGGGCACCTCTCAAGTGACAAGTGCCACTCGCCTGCCTGTCACCACCACCAACACTAGCACCACAGCCGCTTTACTTGATCTGTCAGAGGAGTTATTGACACATCAGTTGGAAGAAATGAGTGATGCACAACCATCATTGACAGAGGATGTAGATAACAGTGATATGTCTCAGTCAGGCAGCATTACAGACATGGAGGTACAGTGTGATGATGATGATGTTGTACCCACTGCTGCTTCCTTTGTTGATGTGTCGGATACAAGTGAAGCGGTTGATGATGATGTGTCGGTGGATGTCACGTGGGTGCCTGCTAGAAGAGAAGAAGAAGAGGGGGTAAGTTCAGATGGGGAGACAGAGAGGAGGAGATGAGTTGGATGCAGGGGGAGGTCGTCGCAAGGAGCTAGTGGCACAGTCAGGCAGCATGCATCGGCACCTGGGGTCAGCCAGACAGCACGCCAATGCCAATCAACGCATGCTGTTGCCACCACCAGAATGCCGTCATCGCAGAGCTCAGCAGTGTGGCATTTTTTGTGTGTGTCTGCCTCTGACAACAGCGATGCCATTTGCAACCTGTGCCAAAAGAAACTGAGTCGTGGGAAGTCCAACACCCACCTAGGTACAACTGCTTTGCGAAGGCACATGGTCTCACATCACAAACACTGATGGGAAGAACACATGAGTACACTACTGTTACACCAGATATGAGTTGCACTGGTGTGACACTGTGCCCTGGCAGACCCTGAAATGCACACGTGTGAAGGAAACTGACTGCTATTATTTCACAGTAAAAAAAGTTTTTTTTTTTTTTAAATGTACACTACTGTTACACCAGATATGAATTGCACTGGTGTGACACTGTGTCCTGGCAGGCCCTGAAATGCACACGTGTGAAGGAAACTGACCGCTATTATTTCACAGTCAAAAAAGTGTTGCTCTGGTGTGACACTGTGCCCTGGCAGGCCCTGAAACGCACACGTGTGAAGGAAACTGACTTCTATTATTTCACAGTCAAATTTCTATTTTTTTTTTAATGTACACTACTGTTACACCAGATATGAGTTGCACTGGTGTGACACTGTGCCCTGGCAGGCCCTGAAACGCACACTTGTGAAGGAAACTGACTGCTATTATTTCACAGTCAAATTTCTATTTTTTTTTTTTTAATGTACACTACTGTTACACCAGATATGAGTTGCACTGGTGTGACACTGTACCCTGGCAGGCCCTGAAATGCACACGTGTGAAGGAAACTGACTGCTATTATTTCACAGTCAAAATTTTTTTTTTAACCCCTTAATGACCACAGCACTTTTCCATTTTCTGTCCGTTTGGGACCAAGGCTATTTTTACATTTCTGCGGTGTTTGTATTTAGCTGTAATTTTCCTCTTACTCATTTACTGTACCCACACATATTATATACCATTTTTCTCGCCATTAAATGGACTTTTTAAAGATACCATTATTTTCTTCATATCTTATAATTTACTATAAAAAAAATTATAAAATTTGAGGAAAAAATGGAAATAAACACACTTTTTTAACTTTGACCCACAAAATCTGTTATATATCTACAACCACCAAAAAACACTGATGCTAAATAGTTTCTAAATTTTGTCCTGAGTTTATAAATACCCAATGTTTACATCTTCTTTGCTTTTTTTGCAAGTTATAGGGCCATAAATACAAATAGCACTTTGCTATTTCCAAACCACTTTTTTTCAAAATTAGCGCTAGTTACATTGGAACACTGATATCTGTCAGGAATCCCTGAATATCCATTGACATGTATATTTTTTTTTTTTAGAAGACATCCCAAAGTATTGATTTAGGCCCATTATGGTATATTTCATGCCACCATTTCACCACTAAATGCGATCAAATAAAAACAATTGTTCACTTTTTCACAATTTTTTTCACAAACTTTAGGTTTCTCACTGAAATTATTTACAAGCAGCTTGTGCAATTATGGCATATTTGGTTGTAATTTTTTCTCTGGGATCCCCTTTGTTCAGAAATAGCAGACATATATGGCTTTGGCGTTGCTTTTTGGTAATTAGAAGGCCGCTAAATTCCGTTGCGCACCACACGTGTATTACGCTCAGCAGTGCAGGGGTTAATTAGGGATCTTGTAGGGTTAATTCTAGCTTTAGTGTAGTGTAGTAGACAACCCCAAGTATTGATCTTGGCCCTTTTTGGTATATTTCATGCCACCATTTCACCGCCAAATGCGATCAAATTTTAAAAAATAGTCAACGTTTTCACAAACTTTAGGTTTCTCACTGAAATTATTTACAAACAGCTTGTGCAATGATGGCACAAATGGTTGCAAATGCTTCTCTGGGATCCCCTTTGTTCAGAAATAGCAGACATATATGGCTTTGGTGTTGCTTTTTGGTAATTAGAAGGCTGCTAAATGCCACTGCGCACAACACGTGAATTATGCCCAGCAGTGAAGGGGTTAATTAGGTAGCTTGTAGGGAGCTTGCAGGGTTAATTTTAGCTTTAGTGTAGAGATCAGCTTCCCACCTCACACATCAGACCCTCTGATCCCTCCCAAAGAGCTCTCTTCCCTCCCCCACCCCACAATTGTCCCCGCCATCTTAAGTACTGGCAGAAAGTCTGCCAGTACTAAAAAAAAGGTATTTTTTTTTTTAATCTTTTTTTAGCATATTTACATATGCTGTTGTTTAGGATCCCCCCTTAGCCCCCAACCTCCAAGTTCCCCCCAAAACAGCTCTCTAACCCTCCCCCATCTGCCTTATTGGGGGCCATCTTGGGTACTGGCAGCTGTCTGCCAGAACCCAGTTTACAAATAAAATGTTTATTTTTATTTTTTTCCCTTTTTTCTGTAGTGTAGCTTCCCCCCCTCAAGACCAATCTCCCACTCGCTCCCAGATCCCTCAGATTTATTTTTTATACATATATTTACCCCCTTCTCCCACTTTAAAAAACAATTTTTCTGCAGTGTAGCAGTTCCCACCCGCTCACTCCCCGTGCACGCGCCCACCCGCCCGCCTCCTCCCGTGCATTTGCGCACCCCCGGCGATCCCGCCCCTCTCTCTCACTTAGACCTCATTGATGGCCGCCCACCCGCCTCCCACTTCAGCTCCCACCCACCAACAAATGCTGCCATTGATGTCCGGTGCAGAGAGGGCCACAGAGTGGCTCTCTCTGCACCGGAAGGATAAAATTTGTTATTGCAGGATGCCTCGATATAGAGGCATCCTGCAATAACTGGAAAGCAGCTGGAAGTGATCAGGATTGCATCCAGCAGCTTTCCAGACCAAGGACGTGCAGGGTACGTCCTTGGTCGTTAAAGGACTTTTTTAGAGGACGTACCCTGCACATCCTCGGTCGTTAAGGGGTTAAATGTACACTACTGTTACACCAGATATGAGTTGCACTGGTGTGACACTGTGCCCTGGCAGGCCCTGAAACTCACACATGTGAAGGAAACTGACTGATATTATTTCACAGTCAAAAAAGTGTTGTTTTTTTAAATGTACACTACTGTTACACCAGATATGAGTTGCACTGGTGTGACACTGTGCCCTGGCAGGCCCTGAAACGCACACGTGTGAAGGAAACTGACTGCTATTATTTCACAGTCAAAAAAGTTTTTTTTTTTTAAATGTACACTACTGTTACACCAGATATGAGTGGTGGCACTGGGCAAGTGGGCACAGTATACGCTGTGAGCCTGACACACATGCTGGCAGGCAGGCAACTGCAATTAGATTACAGAGAGAAAAAAAAAAGCAGACTGATGTTCTAGCCCTAAAAAGGGCTTTTTGGGGTGCTGTCCTTACAGCAGAGATCAGATGAGTCCTTCAGGACTGTAGTGGACACTGAATACACTAGCCTAGCTATCGATTTCCCTATTAAATCAGCAGCAGCTACACTGTCCCTCCTCTCACTAAGAATGGAGCTTCCGAATGAATCTAAAATGGATGCTGTCCAGGAGGTGGGAGGGTCTGGGAGGGAGGGTCTGCTGCTGATTGGCTGGAATGTGTCTGCTGACTGTGAGGTACAGGGTCAAAGTTTACTCAATGATGACGAATAGGGGGCAGACCGAACATCGCATATGTTCGCCTGCCACGGCGAACACGAACAAGCTATGTTTGCCAGTGAACTATTTGCGACATCACTATTGAGGAAGCACACAGACAGCTCCATGATATACACAACTATGTACCTCTAACTTGTGACCCAACTAACTCTTTTCAGAAAGATTTATTGTCACTTTTGGATGATGGTTTGGAGGATGGGCACCTAGATCAATCTACATATGAATTTTTGTACATTCAACATCCAGTGGTGCCCATCTTCCACCATGTTCCAAAGGTGCATAAAACACTGACTATTGTCCAAGGTCGACCAATAGTGAGTGGAATTGGCTCTATGTTCGAACACCTCTCTCAGTGGCTTGATGCCATATTACATCCCCTTGTGATATCTCTACAGAGTTATCTTAAAGACACTAAAGATCTTGTCAATTTGATTGAATCGTTACGTTGGGACAGGAAGAATGTCTGGGTAACAGTGGACATCACTGCACTTTATTCGTCCATTCCACATGAACAAGGTTTTCAAGCCCTAACATTCTTCCTCAACAACTATTCTAATTTCACCACTGAGTTTGTGGAATATATACTGAGGGTTGCGAGTTTCCTCCTAACTCATAATTTTTTCAGGTCCGAAGGCAGATTCTACCACCAGAGATGTGGGACAGCGATGGGGGCAAAGTTTCCTAATATTTGTTTATATTAGAATTGTGTGTCAATGGCAAATAAGTATTTAAGAGGTTAATTTTAGCACTAGAAGTTATTCAATGTGATTGGTAAATTGTAAACCTATCAGAGAACAGATACCCTTTAAAATCAATGACATGCTAGCACAATGTCAGCTACGATTATGGCAAAAGGCCGAAACATGTCAACCTGATGCTTTCGTGTGTTTAAACTTTTAAGTGCGTATGGTACTCCCATTTCTGTTTTTACCATAAGTGGAATTTAATAAAGGACTTTGTTTTATACTTCGCTCTGGACATTATCATCTTTTCAAGTTTGCATGCCATCCAGGACATCCAAGAGCGAAGGGAGACTCGCAAACTCTGCACTCTGTGCCCTGCAGCGGTACATCCAACCCTGGAATGAAATTACCCGGTTGTGACTGAGACAGGCGTTGGTTGGCTGGTGGAGACTACGCGGGGAGACACGCCTCCCGGCGTCTCAGCGGAATGCCCCAATCTGTGTGTATGGCCAGGAGGAGATACCAGTTACGTTGAGTTGAAGGAGACACGAAGGAAGCGGTGAGTGGGCGCAGCAAAAGGCTGTGTTGGGCACGGGCTGTCCTTTAAGGTCCCACTTTAGTACCGCCAAAGTTGAACAGACTGACACCGGTGATGTATGGCTGTTTACTGAGTGAGTTCAGCAGTGGTTCGCTGTCAGCACATTGGGACTCTGTGGGAACTGCAGAGGGAAGAGACTTTCATGTAGAGTGTTTGCTTTATTTTGTTGTGCAGTTGTGTGAATCCTTCTTCTTTTGACTGATATATATATATATATATATATATATATATATATATATGCAAATTCAAAATAAGGTGCACTCCATTAAGCCCAGTCCAATTGCCATGGTGCTGCATAAATAGTACATATCCTTTCCAGCTCTCCTTATTAATAGAAGAAATGCTGCACTCACCGGTCTTGTTGTAACAAGTTTCTTTATTGCAAACAAATGACAATATCGATCACATAAATACCCCAGACGTTTCGGTGCGCCTCTGGCACCTTTCTCAATGGGCTTGCTTTCCAATCCTCTGACAAAACAATCTCAGATTGGGTATTTATGTGATCAATATTGTCATTTGTTTGCAATAAAGAAACTTGTTACAACAAGACCGGTGAGTGCAGCATTTCTTCTATTAATAAGGAGAGCTGGAAAGGATATATATATATATATATATATATATATATATATACAGGCCCATTTATCAAAGGGCTTGCGGACCTGATCCGACACTGCGGATCAGGTCCGCAAGACCTCGCTAAATGCGGAGAGCAATACGCTCTCCGCATTTAACATTGCACCAGCAGCTCACAAGAGCTGCTGGTGCAACGCCGCCCCCTGCTGACTCGCGGCCAATCGGCCGCCAGCAGGGAGCTGTCAATCAACCCGATCGTATTCGATCGGGTTGATGTCCGGCGATTCCTGTCCGGCGGACAGGGTTATGGAGCAGCGGTCTTTAGACCGCTGCTTCATAACTTGTGTTTCTGGCGAGTCTGAAGACTCGCCAGAAACACGGCCCTTCAAGCTCCATACGGAGCTTGATAAATGGGCCTGATGGTGTATATATATGTGTATATGTCTGTTAATACATATATAAACATATACTGTAAATACATAAATACATTTATACGTATATATATATATATATATATATATATATATATACATACACATATTTATACTTGAATATGCATGTATCTCTATGTTAATGCCTTTTGTAGTCCATTTTTTCTAACACCTCAGACCGCATAGCTTTAAGCCCTTATAAGATTTCTATGCAATATTATTTTTAAATAATTTTTATTTAACAGTGTTATTATGAGTGTGACTGTACTTTTAAATGTATTTTTGAAGTATTTTGTTCCCCTTATTTGTCTTGAGTAACATTGAGCCAGAGCTCTGAAGTCCTGCTTTACCAACGTACGTTAAATTTAATAATGCTTAAGTAAACACGTTTATTTTATACTCCTAATACGAGTGCAACAGTTAGCGTGCCACTTGTTACCTAGCACACATTTGGGAAGACTTGATTTTGCAAATTTAAAGTTTTAAACTGATAACAAACTGAACTTAGTTTAACAGGTAGTGTTTTTTATTTTTATTTACCAATTAAAACATTTAAAATAATTTACATTTAAAAACAATACAAACTTTGGGTGGAGACAGCCGCATTTGCTGCTTGTTAAATCTAGCCCTTTGTGTACTAGAGAGACTGATATTTTATTGGGAGAAATCTCAATTAGAAATTTTCAGGTAGATTACGAGTTTGTGGCCATTTCAGCATTAAAATAGCAACGCAGCCATTAAAATTCAATATGTAGGTATATATATATATATATATATATATATATATACTGTATATATATATATATATATATATATATATATATATATATATATATATATATATATATATATATATATATATATACTGTATATATATATATATATATATATATATATATATATACAGTATATATTTATAAATACTTAGAACATATTCTGCTTTGTGTAGAAGACCCACTCAGCACATAATTAATTCTAACCAAATGGTTTTACTATATTTAAGGCAAGATTTTCATTGGTTTAAGCAAATTAACAAAACAATAAAATACTCACCGTGTCCCTTAGTAATTTCTTCGATAATTGGAATTGCAACTTTCCAGGAAAACTCATCAGCATTGTTCACTAGAGCTTTCTTCAGTGTTTCATATCCACATAGTACAACAAACCTTTTGGTTCCCAATTGGATGGTGAACACAGGCCCATACGTTTTAGATAGCTAGGGGAAAAAATGATGTGACAGTTTTTTTTATTTAAATTTAGCACTAGAAATGCAATAATATAATAACAATATTAAAGCCTTTTTAATCATGCTATGATTTACAAGACAGTTGTAAATAGATCTCCCCTGCTTTCATCTGCTTATATCCCAATTCATTTTATTGAAATGTTTAACTGTTTCAGCTCTGCTCAGCTCTGCCCAAACATGCACACATGGCCATCCAATCCCCTATGACCTGATTAACCTATCCACCAACCCCAGCAGCTCAGGCTCCCCTCCAAGCCATCCAGCTCTGGGTTATTATTTCAATTTGTTGGGAAAGTATGTAGAGAGAGAGACAGAGAATAAATAAACATTTTTAAAAAAAAACACCTAATAAACATATCAAATGTATGGTTATATATAAATGTGCACTGGCTGATAGGGATTATTCACACCCTCTTTTGGTGGAAAGGAGACATTTCTACAAGTCTGGCAAGAAAAAGGGTGTTTTTTTCAGTGCAAGAATTAAATAAATACAGCACTATGATACATTTGGAAATATGTTTCTCAAAATAAAATAAAAAAAATTTTGAAAGCTGTTCCCCTCAAGAATTAAAAAAAAATATAAATATCAAATTTGCTTTAGGTTGCCAAGTAAACAATTGTAATCATGAAAAATCATTCTTAAATCCATTGGCATGCAAAACATAAAATACTAACAAAAAGCAATAACAATAACCTAAGTCTAAACTACATATGGACAACTATTTCATTTCATTTTTAAATAACAAGTTATATCTGTAAAATATTACCTCTGTAATGTTTTTAAAGATTTCATACTTATTTATTAGATGCAAATGTCCAATAAATGGTAAAGGCTTTGGTCCAGGAGGAAATTTGTTGTAAACATTTCTATCCCAGCCATAAATAATGCTTATCAAACATAGACATAGAATAATGGTTAGGACTATTGAGACTGGATCAATGAAAACCATGTTTGTCATCAGCAGTACCTGCAAAAGAAAAGAACATCCTTAGATAAAAGCAAACAAAAAATATACTATTTATATATATATATATATATATATATATATATATATGTATATATATATCCTATATTATAAAGGCCAGGTATGTTTGTCCGAAGCTGTCATGTGCAGTAGAGACAGCAGAGAAAGTGGGCGGGTGCGGGTGTGGCGTTGGGTGTGACCGGGCGGGAGTGGCTGTGGTGGGGGCTTGGCCGGATGGGAGCGGGCGTGATGGTGGCATGGTCGGCTGAAAATGTGCGTGCCGGGCGTGGCCAGGGTGTGACCGGGCAGCAGTGCAGGCATGTGGGACCACTGCACTGCAGAAAATGTATATATTCAGGAAAGAAAACAGCACTTAAAGTGAAGGTAAACTTTGATGAATGAAAGCCCGGTTTTTAAAAATACTATTAAGAACAGGGGCACTGTCATTCATCAGCCAGAGCAGCTTCCCCCACACGGAGATCCTCTCTTCACACATCATCAATGACTAATCCAGCTTCCTCCAATCATGGCTTTCCCACAGGGAAGTCATTGCCTGAGGCCATGCTGTGATTGGAGGAAGTAATGCAAACGAAAAGAGAAAAGTGGACAGTGTCTTAGCACTCAAAAATGGATATACTATTGTATATATAGTAAAGGCAGGAAAAACCACCCAGAGGGGGATATGTTGTAATTAAAACTTAACGTTTATTATGTACCCAAATATGATAAAATCAAGACACTAACTGTGTAACTAAACTGTGCAACTTAACTTAAAACTTAGATTAAGAATCTAATATGAAAATGAGTTCCAGTTATACCAAAGATATACGAAAAAAAATGTCAAATAAAGACCGTAGCCGCATCTCAGCTCAGTACAAACCAAAACAGGCTCATGGACTGCACAGAAAATTAAATATAAAGGAGGATTGACCTCGCAAACATAATACCTATAAAGTGCAGTACTGGAGCGGTAACTGCCAGGGTCAAAACTCATAACTATTCCCACCTCAAATGGGCATGTAAAGCTAATATGTTGGACAAATAGAGAGGTATGACTGGCCTCATGAGTGCCAGTCATACCTCTCTATTTTTCCAACATATTAGCATTACTTCTATGTTAGGACAGTGAGCACCCCATCTTTATATTGTGTCTACAAAGGTAACTGTACCTCTTTAAAGAGTATCTACTCTTCACATTATAAGTACTAACTTTGTTTATGGGGTATCAATAAGATAAATATATATCGCTTTCCCCTTCTCCCTTGATTACATGTGGAGGAAGCTGGATTAGTCATTGATGACGTGTGAAGAGAGGATCTTCGTGTGGGGGAAGCTGCTCTGGCTGTGAAAAAAACAAAGGTAACGGCTGCTTTCTAAACTTTGATGAATGAAAGTGCCCCTGTTTTTAATAGTATTTTTTCAAAACGGGCTTCATTCATCAAAGTTTACCTTTACTTAAAGTGAAATATTAGAAAATATACAATTTTCAAGAACAAATCTTAATAAATATCTTTAGAAAATCTTAATAAAAACAGATTTATTTGGTTGCTTGACATATATTAGTCCAAGATACATTCAAGGTGTCCAAGCACACCAATATAGCAAGTTATTATATGCAAGTAAACATACTAAAATATTGTTTTGCAATAATGCAATGGTTTAAATATACATATGTTTACATAAAGTTTATAGTATAAAGTGGGTATTTGGCGACATGTAATATACAAAGGGGGTTGATGCACGGAGTCATATACCTAAAGTGCTAATGTGCACCAAATGGAA
Source organism: Bombina bombina (assembly GCF_027579735.1). Taxonomy (NCBI): domain Eukaryota; kingdom Metazoa; phylum Chordata; class Amphibia; order Anura; family Bombinatoridae; genus Bombina; species Bombina bombina. The sequence goes on from NC_069502.1 coordinate 104,323,446, forward strand.
CAAATTCAATTAAAAAACATTAAAAAGTGATAAACACAGCTACTGGTAAATATAAAATAAGAATACGGATGAGTCATAATGCACTTGCTTGCCTGGCCAAACAAAACTTGTATACTCATGAAGCGTTTCTGGGTCATGCTCCTTCATCAGGTGTGTTAGCTGTGCGCAATGACTCAACCTTAACTACCCTTAGATGGGTAATGCCCTCTTTATTATTAGTCGATGGACACACTTGCCCTTTTTTATTGACATCTCTTTAGGCTAGTGGGGCTCTGCCTGTTAGTTTTTATAAACAGAGCGGCTTGTTTTAATGCAACAAAGAGAGCGTTTCCTCTCTTTCTTTGTGGCAAACCCCAAGCAAAAGTTAAACCTGCCAAAAAACTGTCATAATCACTAATCTGTGTGTGGGACACTTCTGTCACAAGTTGCGAGTAAGCTATAAAATAGGATAATGTCATTAAAGAGAGCTGCAGGCACATGAGCAAATACAATTACATGGTGAGCAGTAATTATTCTGTAGTAGCTGAGCCAAGCAGTCTAATATTTCTTAAAGTATAAATAAATGTGTTTTTTTTTTAAAAAAAAAAAAGCTAAATAATTCCTTGGTTTATGTTTTCCAGCTCAGGTTCTAAAAAAGCTGTACATTGACCCCAGTTCAGGCCAAGGCAGAGTTAGATAGGGTAGCGGTTAGGTCAGTGTGAGGTGTATGTGGAGTGGTATAAATAAGAATGAGTCGGAAGTTGTGGCCTCTTCGTTTTAGGACCAGCAGGTGAGAAGAAACTTGGGTCTGGCAGCTTCTCGCGCTGATCCAGAACTGACAGCGTGTTACCTGTGATGGCTCAGATGCAGGAAGTGTTAGCTGCAGCAACAGCATTGGCGAGGGAGATAGGTACAGGCTGGCTGCTTGAGCAGTCATTATGTGCCGGTAAGGTAATCACATGGGGACACGAGATCTTGAGCTGAATTCACAGGTCGAGGGGAGTGAGGCAGAGGCACCAAGATTTGTGACAGGAATCGGGGGAGATCCCTGTCAGCGATAGCGGTGCATCCTTGAGTGGAAAAAGTGGCTGTTCCGCTGAGGCTGATTGAGGAATGGATTGCTCAACCCACATGGCGGGAGTAGGACGGCAACTCCATTGTCCTGGCGGGTGTCTTCAGTGATTTTGACTATGATGGGATGAGTGAAGGCACATCTACCAGACCTGTTGCGGCTGGCCAGGTGCAGAAGAAGAGAGGACAGCAGATCGGGAAACAAGTCAGAGATGTTACTGCTGGGATTGGGGAGCCGAGTGGGGGGCGGGGGCAGGGGATGGTGCAGGGGAGTCTGTTGTGTCTTTGCAGGAGAACAGGGGAATTCAGAGTTGGGGCCCTAGGAAAATGGGCGTGGACACCAGGACCAGGTGGGCAAGGTCACGCTTGCAGCTACCCAGGAGACAGGAGGTTGGAGCAAGATTATCACCTAGCTGGGCTCACTTGGATAGGTCACCTTATGGCAGGAGCAGGGAACGGAGGTGACAGAACGATAATAGGCATGCCCCTTCATGCAGGAGGAGATCCTGGGAGAGGGTTGAAAGCATGTTGGCGGCCGGCCCAGCTTAAACTATTCTGGGCGGGAGTGCTTGATGTGCCTGACAGAACAGGTGAGGTGCTTTTTGGGGGGGTGTCTGTGGTGGATTTTTGGTCCCGCCGGGACTAGGTCGCAGAGGGCAGCTGGTGTCTGGGGACAGAAGTTCATGGATGACTGTGTGTTGCAGCCAGAGGTTGGTTGGGATGGGATGGGGCAAATATGGAAACTTAAACCTCTTTTCACGCTCCCTAGACTTTTAATATTGGGAACCATAGGAGGGTCAGGTGTGACGGTAGGATCGGCAGGTGTTTTTTCAGTGGGTGCCATCGCACTGAGTGCCTTGGTAAGTGTAGGAGGGTTCAAGGTGATGGAAGAGGCATTTTGATGCCCTTGCCTGTGCTCCATTGGCCCATTGGGTTTGCACTTTACAGGAGAGGTGAAAGACAAAATACAGTTACAGTGTGTGTTTGAATTTATTGGGTTGGGAACATATTGCCTAAGTATGGGATCAAGGCAGTCCTGGATGAAGGAATAAGAGGGAAGGGCTTTTGACCCCATGGCAGGCCAAGGCAGAGTTAGATAGGGTAGTGGTTAGGTCAGTGGGAGGTGTAGGTGGAGTGGTATAAATAAGGAAGTGTAGGAATTGGTAGCCTCTTTACTTCCAGACCAGTAGGCAAGAAGAAGCTACCACCCTCCCTCCCTCCCTGTTATTATATCAACTGTGTGATTGTTTGGAAGTGTGCTTGCTGTTTGAGAAGGTGGTTGGTCAAAGTTGGTACCTGTCAGGGTTTCACCCTGCTTTGTTTGCTATTTTCTGCTGTCTGCTATTTTGCTTACCTCTCTCACTGAATCTGATGTAGAGTGTGTAACGCTGCTCTCTCATCTGGGTGCCCTCTTATGGCCAAACTGGTGAACATCATCAGTGTGAGACAGGTTGCATTACCAGGATTATGATGCCACATTTATTAATTAAAGGGCCAATGTTCAGTATGCTTTTGCCCCTGCATTGTTTAGACTTGTTAGTTCATGTGTTCCTGTTCCTGTGTATTACCTGGCTTGTCTGACATCCCTTCTGGTTCCTGATCCCTGGCTTTTTCCTGACTCTGCTGTTTTCCTAGTTCCTGATCCCGGGCTGTCTGACTACTCGCTTTGGCTCCTGATTCGGCTCGTCTGACTACCAGCTCTGGCTTTGACTCCTGGCTTGTCATTTGGCTTGTGGACTTTTTATTATTTTTTGTTATTAATAAAGGTGTGATTATTTTTGCACTTCACGTCTCAGTCTGATTCCTGGTACCCCAACATTATGAAAGGGCCATGAATCCTGATGGTGCTAATAATCCACCTTTACCCACCATCATTTCCAGGATGTATAAACAGGATCACTGCTTGGATCAATTGCACTATCCCTGCAAACCCTTATGACTCACACTGCACATTTGGATCAGAGTGTCTCATAAGTTATGGCTGATCCTGTTTATGCTGCTGCACCTAGTCTTACCAGGAGCATGTCCGGTTCTGCACCTCTACTTCAGTGATATGGAGGTGATCCTTACCAATGCAGAGGGTTTTTGAACCAGGTGGGCATTTATTTTGAGATGTTACCTCAGGTGTTTCCCTCTGACAGAGCTAAGGTGGGATTTCTCATCTCTTTACTCTCTGACATGGCTCTTGCTTTCGCTAATCTCTTGTGGGAGACTAATAAACCAGTTATTTCAAATTACCCTGAATTTGTGTCCTCCTTTCGAAAGGGTATTTGATGATCCGGCTCGCTCCTCCTCTGCTGCTAAATGACTCATGTCCATTCAGCAAGGTACAAGATCTGTTGCTCAGTATGCCATTGAGTTCCATATGCTTGCCGCAGAGGTAGGTTGGAACAATGAAGATCTTGTTGCCGCCTTCTTTCATGAGCTCTCTGATGCAATTAAAGATGAAGTTGCTGCCAGAGATTTATGAGAGGATCTTTTGGAATTGGTGTCTTTTTTAATCCTAATTGACATCAGTCTCAGAGAGAGGCCCTCTTTCAAGGAGCACTTGCGGAATTCTCCTGTTCCATTGTCTCGTACATGTTTGTTCCCACCCATGCCTCCCTCTCCTCCCATGCCTCCTGGTTCTGAGGCACCAGGTACTGCTGAGCAGATGGAGTTGGGATTCACGCATCTCTCTGTGGCAAAGAGGGCCTTTCAGAGGAGGGAGGGGCTCTGCCTCTAATGTAGGTTATAGGGCCACCTTTTAAAGTTTACGTGGCCGGGAAACACTCACACAAAAGTTCTGTCAGGGACGGTTGTCCTTTCCTGGGTGGACTCCCCCATAGTCACCCAGACTCTTGTTGACTCCAGTGCTTCAGGCTTTTTAATTGACAGTGCTTTTGTATCAAAGCACTCCATTCTTGTATTGTCTTGGTCCGCTCCGCTTGCTATTGAGGCCATTGATTGCAGGCCCCTTCAGCCCACACTCGTTACTCACGAAACTACTCCATTATCCATGGCTGTTGGGGCTCTGCATTATGAAACCCTCCAATTCCAGGTGACAAACTCTCCTCTATTTTGCCATCGTTATAGGTTATACCTGGCTCCAAAGCGCAATCCCAGTCTCGACTGGCACAGGTCCAAAATTTTGTTGTGGTCTCTGCAATGTATTTTAACTTGTCTTCAGAAACCAGTCAAAGTTTTGTGCACTTCTTTGGTATCTCAATTGCCAGAGGAGTACTGAGAGTTCCTAGATGTTTTTGACAAGTTGCTGTTGCAGTTACATTGCCTCCTGACCGGTCTTACGATTGTGCCATAGACCTGCAACCCGGAGCCTTTCCTCCTCGGGGCCGGGTTTGCCCTCTGTCTGTTGCAGAGAATTGGGCTATGGAGGAGTATGTTGCCAATGCTCGGTCACACGGAATCATCTACAAATTCTGCTCTCCTGCAGGGGCTATCTTCTTCTTTGTGAAGAAAAAGAGTTGCGAGTTAAGACCATGCATCGATTATATGGGTTTTTAGGGGTTTTTATAGGGGTCTTAATCATCTTACTATTAAGAATGCTTACCGCTCATTACGGAACTCTTTGACCACCTCAAGGGAGCTGCTGTCTTTTTTAAACTTGATTTGAGAGGAGAGTACAATCTTGTTAGGATTAAGGAGGGCCATGAATGGAAAACAGCATTTAACACCAGGAGCGGGCATTATGAATATATTGAAATGTGCTTTGGCCTATGTAATGCTCCTGCTGTTTTCCAAGAATTTATTAATCATGTCCTATGAGATATGTTTCAACAGTGTGTTGTGGTGTACTTTGATGTACTTAGGTGACATCCTCATACACTCACCCACACTTAAGGCTCATCGTTCTGATGTAGAACGGGCACTTCAGAGACTATATGAGAAGGGGCTGTTTTGTAAACTCGAGAAATGTGAGTTCCATGAGAATCAAGTAACATTCCAAGATAATGTAATTTCCGTTGCAGGGTTCTCCATGGATACTGACAAGTTGTCTGCAGTGGCCTCACCCAGTTGGTCTTCGGTCTATTATAATCTAATCTAATCTAATAACCCTATCAAAATAAAAAAAAATAAAAAAATAACCCCCCCCCCCAGCCTAAACTAAACTGCCAATAGCCCTTAAAAGGGCCGTTTGCAGGGCATTACCCCAAATAAATCAGCTCTTTTACCTGAAAAAAAAATACAAACAACTCCCCAAGAGTAAAACCCACCACCCACACAACCAACACCCCCCAAATAAAAACCTATCTAAAAAACCTAAGCTCCCCATTGCACTGAAAAGGGCATTTGTATGGGCATTGCCCTTAAAAGGGCATTTAGCTCTTTTTCCACCCAAACCCTAAACCCTAAACTCTAAAAATAAAACCCACCCAATAAACCCTTAAAAAACCTAACACTAACCCCCGAAGATCCACTTACAGTTTTTGAAGACCCGACATCCATCCTCAATAAAGCGGCAGAAGTCTTCATCCAAGCGGCAAGAAGTCCTCAACGAAGCCGGGAGAAGTCTTCATCCAAGCGGGCCAAAGTCTTCATCTAAGCCGTAGAAGTCTTCATCCAGACGGCATCTTCTATCTTCATCCATCCGGCGCGGAGTGGCTCCATCTTCAAGACATCCGACGCGGAGCATCCTCTTCTTTCCACCGCGACTGAAGAATGAAGGTTCCAATAGGATTGAGCTTGCATTCTAATGGCTGATTGGAACAGCCAATAGAGTGCAAGCTCAATCTTATTGGCTTATTGCATCAGCCAATAGGATTGAAGCTCATCTGCCAATAGGATTTATTCACCTTTAATTCCGATTGGCTGATAGAATTCTATCAGCCAATCGGAATTCAAGGGACGCCATCTTGGATGATGATGTCCCTTAAAGGAACCTTCATTCTTCAGTCGCAATGGAAAGAAGAGGATGCTACGCGCCAGATGTCTTGAAGATAGAGCCGCTCCGCGCTGGATGGATGAAGATAGGAGATGCCGCCTGGATGAAGACTTTTGCCAGCTTGAATGAAGACTTCGGCCTGCTTGGATGAAGACTTCTCCCAGCTTTGTTGAGGACTTCTTGCTGCTTGGATGAAGACTTCTGCCACTTCTAAGGGCAATGCCCATCCAATCCCTTTTAATGGGCAATGGGGATCTTAGGTTTATTTAGATAGGTTTCTATTTGGGGGGGTTGGTTGTGTGGGTGCGGGTGGTGGGTTTTACTGTTGGGGGTAGTTTGTATTATTTTTACAGGTAAAAGAGCTGATTTCTTTGGGGCAATCCCCTGCAAAAGGCCCTTTTAAGGGCTATTGGCAGTTTAGTTTAGGCTAGGTTTTTTTTTTTATTTTGGGGGGCTTTTTTATTTTGATAGGGCTATTAGATTAGGTGTAATTAGTTTAAATATTTGATAATTTCTTTTTTATTTTGTGTAATTTAGTGTTGTTTTTTTATAATTTAGTTAATTGTATTTAATTAATGTAATTTATTTAATTGTAGTGTAAGGTTAGGTTTTAGTGTAACTCAGGTTAGGTTTTATTTTACAGGAAAATTTGTATTTATTTTAACTAGGTAGTTAGTAAATAGCTAACTAGTCTACCTAGTTAAAATAAAGACAAACTTAGCTGTGAAATAAAAACAAAAAAAAAGATAGCTACAATGTAACTATTAGTTATATTGTAGCTATCTTAGGGTTTATTTTACAGGTAAGTATTTAGTTTTCAATAGGAATTATTTAATTAAGTTAGTAAGTTTTATTTAGATTTATTTTAATTATGTTCAAGTAAGTGGGTGTTAGGGTTACGTTACGGTTAGGGTTAGACAGGGTTAGGTTTAGGGGATAATAACTTTAGTACAGTAGCGGCGATGTTAGGGGCAGCAGATTAGGGGTTAATAAGTGTAGGTAGGTGGCGGAAATGCCGGGGGCGGCAGATTTGGGGTTAATAAGTGTATGTAGGTGGAGGCGACATTGGGGGCAGCAGATTAGGGGTTAATAAGTGTAGGTAGGTGGCGGCGACATTGGGGGCAGCAGATTAGGGGTTAATAAGTGTAGTTGGGTGGCAGCGACATTGGGGGCGGCATATTAGGAGTTACTTACTGTAATGTAGGTGTCGACGGTGTCAGGGGCGGCAGATTAGTGGTTAATAACTGTAATGTAGGTGGCGGCGACATTGGGTTTGGCAGATTAGGGGTTAATAAGTATAATGTAGGTGGCAGCGATGTTGGGGGCAGCAGATTAGGGGTGTTTAGACTCAGGGTTTATGTTAGGGTGTTAGGTGTAAACATAACTTTTTATTTCCCCATAGGAATCAATGGGTCTGCGTTACAGAACTTTACACTCCTTTATTGCAGGTGTTAGGCTTTTTTTCAGCCAGCTCTCCCCATTGATGCCTATGGGGAAATCATGCACGAGCACGTAAAACCAGCTCAAAGCAGTGCTGGTATTGGAGATATTGCCTGCTAACGCCGGGTTTATGAAAACCTGTGATAGCAGCGCTATAGGGAGGTGAGCGGTGACAATAACTTGCAAGTTAGCACCGCACTGCTCATAACGCAAAACTTGTAATCTAGCCAAAAGATAGTTACAATATTTAGATATGGCCCTAAAAAGTGCACAAATGCAACGTGTTTCTCATCGTCTATGCGCCGTTTCATCAGGCATAACATTTCCATTGACCAATCAAATCCTATACTTCCCATATTGTTTGTGACATCACATATCCAACAGGTGTAACCTTTCTACAACCAGGTCATTGAATGTAAATCAATTTCAATATGTGCAATTCATAATATTAGCGATCCTATATTATTACTCACTCACAGCACCGATACCACAAATCGCCGGCTCACTTGTTACATTTTAACCTTAATATTCAAGCGTACATAAAGGCCTGTTTCATTATTCTGTAAAATCCTATATGTCAATTTTAAATATGTTTCTCTTTTCTTAGTATTATAATCGAGATGTATCTCTCACTATAACTCACCTGTATTTCTGTAAAGTTATTTCTTTTAATATATCACAGTATAATTAGATAGTGATGTTGTGAACAGTTCGCCGGAGAACAGTTCCCGGTGAACATAGCTTGTTCGCGTTCGCAGCGGCGGGCGAACATATGCGATGTTCGATCCGCCCCCTATTCTTCATCATTGCCTAAACTTTGACCCTGTATCTCACAGTCAGCAGGCACATTCCAGCCAATCAGCAGCAGACCCTCCCTCCCAGACCCTTACACCTCATGGACAGCTGCCATTTTAGATTAATTCGGAAGCTGCATTGCTAGTGAGAGGAGGGACAGTGTAGCTGCTCCTAATTTAATAGGGAAATCGATAGCTAGGCTAGTGTATTCAGTGTCCACTACAGTCCTGAAGGACTCATCTGATCTCTGCTGTAAGGACAGCACCCCAAAAAGCCCTTTTTAGGGCTAGAACATCATTTTTTTTTAATTTTTTATTCTTTGTAATCTAAATGCATTTGCCTGCCTGTCAGCATGTGTCAGGCTCACAGCATATACTGTTCCTACTTGCTCACTGCCACCACTCATATCTGGTGTAACATTAGTGTAATTTATTTTTTTAAAAAACTTTTACATCAGTCTGCTACTGTAATCTAATTTCAGTTGCCAGCAAGCCAGCCTGCCACTGCCAGCCTGTGTGTCAGGCTCACAGCATATACTGTGCCTACTTGCTCAGTGCAAAAACCAGTCATATCTGGTGTAACATTAGTGTAAATTAAAAAAAAAAATTTTTTACATCAGTCTGCTAGTGTAATCTAATAGCAGTTGCTTGCCTGCCACTGCCAGCCTGTGTGTCAGGCTCACAGCACATACTGTGCCTACTTGCTCAGTGCCACCACTCATATCTGGTGTAACATTAGTGTAAATTTAAAAAAAAACTTTTACATCAGTCTGCTAGTGTAATCTAATTTCAGTTGCCAGCAGGCCAGCCTGCCACTGCCAGCCTGTGTGTCAGGCTCACAGCATATACTGTGCCTACTTGCTCAGTGCAAAAACCAGTCATATCTGGTGTAACATTAGTGTAAATTAAAAAAAAAACTTTTACATCAGTCTGCTAGTGTAATCTAATAGCAGTTGCTTGCCTGCCACTGCCAGCCTGTGTGTCAGGCTTACAGCATATACTGTGCCTACTCGCTCAGTGCCACCACTCATATCTGGTGAACATTAGTGTAAATTTAAAAAAAAAACTTTTACATCAGTCTGCTAGTGTAATCTAATTTCAGTTGCCAGCAGGCCAGCCTGCCACTGCCAGCCTGTGTGTCAGGCTCACAGAATATACTGTGCCTACTTGCTCAGTGCCACCACCAGTCATATCTGGTGTAACAGTAGTGTAAATTTAAAAAAAAAAAACTTTTACATCAGTCTGCTAGTGTAATCTAATAGCAGTTGCCTGCCTGCCACTGCCAGCCTGTGTGTCAGGCTCACAGCATATATTGTGCCTACTTGCTCAGTGCCACCACTCATATCTGGTGTAAGATTAGTGTAAATTTAAAAAACAACAACTTTTACATCAGTCTGCTAGTGTAATCTAATTTCAGTTGCCAGCAGGCCAGCCTGCCACTGCCAGCCTGTGTGTCAGGCTTACAGCATATACTCTGCCTACTTTCTCAGTGCCACTACCAGTCATATCTGGTGTAACAATAGTGTAAATTTAAAAAAAAAAAAAAACTTTTACATCAGTCTGCTAGTGTAATCTAATAGCAGTTGCTTGTCTGCCACTGCCAGCCTGTGTGTCAGGCTCACAGCATATACTGTGCCTACTCGCTCAAAAAACAACTTTTACTTCAGTCTGCTAGTGTAATCTAATTTCAGTTGGCAGGCCAGCCTGCCACTGCCAGCCTGTGTGTCAGGCTCACAGCATATACTGTGCCTACTTGCTCAGTGCCACCACCAGTCATATCTGGTGTAACATTAGTGTAAATTTAAAAAAAAAATTGACACCAGTCTGCTAGTGTAATCTTATTTCAGTTGCCAGGCCAGCCTGCCACTGCCAGCCTGTGTGTCAGGCTAACAGCATATACTGTGCCTACTTGCTCAGTGTCACCACTCATATCTGGTGTAATATTAGTGTAAATTAAAAAAAAACAACTTTTACATCAGTCTGCTAGTGTAATCTAATAGCAGTTGCCTGTCTGCCACTGCCAGCCTGTGTGTCAGGCTCACAGCATATACTGTGCCTACTCGCTCAAAAAACAACTTTTACTTCAGTCTGCTAGTGTAATCTAATTTCAGTTGGCAGGCCAGCCTGCCACTGCCAGCCTGTGTGTCAGGCTCACAGCATATACTGTGCCTACTTGCTCAGTGCCACCACCAGTCATATCTGGTGTAACATTAGTGTAAATTTTTAAAAAAAATTGACACCAGTCTGCTAGTGTAATCTAATTTCAGTTGCCAGGCCAGCCTTCCACTGCCAGCCTGTGTGTCAGGCTGACAGCATATACTATGCCTACTTGCTCAGTGCCACCACCAGTCTTATCTGGTGTAACATTAGTGTCAATTTAAAAAAAAAATTGACATCAGTCTGCTAGTGTAATCTAATAGCAGTTGCCTGCCTGCCACTGCCAGCCTGTGTGTCAGGCTCACAGCATATACTGTGCCTACTCGCTCAGTGCCACCACTCATATCTGGTGTAACATTAGTGTAAATTAAAAAAAAAAACTTTTACATCAGTCTGCTAGTGTAATCTAATTTCAGTTGCCAGGCCAGCCTTCCACTGCCAGCCTGTGTGTCAGGCTGACAGCATATACTATGCCTACTTGCTCAGTGCCACCACCAGTCTTATCTGGTGTAACATTAGTGTCAATTTAAAAAAAAATTGACATCAGTCTGCTAGTATAATCTAATAGCAGTTGCCTGCCTGCCACTGCCAGCCTGTGTGTCAGGCTCACAGCATATACTGTGCCTACTTGCTCAGTGCCACCACTCATATCTGGTGTAACATTAGTGTAATTTCTTTTTAAAAAAAACTTTTACATCAGTCTGCTAGTGTTATCTAATTTCAGTTGCCAGGCCAGCCTGTCACTGCCAGCCTGTGTGTCAGGCTCACAGCATATACTGTGCCTACTTCCTCAGTGCCACCACTCATATCTGGTGTAACATTAGTGTAAATTTAAAAAAAAAACTTTCACATCAGTCTGCTAGTGTAATCTAATTTCAGTTTCCAGGCCAGGCTGCCACTGCCAGCCTGTGTGTCAGGCTCACAGCATATACTGTGCCTACTCGCTTAGTGCCACCACCAGTCATATCTGGTGTAACAGTAGTGTAAATTTAAAAAAAAAAAACTTAAAAAGCATAACGATGCTTTTCCCTAACGCCGCTATTACAAGTCTTGTCAGAATATCTGTACCGCACACCTTTTTGGCCATCACGCAACGTCAGTACCGCACGTTTAAAAAAGACCTTTTTCAATGGGACTTCCATAACGCTGCTATTAGAGAGTTTTGCGGTGAGGCCAAAAAGTGAGCGATACAGCCTAAAATGACAAGATCTGCACCGCCATCTAAAGTCAGTAGTTATGAGTTTTATGTTACAAAGATGTAGCATAAAACTCATAACTAAACTGTCACAAAGTACACTAACACCCATAAACTACCTATTAACCCCTAAACCGAAGCCCTCCCGCATCACAAACACTAAAATAAAATTATTAATCCCTAATCTGCTGCTCCGGACATCGCCGCCACTTAAAAAATGTATTAACCCCTATTCCGCCACTCCCCAACAACACTGCCACTGTAATACACCTATTAACCCCTAAACTGCCAACCTCCCGCATAGCAAAAACTATTTAAATATTATTAACCCCTAATCTGCCATCCGCCCACACCACAGCTATAATAAACCTATTAAACACTAAACCGCAAGCCCCCCCACAAGGAAATATACAAAATTAAACTTTTAACCCCTAAACCTCTAGCCTCCCACATCACTACATAAATATATTAACCCCTAAACCTAACCCTAACGTAACCCTAACCCTAAGCATAACCCTAACCCTAACACCCCCTAAATTAAATATAATTACAATAAATCTAAATAAAACAATTATTACCTAAATAATTCCTATTTAAAACTAAATACAAACTTACCTGTGAAATAAAACCTAAGCTAGCTACAATATAACTAATAGTTACATTGTAGCTATCTTAGGTTTTAGTTTTATTTCACAGGTACTTTTGTATTTATTTTAACTAGGTAGACTAGTTATTAAATAGTTATTAACTATTTACTAGCTACCTAGTTAAAATAAATACAAATGTACCTATAAAATAAAACCTTACCTGCCTTACAATAAAACCTAACATTAATGTTAGGTTTTAATGTAAGGCAGGTAAAGTTTTATTTTAGGTTTAGATTAGGTATGTGGTACTGTATGTAGGTGGCGCCGATATCGGGAACGGCAGATTAGGGGTAAATAGTTTTATTTATGTGGCGGCAATGTTAAGAGCGGCATATTATGGGTTAATAAGATTATGTAGGTTGGAGCGATGTTGGGGCAGCAGATTAGGTGTGTTTAGACGTGGTTTTTATGTTAGGGTGTTAGTTTTAAACATAACTTTTTCTTTCCTCATAGACATCAATGGGGCTGCGATATGGAACTTTTATTTCCGCGATCACAGGTGTTAGGCTTTTTTTCTGCAGGCTCTCCCCATTGATGTCTATGGGGAAATTGTGCACGAGCACGTCAAAGCAGTGCTTGTATTTTGGTGAGGTATGGAGCTCAACGCCACCATATCGCCCGCGCAAGCCGGGTTTTTTCAAACCTGTATATAGCAGCGCTATGAAAGATGAGCGATGAAAATATTGTACACAAAATTAGCGAGCAGCCATAACGCCATCACTTGTAATCTAGCTGTATGTGCTAAGTGGAGCACAAACACATTGACGCTATTGTGTGTTATTGTGCTTCTATTTTTTTAACTGCTTGAACATTAGTCTAGGGCACATTAACATCTGCATGACTGATAGAGCAAGTGCACACAATTATTCACATAATATACTTCTAAGCAAGCATGCAGTAAAATTCAAGCTGAATATTACTCAAGCACTAAGCAAATTGTGCACATGTAGTGGAGTTCTACATTTTTTCTATGCTATATTTTTAATTATAATGGTTTACTTCCGGTTTTTAAAACCCCTCCCTGCCCTATCCATTAAAAGTAAAGGGAATGCAAAAAAAAAAGTTTTCACCAATTTAAAATGCTTTGGTTAATATATTTAGCTATACCATTTGTGGATTTCTTTTTGCTCAGGGTAGTACAAAAGATAATACACCCTGCATTTCTCAGGTTGTGAAGTGTCAAATCTGGAAGGGACCCAGAGACTGAGGCAGAGATTAAATAAAACTAACCAAGGGCTCTGGATACAATCCGAGAGTTGACTGACGATTCCAAAGTTAAGTGCTGATGACCTCAGTATGGAGACAAGAAGTAAGGACTCAGTAGTGAGGGAGAAGGCTCAGCAGTAAGAACCGCAGGATCAGAGAAGCTAGCTGAGGTTACTGGAAGGAGCAAAAAATCTAGGTGGGCAAACAGAATCAGGAGACCAGGAAGGATAATGAAAAGAGAAAGAAGGCTCAAAAATATTTTAACAGTTCCAAGTCAGCAAAAAATAGACAGCTGAATCAAATGAGGTATGTGTTGGGCAAAACAAGGGTAAATCCTTTAAACAGCTTCAAATCAGCAGCATTAGAAATAATAAGCCAGGTGAGGTATCAAATGATCAGGAAGAGGCAAAGTCATAAACAGTTACAAAGTCAACAATGTGAGGACAAATCTACAAGTGCACATAATGGAACTTCACAGATAACCAACTCACAGTCAATGCAGGAATTTTCACTTCAGAACTTAAAGATACAAAGTGGCTTCAATGATTTAATGACATAACGTGGCAAAAAATGATGCCAACAGATGTGATACGTCAAAAAATTAAGCAAATGGAAGTGACATGGTGAAAAATAATGCAAAAAACTTTGGGGAAAAAATTATATAATAATGTAAACAAACCCATAGTGTGACATTGCATCCCCTTCAAGGTCCTAGTGGTATTACCTAGGTTTAGATGGAAAAGAGGCATGAGAACACAAAACAAGATGTGGGACATGAAGATCCCAAAAGGAAATCGATGAGTGGCCAGTAAGGCAAGCTTGTAGTAAACCATGGTAAATAAGACCAATACATGTTGGACCCAACTCAGCTGAGGGTTGTTTGAGATTAATGTGGTGAGGAAATAAACCAACCTGTCTCCAACACAATAACTCTGATAAGGCAGTCTATGACTGTCAGCAAAACGTTTATAATGCTTAGAGGGAGGCCAACAAAACTGATTAAACAGAGTAAATCTTCTGCTAGTGATGGGAGAGTGCATTACAATGTTTGTCTGCAGCTGGAGGTATAGACTGCAAAGCAAAAAACATTTTTAGGAGAATTAACTAACGGCTAGATTACGAGTCTTGCGTTAGCCTTAAAAAGCAGCATTGAGAGGTCCCAACGCTGCTTTTTAACGCCCACTGGTATTACGAGTCTGGCAGGTACAGGTGTTCCGCGACTCGAGCTTACCGCAAATCCCCTTACGTAAATTGCGTATCCTATCTTTTCAATGGGACTTGCATAACACCGGTATTACGAGTCTTGGAGAAAGTGAGCGGTACACCCTCTCCTGTCAAGACTCCTACCGCATTTAAAAATCAGTAGTTAAGAGTTTTATGGGCTAACGCCATAACATAAAACTCTTAACTAAAGTGCTAAAAAGTACACTAACACCCATAAACTACCTATTAGCCCCTACCTATTAGGGGTTAATAGTTTAATTTAGTTTATGGCGATGTGGGGGGACGGCAGATTAGGGGTTAATAGGTTTAGTAAGTGCTAGTGATGTGGGAGGCCAGGGGTTTAGGGGTTAATACATTTATTTAGTTGTGGTGTCCTCTGGGAGCGGCGGGATAGGGGTTAATAACTTTATGTAAGTGGTGGTGGTGTCAGGACAGCAAATTAGGGGTTAATAAGTATAATGTAGGTGGTGGCAGTGTTGGGGCAGCAGATTAGGGGTTAATACGTATAATATAGATGGCGGCGGTGTCGGGGCAGCAGATTAGGGGTTAATAAGTATAATGTAGGTGTCGGCGGTGTCAGGGCGGCAGGTTAGGGGTTAATAAGTATAATGTAGGTGTCGGTGGTGTCGGGGCGGCAGATTAGGGGTGTTTAGACTTGGGGTACATGTTAGGGTGTTAGGTGTAAACATAACTTTTATTCTCCCATAGGAATCAATGAGCTTTCCCTGCTTTCAGACTCCTATTGATTCCTATGGCATCTGCCGCCTCCAGGGCAGCGGATTGAAAAGCAGGTACGCTGGGCCAGAATAGTGGCGAGCGTACCTGTTAGAACTTTGATAACTTGCAAAAGTAGTCAGATAGTGCCAAATTTGCATTCGGAACATCTGTAGTGACGTAAGCATCGATCTGTGTCAGATTGAGGCGGCATATCATATGTTATGTCACAGATTTCAACTTTTGCGGGTCTGTAGGCTTTGATAAATAAGGGGAATCAAGCTTGCAACAATTACGCTGTGGAATTCCAGCGTATTTGCGGTTGACGGCTTGATAAATAGGCCTCTTTAACTTTATCAAGAACAGGGAGAATATTAAAATTGTACAAATTTTCTGGGTGAAGAGATATGTAATTAACCAAATATTTGAAACAGTTGCCACTTTAAAAGGGATTTCCTTAATAGATTCTCTATTCCTCTTAATCCAGAAAATTTCAGATTTTGAGGTGTTAATCTTGTAACCAGAAAAGGACCCAAACTGCTCGATAGTGTTTAATATTCTTGGAAAATTTGTTTTAGT
This sequence comes from Bombina bombina, assembly GCF_027579735.1. Classification (NCBI taxonomy): domain Eukaryota; kingdom Metazoa; phylum Chordata; class Amphibia; order Anura; family Bombinatoridae; genus Bombina; species Bombina bombina. The sequence goes on from NC_069502.1 coordinate 104,339,334, forward strand.
ATTCGACACATATAAAAGAATATCATCTGCATATAGAGCTATTTTAAGTTCTTTATGTCCTACTTAAATGCCCTCCTGATATTGCCTAATCATAATAGCCAAGGGTTCAATTATAATATTAAAGAGAAAAGAAGACAAAGGACATCCTTGCTGTGTACCTCTGCTAAGCTGTATATATGGTGATAAATTACTTTTCACAACTAATTTTGTAGTAACATTGCTATACAAATTTTGAATAAATCTGACAAAATTTTCTTTGAATCCAAATTTATATAAAGAGTCAAACGCTTTTTCTGCATCTACTGAAATAATCGTTAAATCTTGTAAATGTATTTTCCCCTTTTCAGTGATTTCTTCTGATGCATTATAATAATCAATAGTTAAAAAGATTTCTCTTATCTTGGCTGCAGAGTTTCTCTTATGCATGAACCCTGCCTGGCTTGGATGGATAATATTTGGTAAAAGAGTTTGCAGACGACTTGCAAGAATGGAGGATAATATTTTGTAATCAGAATTAAGGAGTGCTATGGGTCTATAAGATTTGTTTTTTAAAGGATCCTTTCCTGGCTTCAAGATCAGCGTAGTTACTGACACTGAGAAATTCAATGGGATAGTATTATCCTCAGAATAATAAAAGTTAAACAGATTTTCTAGGTATGGGGTAATATCTTGACTTAAAATGTTATAAAACTCATTGGGGATTGCATCCGGGCATGGTGCCTTATCTAGTTGTAAGTTCTTAATACCTTTTTTAATTTTAAATTCTGACATAGAGAAGTTCAAATTTGCACTTTCATCAGAGGTCAAAGTAGGATTTTGAATCTTCTCCCAAAATATATCTCTATGTGATATATTTGATTTTTGCAGGCATATAAATTATCATAATATGTGGAGAAAACTTGCATCACTTTGTCCGGTGATGTTACCAGTTTTTTCTCATTTTGTATCCTATCAATTACTGGGGATTTATTGATATTTTTAACTAATGATGCTAATAACTTCCCGGTTTTGTTCACGTATTTATGAAACTTGACTTGGGACCTAATTTCAGATTGTGTTGTTTTATGTAATAAGGAATTATCTCTTTTAATTTTTTGGCTCTATTGTAAGTCTCCCAATTTTCCATAGATCTGTCTGCCAGATAGTGATTATACGATTTGGTTAAGAATTTTAGAACTTCCTGTTCATTCTTTAAAATATCTTTTACACTCTATTGATGTATATGCTATAATTTCTCCTCTCAAAACCACCTTTACTGTTTCCCAGAAAATCACCGGTTTAGTTATATAATCACCATTGAATTGTACAAATTCATTGAATTTCTTTTTAAGGAAATCCTTAAATTTAATATCAGTATACAGATACCTGGGGAAAAAAAACGTTTAGATGCTGGAGCGCAGCTAGAGATGGCAATCCGCAAATATATTGGTGCGTGGTCTGATATAGAGATAGGGTATATATCTGTTTTAACCTGGAGTTTGGCTGTTTTATTATCCACTAAAAACAGGTCAATCCTGAATAATGATGTATGATCTTTGGATAGGCATGTAAATTCTCTAACATCAGCATTTTGAGTCCTCCATATATCTCTAACTGCCAAATTTGAGAAAATCTTTTTGAACAACTTGGATTCTAAGGCATCTATTTTTGTCTTAAATAAAGGGGATATTTTCCTATTCCTATCCAATGGATATTGGGGGCCATATTGAAATCTCCTCCGATAATAAGGTAGCCCTCCGTACATTTCAAAATCTCTGTTAAAACCATATCCCAAAAGTCTGAGCTAATTATATTAGGTGCATATACATTACAGATTGTATAGATGAAATTCATTCATTTTAACTTTAGCAGAAGATACCTGCCCTCAGGATCTGCATATATTTGGAGTATCTGGTGATTGGTCTTCTTTCCTATTAGTATTGCCAATCCTCTCTTTCTATTCTTACCTGAAGTGGCCACTACCTCTCCAACCCAGGAAGACTTAAATTTGAGTGTTTCAAATAAATCTAAATGTGTTTCTTGTATAAAAGCTATATCGCGTTTTAATTTCTTGAGGTGTGTGAGAACTGCTTTCCGTCAGATTGGGGAAGTAACACCCCCTATATTCCAAGATACTATGTACTATGTTTAGATTATTGTGCTCAGCCATGTTCTAAACAAAACAAACAAACAAACAAACAAACAAGTAAACAAGCAGAAGAGGGAAAAAAAAGGAAGGGGAACCCTTCCCTCCCAATCTCCCCTCCCCCTCTCATCATAAAATCCAGTTTTAAACTTTTTTTCCACTTTTCATTTATATACATCCCGGGGGAACCCCCCCCCCCCCTTTTATTAAGTAACCACCAATCCTGAAAGTACAAATAGTACATAAACAGAAAGTAAAAGAAGAAAAAAGAAGACAGGAGTCATTTTTATACCTACGCAATTTGTGTTATTCCCTTTTCTGACATAAATTTCTCAGCCTCCTTAAGGTTGCCAAAGAAACTCGTTTGGCCATTAATTGTAATTCTTAATCTAGCTGGGTATACTAATGTAGCTTGAATTCCTAAATTAATGAGTTTTGTGCATAGCAGCGACATTTCCCTTCTCCTCATGGAAGTCTTTTAAGAGAAATCTTGGAATAGAGATATCTTCACCCCTCCTAATAGGACCGGTTGAGATTTCCGATAGTATTGCAGCAAGGTTACTTTATCTTGCAAATTAAGGAGTTTAGCTATAACCGGTCTTGGTCGCTGTTCCCTACTGGTATTAGCTATTTGTCCCCCCTACTCTATGAATCCGTTCCACCACAATAGTGGGGTATGAGGCAGGGATGCTCAGGAGATTAACTAGAGTTGTTGAAATAAAGATTTGAATTTGCTTTATTCTCTGGAAGTCCAATTATCCTAATGTTATTTCTGCGTGACCTATTCTCAAGGTCTTCTATTTTGTATTGCATTTTTTGAAGAGTAAGACTATTAGTTTCAAGTTTAGTTTGTAACAACACATTATTCTCTTCCAGATCAGATATCCTCAGCTCAGCCTCTTAAAGCTTTTTAGAAAATTGTCTGATTTCAGTAGTTAATATTAAAATATCTTGCTTAATTTCTGATCTGAGGGTATCCAAGTTAGGTGTTAAGACATTCATTATGGTCTCAACCAGAGCCTGCATATCAGTATATTCATTAATTCTTAAAGAGGCTGTACTTACAGGATGGATCTCAACTACAGTTTCTATAGTTGTTTTATTTTTTCTCTCTCTCGATTTGCCGGCCATTGCTTGAGGGGTTTGTTTGTGGTATGTTTTTGAATTAATAAATTTATCCATATAAAATAAAATAAACATAAATAAAAAAATAAACAAATAAATCAAGTGAACATGTGAAGATTAAGTGTGAAAAAAAATAAGAAGAAAAAACAGGGAGAATTTCTACAAAAAAGTGGTTTGTCTTCAATCAGCTATGCCAGAAAGAAGAAAAGAAAGGAAAAGGAGAAGAGAGAGAAATGGAAATATCCATCCAAGTAAATAACCAGATATAGGATTTTTTAAACACTTTTGTATGCCAAACCAATATAAAAAAACTTTTAACCCAAAGTGCCTGCTAGTTATAACAGAGACTTAAATGCTGCCATTTTATAAAAGATTCCTTATCATATTATTGTCCAGCTGTATAATTTAGCCAGCATTCAACCTATACATTATGTCCCTGAGACAAAAAGTTAAAAAAAAAAAAAAAAAAAATTAGGTTAGTTTTAGCATAACATAGAAATAAATGTTTATACAGAATTCTATTATATATTCAACCTTTCTAATATTTGCAAAGTATTAACTATGCCTGGGCTTATAAATAAAATGTTGGCTATAGCTTAATTTTATATCTCTTTAGACTCTTATGAGAATATGCTTTAGCCTTTTATATTAAGCTAAAAAAAAATCCCTTTTCTTTCATGTAATACGCTAGTGACGTATGGGATATATAATACTACCAGGAGGGGCAAAGTTTCCCAAACCTTAAAATGCCTATAAATACACCCCTCACCACACCCACAATTCAGTTTTACAAATTTTGCCTCCCTATGGAGGTGGTGAAGTAATTTTGTGCTTGATTTTCTTCTGTGATATGCGCTTCTCAGCATTTTGAAGCCCGATTCCTCTCAGAGTACAGTGAATGTCAGAGGGATGTGAAGGGAGTATTACCTATTGAATTCTATGTTTTCCTTGCAGGAAATCTTTTCATAGGTTCTCTGTTATCGGTCGTAGAGATTTATCTCCTACCTCCCTTTTCAGATTGACAATATACTCTCATATTCCATTACCTCTACTGATAACTGTTTCAGTACTGGTTTGGCTATCTGCTATATGTGGATGGGTGTCTTTCGGTAAGTATGTTTTCATTTCTTAAGACACTCTCAGCTATGGTTTGGCACTTTATGTATTAATGGAAAATTCTAAATATATGTATTGTACTTATATTTGCCATGAGCCAGGTTTATGTATATTTCCTTTTGCAGACTATCAGTTTCAAAATGAGGAAAACATATTTAGGAAGTTATTTTTCTTACCAAATATACTGTTTTAATTCATTTTGCTGACAAAATTAGGCTCACATGGCCGCAAAATGCTAATATTTATTGCGCCATTCTTGGCGTGATAATTTTTTTGGCGTTTGGTGATGCAAATTCACAATTTCCGGCATCTTAGTTGATGCCAGGTTCCTTGCACAAGGTTGCATCTGCCATGACGAAAGTTGCGTCATTTCCGGATGTTGTAACGCCCAAAATTTTCATTTTGGGTTGCGCATCATACTTGGCACCAAATAATTTTATTATTTAAACCCCACTTCCTGTTTGCCTCTTGCCTTTTTCTATGTTCAGAGGGCTATGCTGTTTGCATTTTTTTCCTATTCCTGAAACTGCCATATAAGGAAATTAATAATTTTGCTTTATATGTTGTTTTTTCAATTACATTTTCAAGATGTCTCAATTTGATCCTGTCTCAGAAACCACTGTTGGATTCTTGCTGCATGATAACAGTTCTACGAAAGATAAGTGTATCTGTTGTAAGTTAGCAGAGATTATATCTCCAGCGGTAGTATGTAACAGTTGTCATGATAAGCTTTTACATGCAGAGAATGTATCCATCAGTACTAGTACAATGCCTGTTGTTCCTTCAACAACTAATGTACATGATATCCCTGTGACTATAAAAGATTTTATTGCTAATGCGATTCAGAAGGCTTTGTCTGCTATTCCACCTTCTAATAAACATAAAAGGTCTTTTAAAACTTCTCATAAAGTTGATGAAATTTCAAATAGCCAACAACATACTGATTTATTTCTCTGATGAGGATCTATCTGATTCAGAAGATCCTACCTCAGGGGATATTGACACTGATAAATCTACTCTTTAAGATGGAGTATATTTGTTCCTTGTTAAAAGAGGCGTTGATTACTTTGGATATTGAGGAAACTAGTCCTCTTGATATTAAAACTAGTAAACGTTTAAATTATGTTTATAAACCACCTGTGGTTACTCCAGAGGTTTTTCCAGTTCCTGATGCTATTTCTGATACGATTTCAAAGGAATGGAATAGGCCTGGTACTTCTTTTATTCCTGCTGCTAGGTTGAAAAAGTTGTATTCTTTGCCAGCAATTAGATTGGAGTTTTGGGAAAAAATCCCCAAAGTTGATGGGGCTATCTCTACTCTTGCCAAACGTACTACTATCCCTATGGAAGTTAGTACTTCCATTAAGGACCCTTTAGAAAAGAAACTTGAATCGTATCTAAGGATAGCTAATTTATATTATGGCTATCTTCTCAGGCTTGCCATTTCTATAGCTGATGTTGCAACTGCATCAACTTTTTGGTTGGAAAGTTTAGCACAACAGGAAACAGATCCTGATTTGTCTAACATTGTTCTCTTGCTTCAACATGCTAACCATTTTTTCTGAGTTGCTATTTTTGATATCATCAGAATTGATGCTAAATCTATGTTGTTAGCTATTTTAGCTAGAAGAGCTTTGTGGCTCAAATATTTGAATACTGACATGGTATCTACGTCTAGATTACTATCTTTTTCTTTCCAAGGTAACAATTTATTTGGCTCTAAGTTGGATTCAATTATTTCAACTGTTACTGGGGGAAGGGAGTTTTTTTACCTCAGGATAAAAGATCTAATGGTAAATCTAAAGCTTCTAATCATTTTCGTTCTTTTCGACAGAATAAGGAACAGAAGGCCAATCCTTCCCCTAAAGAATCTGGTTCCAATTGGAAACCCTCTTCAAGTTGGAATATATTCAAGCCTTTTAAGAAACCAAAGCCAGCCCCCAAGTCTGCATGAAGGTGTGGCCCTCATTCCAGCTCGGCTGGTGGGGGGCAGATTAAAAAATTTCCAAAATATTTGGGCAGTTTCTGTCCAAAATCAATGGATTCAGAGCATTGTCTTTCAAGGGTATCGAATAGGATTCAGAGTAAGACCTCCTGTGAGAAGATTTTTTCTCTTGCGCGTTAAAGAAAATCCAGTGAAGGCTCAGGCTTTTCTGAAGTGTGTGTTCAGATCTAGAGCTTTCAGGGGTAATTATACCATTTCCTATTCCTGAAACTGCCATATAAGGAAATTAATAATTTTGCTTTATATGTTGTTTTTTCTATTACATTTTCAAGATGTCTCAATTTGATCCTGTCTCAGAAACCACTGTTGGATTCTTGCTGCATGATAACAGTTCTACGAAAGATAAGTGTATCTGTTGTAAGTTAGCAGAGATTATATCTCCAGCGGTAGTATGTAACAGTTGTCATGATAAGCTTTTACATGCAGATAATGTATCCATCAGTACTAGTACAATGCCTGTTGTTCCTTCAACAACTAATGTACATGATATCCCTGTGACTATAAAAGATTTTATTGCTAATGCGATTCAGAAGGCTTTGTCTGCTATTCCACCTTCTAATAAACATAAAAGGTCTTTTAAAACTTCTCATAAAGTTGATGAAATTTCAAATGACCAACAACATACTGATTTATTTCTCTGATGAGGATCTATCTGATTCAGAAGATCCTACCTCAGGGGATATTGACACTGATAAATCTACTCTTTAAGATGGAGTATATTCGTTCCTTGTTAAACTAGTAAACGTTTAAATTATGTTTATAAACCACCTGTGGTTACTCCAGAGGTTTTTCCAGTTCCTGATGCTATTTCTGATACGATTTCAAAGAAATGGAATAGGCCTGGTAATTCTTTTATTCCTGCTGCTAGGTTGAAAAAGTTGTATTCTTTGCCAGCAATTAGATTGGAGTTTTGGGAAAAAATCCCCAAAGTTGATGGGGCTATCTCTACTCTTGCCAAACGTACTACTATCCCTATGGAAGTTAGTACTTCCATTAAGGACCCTTTAGAAAAGAAACTTGAATCGTATCTAAGGATAGCTAATTTATATTATGGCTATCTTCTCAGGCTTGCCATTTCTATAGCTGATGTTGCAACTGCATCAACTTTTTGGTTGGAAAGTTTAGCACAACAGGAAACAGATCCTGATTTGTCTAACATTGTTCTCTTGCTTCAACATGCTAACCATTTTATCTGAGTTGCTATTTTTGATATCATCAGAATTGATGCTAAATCTATGTTAGCTATTTTAGCTAGAAGAGCTTTGTGGCTCAAATATTTGAATACTGACATGGTATCTACGTCTAGATTACTATCTTTTTCTTTCCAAGGTAACAATTTATTTGGCTCTAAGTTGGATTCAATTATTTCAACTGTTACTGGGGGAAGGGAGTTTTTTTACCTCAGGATAAAAGATCTAAGGGTAAATCTAAAGCTTCTAATCATTTTCGTTCTTTTCGACAGAATAAGGAACAGAAGGCCAATCCTTCCCCTAAAGAATCTGGTTCCAATTGGAAACCCTCTTCAAGTTGGAATATATTCAAGCCTTTTAAGAAACCAAAGCCAGCCCCCAAGTCTGCATGAAGGTGTGGCCCTCATTCCAGCTCGGCTGGTGGGGGGCAGATTAAAAAATTTCCAAAATATTTGGGCAGTTTCTGTCCAAAATCAATGGATTCAGAGCATTGTCTTTCAAGGGTATCGAATAGGATTCAGAGTAAGACCTCCTGTGAGAATTTTTTTTCTCTTGCACGATAAAGAAAATCCAGTGAAGGCTCAGGCTTTTCTGAAGTGTGTGTTCAGATCTAGAGCTTTCAGGGGTAATTATAACATTTCAGTTTCAGGAACAGAGTCTGGGGTTTTATTCAAATCTATTCATTGTCCCAAGGAAAGAAAATTCATACAGGCCAGTTCTGGATCTGAAAATTTTGAACCATTTTGTAAGAGTGCGAACTTTCAAAATGGTGACTATAAGGACTATTCTGCCTTTTGTTCAGCAAGGTCATTATCTGTCCACGATAGACTTACAGGATGCATATCTTCATATTCCGATTCATCCAGACCACTATCGGTTTCTGAGATTCTCTTTTCTAGACAAGCATTACCAATTTGTTGATCTTCTATTTGGCCTAGCGACAGCTCCGATAATTTTTTCAAAAGTTCTTGGTGCCCTACTCTCTGGAATCAGAGAACAGGGTATTGCGATTTTTCCTTATTTGGTCGATATCTTGGTTCTAGCTCAGTCTTTATGTTTTTCCGAATCTCACACGAATCAACTAGTGTTGTTTATTCAAAGACATGTTTGTAGGATCAATTTACCAAAAGGTTCCTTGATTTCTCAGACAAGGGTCACCTTTTTAGGTTTCCAGATAGATTCAGTTTCCATGACTCCATCTCTAACAGGAAAGAGTCAAATAAAATTGGTTTCAGACTGTCAGAACCTTCAGTCTCAATCATTCCCTTCAATGGCTATGTACATGGAGGTTTTAGGTCTCATGACTGCAGCATCGGACGCGATCCCCTTTGCTCATTTTCATATGAGACCTCTCCAGCTTTGTATGCTGAATCAATGGTGCAGGGATTATGCAAATATATCACAATTAATATCCATAAATCCCAATGTTCAACTTTCTCTGACTTGGTGGTTAAATCACCACTGTATAATTCAAGGGGCCTCTTTTGTTCATCCAACCTGGACTGTAATCACAACATATGCAAGTCTTTCAGGTTGGGGAGCTGTCTGAGGATCTCTGAAAGCACAAGGGGTTCGGAAATCTCAAGATGCGAAGTTACCAATCAATATTTTAGAACTCCATGCTATTTTCAGGTTTGGCCGCTGTTGAAGAGAGAACCATTCATTTGTTTTCAGACAGACAATATCACAACTGTGGGATATTTCAGTCATCAGGGTGGAACTCACATTCCCCTAGTTATGAAAGAAGTATCTCTGATACTTTTTTGGGTGGAATCCAGCTCTTGTCTAATTTCTGCAGTACATATCTCAGGCATAGACAATTGGGAAGCGGATTATCTTAACCGTCAGACTTTACATCCGGGGAGTGGTCTCTCCATCCAGATGTGGTTTTTCAGATTGTGGTCTTCCAGAAATAGATCTGCCGGCTTCCCATCTAAACAAGAAACTTCCCAGGTACCTGCCCATGTCCAGGGATCCTCAGATGGAGTCAGGGATGCGTTAGCAGTTCCTTGGTTTTACCAACCTGCTTATATCTTCCCGCCTCTAGTTCTTCTTTCAAGAGTGATCTCCAAGATCATCATGGAACATTCATTTGTCTTTCTGGTAGCACCAGCATGGCCTCACAGGTTCTAGTATGTAGACCTTGTCCGGATGTCCAGTTGTCAACTTTATCCACTTCCTTTAAGACCAGACCTTCTGCCTCAAGGACCATTTTTCCATCAGGATCTCAAATCATTGAATTTGAAGGTATAGAAATTGAATGCTTATTGCTTAGTCATAGAGGTTTCTCTGATTGATACTATGTTACAGGCTTGTAAATCTGTTTCTAGTAAGATTTATTATCGAGTTTGGAAGACATATTTCATGGTGTTCTCATAAATTCTCCTGACATCTTTTTAGAATTCCTAGAATTTTACGGTTTCTACAGGATGGTTTGGATAAAGGTTTGTCTGCAAGTTCCTTGAAGGGAAGAATCTCTGCTCTTTTTTTCTTATTTCACAGAAATATTGCTAAACTTCCTGATATTCACTGTTTTGTTCATGCTTTGGTCCGTATCAAGCCTGTCAGTAAATCAATCTCTCCTCTTTGGAGTCTTAATTTAGTTTTGAAAGCTTTACAGGCTCCTCCTTTTGAGCCTATGCATTCTTTGGATATTAAACTACTTTCTTGGAAAGGGTTGTTCCTTTTGGCTATCTCTTCTGCTAGAAGAGTTTCTGAATTATCTGCTCTTTCTTGTGAGTCACCTTTTCTAATTTTTCATCAAGATAAAGCAGTTTTGCAGACTTCATTTAAATTTTTACCTAAAGTAGTGAATTCTAACAACATTAATAGGGAAATTGTTGTCCCCTCTTTGTGTCCTAATCCTAAGAATTCTTTGGAGAGATCCTTACATTCTCTGGATGTTGTAAGAGCTTTGAAATGATATGTTGAAGCTACTAAAGATTTCAGGAAGACTTCAAGTCTATTTGTTGTCTTTTCCAGTTCTAGGAAAGGTCAGAAAGCTTCTGCCATTTCCTTGGCATCTTGGTTAAAGCTTTTGATTCATAAGGCTAATTTGAAATCGGGTCAGGCCCCACCTCAGAGAATTACAGCTCATTCTACTAGATCAGTCTCTACTTCGTGGGCTTTTAAGAATGCAGCTTCAGTTGATCAGATTTGCAAAGCAGCGACTTGGTCTTCTTTGCACACATTTACTAAATTCTACCGTTTTTATGTATTTGATTCTTCAGAAACAGTTTTTCTTCAGGCAGCTGTTTCATTTCGATTCCTCTGCTTATGTTTTAAGTTTTTTCTTTTCAATTATAAGAAAAACGTATTTTTTCGGTTGTGGATTTAATTTTTTCAGCGGAAAATGGCTGTTTTTATTTTATCCCTCTCTCTCTAGTGACTCTTCTGTGGAGTTCCACATCTTGGGTATTACTATCCCATGTGTCACTAGCTCATGGACTCTTGCCAAAAATTATGACTCTTGCCATAATTTTTGTAAGAACTTACCTGATAAATTCATTTCTTTCATATTGGCAATAGTCCATGAGACCCGCACCTTTTATGGTGGTTATGTTTTTTGTATAAAGCACAATTATATTTCCAGTTCCTTTTTTTAATGCTTTTTACTCCTTTTTCTATCACCCAACTACTGGGCTATTCATTAAACTGAATTGTGGGTGTGGTGAGGGGTGTATTTATAGTCATTTTGAGGTTTGGGAATCTTTGCCCCTCTTGGTAGGATTATATATCCCATACGTCACTAGCTCATGGACTCTTGACAATATGAAAGAATTGAATTTATCAGGTAAGTTCTTACATAAATGATGATTTTTCACTTAACAGATATGTATGACAGCCATTATAGAGACAGATTTTAACCAAAGACCTCTGCTCGTTATTTCAGAAACTTCAAAGATACTAGCTTATAGAGATTAAACAACATGTTAACCAGCATATACAGAATGGCCCTAGAGAGAAATAAATACATTTAAAGAGACACTGAATCCAAATGTTTTCTTTTGTGATTCAGATAGAGCATGACATTTTAAGCAACTTTCTAATTTACTCCAATTTTTCTTCATTCTCTTGGTATCTTTATTTGAAATGCAAGAATGTAAGTTTAGATGTCGGCCCATTTTTGGTGAACAACCTGGGTTGTCTTTGCTGATTGGTGGATACATTTATCCACCAATAAAAAAGTGCTATCCAGAGTTCTGAACCCAAAAAAAAAAGCTTAGATGCCTTATTTTTCAAATAAAGATAGCAAGAGAATGAAGAAAAATTGACAATCGGAGTAAATTAGAAAGTTGCTTGCTCTATCTGAATCACAAAAGAAAAAAACTGGGTTCAGTGTCCCTTTAATGCAGAACGGAGTATTAGGTCAGCTGTGTCTGAGCAAAGGAGTACATATTCGTATGGAAATTTGTTAAATAACCAGTTTTTTTAGCCAGTTTTTCCAATACAAAACACTGATTTTGAGCAGCTTTTATAAGCTTCAAATTCAATCAGGCATTTGCATAGGATCCCAGCTATTTGTGGTAAACAGTTAATTAATATCTTCAACCTCTGTTTTTAGTCAAAAAGCTAAGTAAGGCAGTGCAAATAAAAAGCAACTCTTGATAGTAGGCAGCTTCAGAGGTAATTTAACTGTATCAAAGCTTGAGATTTGTTGAGAAAATTCACAGCCTGCAAATTCACAATAGCTAACATTAAAGGTAATACAAATCAAACTTTAATATCTAAGGCATCTGCCTGCTGCCAATTTATAGAAAATTTGTGCCAAGCAAATAATAAGCAGGTTTGATCATTAATTCAGCAATATGTAGCACATTTAGCAGAAGCAGGTTTTCCTACTATATCAACCATGCCAAAGCAGAGATGTGGGGGTTAATATGAAACCTGTTAAGCAGCCAAGCACTTAGACAGTCCTCCAATATGTAATGTTTATCCACAAAGAGAGAGCATAACATTTTTAAGCAAGTTGTGCATACAAAGACAGTCATATTAGAGCAACTCTTAGCCCACACTGAGAGATCATATGTATCCAAGCAGAAGTAAGATATTTCCAGAACATTTTACATATATTTTAACAGTATACAACCTCTTTTCCAGTGTAACTTCTTTTGAATTACTTGCTCATTATTCTTTTCCCTGGCCCAAAATGTTGGTCAGCCACCGGGAACAAAGTTCCCCCAGCTATCAGCACCCCTCTGGTGTCTGAATCAAACTGTAGGTCCCTGGGGTTTCACGTAATCCACCCTATTCACAAGCCAGTGTGAGGGGTGTTGGCTTTTGCTAGCTAAACTGTGATCAGCTTTCCTTTCTGTGCCCTTTCCAAGACAGAGGAGTGTGGTATGAGAATTTACCGTAATCCGCAGTTGGTTTGTCCCCCTCACGCAGCACCGGTGGGAGGGGGCATTCCAGTCAGGGCGACCAGAACAGAATACTGTTTTCAGCTGTTAGATTCTTCTGTTCCTTAATGTAGCTTACGGTTTGGCGGTTATCTTCTTTGCTGAGATTTACAACGGCAGGCGCTAATATTTTTGCACCACCTTAGGATCTCCAGAAGGGTGAATATCTCTGCTGCACGTATTGCAGGGTCACAAGGCACCAGGTGCGAATCCTCCACCTAAGGCTCAGGTGCAGGGGCTTGGGGAGCAGTGCTTCATGACCTGCACTAAGCTCCTCCTCTTCCTCTTCCTCAAGAGCATGCGCTTTTAAGCAACTTTCTAATTTACTCCTATTATCAATGTTTCTTTGTTCTCTTGGTATAAAGGTAAGAATGTAAGCTTAGGAGCCAGCCCTTTTTTGGTTCAGCACCAAGGTAGTGCTTGCTGATTGGTGACTACATTTAGACACCAATCAGCAAGCACTAACCATGTGCTGAACCAAAAATGGTCTGGCTCCTAAACTTACATTCTTGCTTTTCAAATAAACATACCAAGAGAACGAAGAAAAATTGATAATGGGAGTAAATTAGAAAGTTGCTTAAAATTGCATGCTCTATCTGAATTGTGAGTTTAATTTTGACTAGACTATCCCTTTAAGGATAGAGTCACATAAAGAATATTAGGAGGTAGCTTGGAAGTTGACTGAATTTAAGATTGAACTTCGTATGGCCCAGATTACAAGTGGCATACTATTTTATTTATTTTTTTGCTTGATCTCTAACTGCATTCAAGTTAACATTTAGCTTGGCCCTGTTACAGCTGGTTTTACAGGTTAAATGTAAAACACTTGTGGGAGGGGCAGAGTTTGCAGGGGCTAAAATGGCCGTGTAACTCCAGCACTGTGCAAGTGGCAATTTTTTTTAAAACAAATAAGATGTGCCATCATTAAAACAGCACAATCACTGGACACCACTGTGCTGCTTACCACACCACCATTCAGGAGAACCCTCATTTATGAGGAACGGACAAAATTAACCACCTGTATTGCCGGAATACATAATCCAACTACGGAGCTGTGAGGCCTACAGACCGGGGAGACATGAAGATGTTGCAAAGATAGGTAAAGGGCAGCCTTAGGAAATTGCTTATTAGTGACTGCTACAACGGAGCAGCAACGAGCTCTGGCCAGGGTTAGAAAAGACTGTAATGGCCATTAAGATCTGATGTCTGGAGTTGGCCTAGAAAAATCCACAGCGTAAGTGCACAGTCTAGTTAAACTGGTGCGACAGAGCAGAGGCAGACAATAGCCGATAATATAAAGGAGACACAATATACAAAAATAGGCTAAAGCCGGATACTGGCAGAAAGGGGAGTTTTTATAAGGACTGCATATACCGCAACCCTTAACAGGAACAGAATCTATTTGCTACACAGCAGAGCATACAACAGACTTACTAAGATAATTAACTACAGGTAGCCCTCAGTTTACGCCGGGGTTAGGTTCCAGAAGGAATAGTTGTAAGTTGAAAACTGTTGTAAATTGAAACCCAGTTTATAATGTAAGTCAATGAGAAGTGAGGGAGCTAGGTTCCAGGCCCCTCTCAAAATTGACATAAGTAACACCTAATACATTATTTTTAAAGCTTTGAAATGAATACTTTAAATGCTAAATAAACAGTATCAAATAATCACACAACACAGAATATATAATTAAACTAAGTTAAATGAACAGAAACATTTGTTAACAGCACCTAATAAAATAATTACACAACAGACTGCATCATCATCAAACTAAGTTTAATAAACAAAAAACGTTTTTTTACTTGCATTTTTCTGCAATCAGTTCTCTGCATTGTTAGCATGTTAGAAAATATTGGGTCTGCACTTATTCTATGCATTTAAATCTGCAGTGATTAATAGGCAGTTAGGCACCCTCACCTCAAACTTCTGGACAGGAAGATAATAGGGAAGTGCCTGCTAGAACTTGTTGCTCGATAAGTCTGGTCTGAATTATGTACACAGATCAATTTCAGGCTGTAAAGCTTGCTTAACTTTGCTGAAACACAAGCAGACAGCTCCACCTACTGGCTATTTTAATTAGTGCAATATTTTTCAATGTATTTCAATAGCAGTCACATGACTGGAAAAAAAAAAGGTTGTTATTCTGAAACGGCGCAAATTGAACTGGCGTAAACCGAGGGCCACCTGTATATGATTGAAGTTGCTGAGAAGCACAGCAACTTTTCCACACATACAAGCAGCGCAGGTGATCTTGCTCAGAGCGTATATCACACTCTAATGTGGTCTCCAAAAGACCACAAAAATCAGATAAAAACAACAAACTTCAACCTAATAAAGGTCACAGGGTGACTTCTTATTTTATGGCAACTTATCAGTCTGATTCACTGACCAGCAGCCCCTCTGATGAGCCTCTAAATTCCTCATCTAACACCAAAGATCACTTTCAAGAAACAATGCAAGTGCCTGCAAGTGTATTGGCATCCCTTTCCTCAAAAGAGGTTATAGCACATATTGTTCAAACATGTGTCAGAGAAGAGCTGGCAGATTTGAGATAAGATGTACATACACTGGGTTTCAGAGTAGAGGCGCTGGAGGATGGTACAGACTCAATGAAAGAAGAATTCACTGAACAACATAAACAACTAGACTTGTATATAAACTCTTTAGACTCGCTTGCTGATAAGGTTGAAGACCTTGAAAATAGAAGCCGAAGAAAAAATATATATACGCATTAGAGGAGTACCCAAATCTATTCTACCCAAGGAACTACCCACATACCTACCAGCATTATTTTCCCATTTAAAAGGGACATCCACTGACACAGGTAAACAATGGGATAGGGCGCATAGATCCTTAAGTCCTAAACCAGGAGACTCGGCGCCCCCACGAGATATAATCATCAAATTTAAGAACTTTACAGAAAAAGAACTTATGGGTCGGTCAAGGAAGAATCAGTCAATCCTTTTTAGGGGCAATGTCATACAATTCTATGCAGACCTATCTCCCAGAACTCTTCAGAAGAGAAGGGAATTCAATCCACTCACACAACTTCTTAGGAATAAACAAATCCCTTATTGTTGGAGCTTCCCTACACAAATCATGGTGATACATGAAGATAAGAGATTCTTTTGCAAAGACTTTTCTGAAGTGTCATATTTTTGTAAAGCCCTAAATCTGAGATTCCCTGATATGCCAGCACTCTCATCACCCCACGGTGCAGAAGAACAAGATCACCCATTTAAGAAATCCGCAGAAAATTGGAAAAAGGTCACTATAACACAAAAGTCAAAACAACACCTGGGACACAACCTGGGCCCAAAAACTCCAGGAACAACCTCTCCACGTTCGCAAAAGGAATAACCCTGAAACCGGACAGCTAAGACTCTTAAGACTGCAGCTGATCACTAGGCAATAAAGGATTAAGTACTTAAAGACTTTTTATAGTCCCGCTTCGTGTTCCTAAAGACACTGGTACAGAAATCACCAACATCACTGACCAGGGATTATTAAGTTTATGTGTTTTTAAGTCCAGCTATGTTATGCATAACTGTTCATTATCTCTTGTTCTCTGTAATATATGTTGATGATGACTCAAAGGCCCCTATTTAAGAAAGTCTGGTGGACCTGATCCGATACGCTCGCTGTATTCAAGAGCTGCTGGTGCAACGCTGCCCCCGCAGACTCGCGGCCAATGGGCTGCCAGCAGGAGGGTGTCAATCAACCCGATCGTACTCGTATTTGTGACCGCTGCTTCATAACTGCTGTTTCTGGCAAGCCTGCAGGCTCGCCAGAAACACGGGGCATCAAGCTCCATTCAAAGCTTGATAGATAGGCCCCAAACTGTTTATCCAATACCTGCATAGAGTTGTAAAAGTAAATTCAGGTGTAACATTCTTCTAATTGCAGCCTGGCATTTAAAAATGAAAGACTATGTGCTTAAAAACCTCTTTGTAGTCCTGTCTACTTGTCTCGGGAACAAAAGAGAAAAAGAAATGCCTTAATCTGTTAATATACATATATATAGTTCATTGTTATATGTTCCTTCTGCATAATGATAACATAGTTAAACCTGCTATTAAATGCTAGCATAGAATATTAAAAGTCCATTCAGATAATCCTGAAAAGTTGGTATACTCCAACGGGATGTGCACACCACCTGTATATATTATAATAGAAAAACCTATACATTTCCATACACATGGCATAGTCCAATCAGCCATACAAACAATATTTTAATAAGAAATATGTACAGGAGGTCCAAAGTTTCTTAAATAGTCCATTTGATTCACCCAGGTATTGTTTCTTAAGTATAGGCATTGCAGTGTGCAGCCAAATACCCAGTTTGGGATGGATCTACATTGTATTACTTCTGGCAACTATGCCAGGTTCTGTTTTTTGCTATTGTTAATTTTACTTATGGTTCACTTTGCTGCATTATCATTTATCTTCACAGTGAATGTTATACTTGATTACAGGAAACAGACCCATTATGAAAAGGTATTGTACAGATTAACACTGAGAAAATACAAAGAACAAACAAAAAACTCTTTTCCTTTTAGAAACGGAGACTCACAATTCTAACAACCTTTGTATAATTAACTAAAACGTGAAGGGATTTAATTCCCAAGGTAAAAGGGCTAAATCTTTATCAGGCCTAAAAAAAAAGAGGAGCAGATGTTCTCTTCTTACAAGAGACACATTTTAAACGCCTCAGAGAACCGAAATACCTAGGTACCACATTCACCCAACATTTTTTTACAGTTTTGTGGATGTTAAAAAACATGGTGTCAGTATCCGGATTAAAAAATCCATACCTTTTGTTTCCAATCATATAGTGAGAGACCAAGATGGCTAATTTTTGGGTTTGACAGGCATAATGTATGGTAGGCAAGTGACATTCATAAATGAATATGCCCCAAACACCAAACACGTACCATTTCTAAAGACAATGTTTCAAAAACTCCTAGATATCTCTACTGGAGTGGAGTGGTGTGTCTGGGAGGTGATTTTATTATTCCATTCCAACCCTCACTTGACACGACTAACCCAACCCCCAACGCATAAAAAAAAAACACATCCTATCTATAGAAAGCTCTCAGAGATCACAACCTTTTTTTATGTCTGGAGGTTTTTACTACCTATACATTCTACTCACAACCCCCCTTTACCTATAGCAGAATTGACTATTTACTTACAAACCAAAGAGGCCTTACAACTATTTCTGAATCTTCCATAATGTCCACCTCCTGGTCTGATCATTCTGTAGTCTACACCTGGATACAATAGTATAATACTCCCTTTGGAATGTATACCTGGAAACTGGATGACACTCTCTTAAAAAAAAAATAGACATTGCGATACGTGAATATTTTCAATTAAATATAGATACTGTGTCAGACCCATTTACATTGTGGGAAGCACACAAGTGCACAATTTGAGGTGAACTTTTAAAGTTAGACTTACAAGGACTTAACTACCAAATTAACCCAATTAGAATATCAGTATAAACTTACTCCATCAAATAATACAACTTACAAAGAACTATTATCAGTCTGAAACCAACTTAATGACTATCTATCTATAGAATACCAAAAAACTTCACTTAGGGCTCATCAAAAATTTCACTTTGAAGGAAATAAAGCAGGAATGTTACTAGCCAGAGCCCTCAAACCCAAAATAAATAAGTTCTTTGTACATGAACTTAAATCCACTGATGGTAAACCAATAAAAACAACACCAGAAATCCTGAAACAATTCAATGAATACTACTCAAGCTTATATAACATCCCCAGTCCAGAAAACATAGACAATTACCATACCTCCATAGATTCTTACCTTGATAACTGTAAATTACCCCAATTGACAACTGAACAATCTAAAATACTAGATCAACCCATTATAGAAATAAATAATGCCATTAAAGATCTTAATACAGGAAAAAGCCTAGTAGCAGACGAATTTACAGTCAAATATTACCAAACTTTTACTACAACTCTAATCCTACACTTAGAGACCATATTCAATTCCATATCCTATGATGATCCTTTCCATTCTTCTATGCTAGAGGCACATGTGACAGTACTGCCAAAACCAGGCAAATCACCAGGTACCCCATCCCATTTCCGTCCAATATCACTGTTAAACGTGGATATAAAGATATATGCCAAAATTCTTGCATTTAGTATTAATAAGATACTCCCACAACTCATTCATACAAGCCATGCAGGATTTACACCCCACAGAGAGACCAGGGACAATACTATAAAAATAATCAATTTGATGGAATATTTGGTAAGGTTCAATCTCCCTTCCGTGTTTGTGTCTATGGATACAGAGAAAACCTTTGACAGGCTCAATTGGAGGTTTTTACACAAAACACTAGAAAAAATTTGGATTTGGTGACACAGTTATACATAAAATATTCACATTATATATAGACCCATGTGCAAAAGTCAAACTGAACAACTCAATTTCCCTCCCATTCACAATACAGAACGGTACATGACAGGGATGTCCTTTGTGCCCCCTGCTTTTTGTGTCGGCAATGGAGATCCTAGCGACGCGAATCAGACAAAATACTCACATAAACGGAATAGTTATAGGACAGAAATAATATAAAACTGTTACTATATGCAAATTATGTTTTTCTTACCCTAACAAACCCAGAATTATCACTAGCTGCACTTAAAACAGAACTAGACCAATATGGAATGCTCTCAAATTTTAAAATAAATGCTACTAAATCTGAATTTCTAGGTGTAGCAATCTCTGCAGATTGTATAAACCAAATAGAGAAGATTTATGAGTTTACTTATTGAAAGTACTCCATAAAGTATCTGGGAGTTTGTTTCTCCCCAGACCCTAATCTTTTATATAATCTAAACTATCCTCCGATACTACAAATTATCCAACGAGACTTACACTCATGGCACAAAAAAACTTTGACATGGATTGGAAGAATCAATGCGATAAAGATGTCTGTCTTGCCTAAGATTCGCTATCTATTTCAGACAATACCAATCTCACTCCCTGACTCTTTCATAAACAACTTGCAAAACACCTTAAATTCATTTATATGGCAATATAGACGACCAAGAATAGCAAAATCAACCATGTATCACCCAAAAAAACAAGGATGGCTAGGTGTTCCAAATGTAAATTATTATAGGTTTACAACCTTTATGACTCGAGTCATAGACTGGTGCCAAAATTCAACCCATAAGGAATGGATTACCCTAGAACAAACCCTAGCAGAATCCGCCAAGTTAGGCAGACAAAGCTGGCTGGTACCCATACAAAGAACACAGGGACCTCTTACAACATCTATCACAATAGAAAACTATAAAATATGGGATGAACACATATTAAAATTTAGAAACATCTCAACTATTCCCTCACCCATGACACCACTTCATTTTAACCCAAACCTACCAATTAATATAGTGCCAATATTGCCAACGGTTAATACACTGTTGCATGTTATACCATGTTGCCATGTATTCCAGGAAGGCAAACTCAAATCAAAAGATGAAATGCAGGCCACAGGAAAGTTTAAATTGTTAGCCACTGGTATAGGTACCTACAACTATCATATTTCTTAGCTGACCATACACATAAAATACTTTTCACCAGGTCTCTCACAGCTTGGGAAGTACTCTGTTATTCCGACCTCGAATACTTTCCTATAAACTTCTAATAATGCATCATTCAAGAAACCTTCCCTCATACACTAAAAGGTGGGAAGAAGAACTCAAAGAACCGATATTTGAGAAAGATTGGGCGACTATTTTTAAAAATATGAGCAAAACCAATTCTACCATTAAAATCAAAGAGATGAATATGAAACTAATGTGCCTTTGATAGTTAACACCCTCAAGGTTAGCTACAATATACCAAGGCACCTCTACTGAGTGCTGGAAAAACTTTAGGGAAAAATGAGACAATAGGGCCTATTTATCAAGCTCTGTATGGAGCTTGAAGCCCCCGTGTTTCTGGCTAGCCTTCAGGCTTGCCAGAAACACAAGTTATGGAGCAGCAATCTAAGGACCGCTGCTCCATAACCTGTCCGCCTGCTCTGAGGTGGCGAACAGACATCACCTAAAATCAACCCGATCCAATACGATCGGGTTGATTGACACCCCCTGCTGGTGGCCAATTGGCTGAGAATCTGCAGGGGGCGGTGTTGCACCAGCAGTTCACCAGAACTGCTTGTGCGATGCTGAATGCGGAGAGCGTAATTCTGTCCACATTCAGCGATGTCTGTTGGAGATGATCCGCTTATCGGATCATGTCGGACAGACATTTGATAAATCGGCCCCTATGTCCACATATGGTGGTCATGTGCAGAAATTCACTTATATTGGGTTAAGATTTTAACAGAAATAGAAAAGGTAATAGGAATACAGATAGAGTCAAACCCTGTGGTGGTACGTTTTAACAAATTTCCCAAAATACAAGGTAAACTTAGGAGGTACTTATTGTTTAATTAATAGTGCTAAATGCTTAATTCCAAAATATTGAAAGTGCTCCACAATACCCACTTTACAGGAATGGCGAAACTTTGTCACTTTCACACTACATCTAGATAAGTACCATTTTGTCCTTAATAAACAGATGGAAGACTATTATTCCATAACCTTCTTGTGGGAGGAATATATCTCTTCAATTTGAGTATGCCAATACAAACCAGAATACATTCATAATCAATGAACACTACCTTGTTATTACATCACTATACTATATAAACCATTTGATAATAAATCTTGCCCAGTGTGATCTGTGTAATTGTGAATACCAATGTGATAATATATTGATGTACCTGTAATAATGTATATGATGATATTTTGAAAACTGTTTCTCTTGATTTTAAATCAAGATTATATTTAATGTTTTGTATACCTTCACTGCAATTTTCTTTGTAACAACTTGAATTACTCAAAACATCTATTTTGAAAACCAAAAAAAAAAAAAAAAAGAGAGAGAGAGAGAGAGTAAAATGCTTGCAAATGAAAGACTCAGGTGTGCTTACTTCAGGACTCCCTCTCCCCATAGACTTTTGTGGGGTGCCCTACAAAAAAGCTTTTTCGCACTAATCTGACACTGCACTACATCAACTGCGATGCCTTAGGAATACTTTGCATTCCTATTTTATTCACATAGAAGAAAATTTTATTTTTATTTTTAATAAACACATTTACACATATGTACACATTTACAGACATGTATACATATACTTATTTAGACACATATATATTTACCTTTGTCAAACATCTTGCCATATAAAACTTTTTTAACCCTTTTAATAAAAACATCATTTTTTAATTTTCAACTGATATTTTTAATAAAATGTGTATATATGAGAGTAGTGCTTAATTTAATTATTTTTTTTTACTTCAGGTCTCAAGTTGCGCTGAACATTATAACCCTTGTTTCTTCTAGCATTCAAGCACAACCTATAACTTGTAATATGAGCACTATTTAGTACAGTCCCAATATCCAAAGAAATTATAGAAAGCTAGAGCGATGTCGACCGCATTAACTCTTTTCTGGTACCATGCACTTGTAAAATCCAGTGGCAAACTAATTTTAGCGGGGTGCAGTGATATTGCGCTATCATTAGCACACACCATTTGTAATCTAGCCATATATCAGTACATAGCTGGACTTTAAAATGGTGAGCTGGAGGAATAGGCAGATTGTGTAATTTATGAGGGATAAAAAGAAAACTACTAAGTTGTCTGTATTATTACTCTTTTATTGAGATGTTATTCAAGGCTCTATAATGAATGAAGGGTCATAGACCCCATCTTTTTTCTCCAAGAAGAAAAATCAAGCTCCTATTGGGAATGATGATGGGCTAATGATTTTGCTCAACATATTCCTCCTGTGCTTTGGTTTCAGACCTTGACAGGGAGTCCTTTCCCTTAGGAATACGGTTTCTCTGAGATAATTCAATTTTACAGTTGTAGTGACACCCCTTGTCCTCAAAGACATTTAAGAGATGAAGAGCAGTAAGACCCTTTGGCTCATGTTGAAGCTACTTGTGGAGCAGGGGCAGAAGGACTTCTGGATAAGGGTGATAAATGGATTGTAGGGTGAGAGAATACAGAGCAATGAACCTTTCTCTCTAAATGTCTTTCTTGAACTGGGTGTCCAGTCGGAGACTGAAATTTCCAAATTTAAAAAGATAATTACCTGAAATCATGTAATTCCTAGTAATGATACAAAAAGTAATAACTCAGTATCCAGGGAGAAGGCTCACCAGTAAGGACCACAGGATTAGAGAAGCAAAGTGTGGTTACTGCAAGGGGCAAACAAGCTCAAAGTCTTTATAACAGCTCTGGAATCAGTAAACCAGGAATGGTAATAAAAGGAGAAAGACGGCTCAATAAATAGTTCCAAGTCAGCAATAAATATATAGTTGAATCGAGAGGGATTAGGTGAGCAAAACAAGGGCAAATCTGTTATACAGTTAAGATCAGCAGTATTAGACAGAAGCCAGGTAAAGTACCAAAGAAGAATGAGAGGCAAATTCATAAACAAGAGCAAGGTCAGCAATGTGAGAACAAAAATACAAGTGCACCCAATGGAAAGTTAAAGACAACCAATTTGTTGGTAATGCAGGATATCACACATTAGAACTGAAGACAAAATGTGTGCCAAAGTCGATTGACAAGAGTTCATTCAACATGTCCAAAAATTAGGCAAACAGATGCAATGCAGCAAAAAGTTATTTAAACTGAAAAAAATCATAAAAAAAGACACAAAATAAAAAACCTACAGTATGACACAGTGCTATTGATTGCACTCCACTTGTAATCTAGCCTTATATAAATGTTAATAGCAGGAGCACAATAGCAGGAGCACCCACTGGCAATTCACTAGAAAAGATGGGTGAAATGAGCCTCAATTAATCTGAAACATGGTCTTACCTGAACAATGAGAACTCTCAAGAGGCTAATTACCCTCCATAAATCTAGGCCATTAAGAGTATTCAGGGGAAAAAAAGATTTTACAGAAAAGCCATGGGGAGTTTTTTTATGGCACATTAGTTGTCTCATTTGAAGTTGTTCTACTGTAATTCACTGACAAAGGGCTCCATGTACTAAGCCGTCAATTCATCCGTCATTGTAGACGCGGATAAACTCGCCGTTACTCGCCGCGGGCGAAATGGTGTCCGCTGTCGCTATGTACTAATATTCCCCCAATAAATAGACAAGTCTAGCCCGCCGCGAGCAGTTGCGGATTGTTGATAAATTTGACGCCTCGCTCGCCGCGACTAAGCTGATGGTACTTAACTTTCAGTTGAATTGTCTGGCCAATTATTAACACGTGACATGCAAGGTGTCACGAACATCATAGTAGTCGCGGGAATAGAATTTTGCTCCTATAAAAGTTCAACTTATCTAAACAACTTTATTATTGTTCAAAATTTTTTGAAGAGTGATAACAGAGCGTTATTTTTGTAATATTTATTTACAATTTGGATATGGCTTCATCTGGATCTGATAATATATAAATATTAATATAAAAATAATTATAAAGATTGACAACTAACAATACAAATTTAAATAGATTACTCTTTAATTACAGTCGACAAATTGGGCGCAATTTATGTACATGGAAATGAGAGACAAATTAGACGCCAGTTATGCTGTAAGTACAATGCTGATATTACTGCCTTTTATATATGTCTAGACTGGCGTCTAGATTGACTTTCCTATTGTTTTGTACCTTGCCCGCCACCTAAAAGGTGGCGAGGCAAAAATAGCGAGGTGGGAGTGGAAATTGTAGCGAGCGGACAAATAGATTTTTTAGTACATTCGTTTTTTGGCGAGTTGGTGGTCAAATGTGTCTAATTACAGTGAAAAATGGAGCGGTAGCGAGGTTTGGCGGATAAGTACGCTCGCAATTTTAAAGATGCGAGTTTTAACATAATTGACGGCTTTGTACATATCAGTTTGCGAGTTTTGACGCGAGATTTGTTGCGGGTAGCTCGCTGACTGCTTAGTACATGGAGCCCAAAAAATGCTTCTTAACAGATAGAATAACCTTTAGGTATATTTATGTCCAATTTAGCAAATGGCTTACTTGCTTCATTGCAGTGCTTCTTTTAGTAACATATTTAGTAGGGATGGGCGAATGTTTCGCAACATTCGCAAAAACGGCACAAATTTTAACACATTCGTTCATTCGAATCGAATTTCAAATGTTTACATAACATTCGATTTTCGAATGTTCGGTTTCGAATTTTACGATTACATTCGAAAATATTCTTTTCGAAAAATTCGAATTTAGATTGTAATAATATTTCTAATGCTTTTTCTTTAAATGTAATATTCGAATTATGCAATATTCGAATTCGAAAAATTCGAATTTAGATTGTAATAGTATTTCTAATGCTTTTTCTTTAAATGTAATATTCTAATTATGCAATATTCGAATTCGAAAAATTCGAATTTAGATTGTAGATTGTAATAGTATTTCTAATGCTTTTTCTTTAAATGTAATATTCGAATTATGCAATACGTGTATTCGAATTCGAAAAATTTGAATTTAGATTGTAATAGTATTTCTAATGCTTTTTCTTTAAATGTAATATTCGAATTATGCAATAATCAAATTCGAAAAATTCGAATTTATATTCGAATTTGAAAAATTCAAATTTATATGTTTGTAATAGTATTTCTAATGCTTTCTTTAAATGTAATATTCAAATTATGCAATATTCTATATGGAAACATTTGAAATGATATATTTGTATCTATTATGTATCAGTTTACTAGATTCCCGCCCTACCACATGAACTATTGAACTTCTGAATAGTATTTGTTAAATAGAATGTTAAATTCGAAATTTCGAATGTGGACATTCGATATAATTATAAACATTCAAATTCGAAAGTGACATTCGAAAACTGTAAATAACATTCGATTTTTGAATTTTTAAGAATATTCGTTCTTATCGACATTCGGATTTAGAATTCGAATTTCGGTAATAACATTCGTTCTACATTCGAAATTCGAAAATTTACACATTCGCCCATCCCTAATATTTAGGGACAACCCTATTTCAGCAATTACATTTCTGGGTTGAAATCCTGCAGCAACTAGAGTTTCATGTTTTTTTCAAGAAGGGACATTGTTCTAATCTTCAGAATATTTATCTTTACAGTGCTCCAAACTGATTCCACGGTGCAAACCTACTTGAGATAACTGTATCTGTTCACAAAATCTGTAGGTTAAATCAACTTCCATTTCAGAGATAACCTTGGTGGAAAATGTAGATAATTTTAATGAGTTCAAATGAGGTATGACATGTTCTGTAATTGTTTTAAATTTAACAAAGGGCCTCTGATTGGCTGTTGCAGCTGCAACTTATTCAGACTGCAAGAACATGGTAAGCTTTGGTTCAAATATGCATTACCAAATTATGTAAATAGGACTGGTAGAGTAACTGCAGGGACACAGTTTAGATCTGATGCATACACCAAAGGATATGCACTTACGCAGCCTCTTGTGCAAATATTAGCATGTATACTGTGAGCCTTCTTCTGTGGTGGAGAGGGCACACATAGGGCCAGATATAATGCAGGTTAGGTTTAGGCACCACAGGAATGCCATTAGTAACTAAGAAGGGGGTCTTAAAATGTGTGGTCCTGGTCTTAATTTAGACCTCTGAGATGCCTATAGTTATAAACATGGAAACCCAAAATTACTTTTTACAGATACACAAATGGTGAGAACACAAAAGGGCCTGCAATTAAGCACATATGGTACTTAATGGCAGACAAAAGGCAGACACTAGATGACAATACACATGCAGACTCAAAGAGCAATTATATTTTTATATAAGCATCAATAATCCTTGTATATTATTTATCCTACCCAGGTGATAGGCGGTCTGAACCTGTCATAGACCAATACTCCACTAAATGCAAATCCATCATCTTTTCAGGGAGTCATTTAGCAGCATATAAAGACAACCATATGAGGAATCAAGGCTACCATTTGTGGGTCCCTGGGCAAGACAAATTTGTGTTGCCCTCAGAACCCTTATTACCTTATACCATCCCTCCTATATGGCTCAACCCTATCCCAATATTCTGTGTGTCCTATATAAAGAATAACACTATATATTGCATATCTTGATACCATAAACATTTCTTCATAAAATAAACACGGAATGTACATTGGATCTTCTCATAGCGTCCCTCTTCACAGGACTCGGCCCCTAAAGAGCGAGTCCCAGGGGGGTTCCACTCTCCCCCTGCCCAATGAGCAGGTCTGTTAGAAAGATAATTTGATATAATGAAGGTGGTACCTGAGCCAGCTCATGAAACAGGATGGAGAGCTACTAAAAATATAAAATAATTTTCTCAATGGTCTGTAAAAATTGTTTAGGTGTGGTAGAAATATTATAACCAGAAAACATTTCTTGCTGGTAAACAAAGATTAAACTGTAAAAAAATCTATCAAGTGTACAAAAAATCAATTTTAAGCTGTTTAATTTTATTTTGAGACTCAACTGTTCTATTTGAGTATAAACGTTTTATATAATGTTTTATAAAATTTTTTTTTAAAGTTTATAAAAATAAAAAAAATTACCCCAAGGTACTACCTTACCCCTCCCAACCGCTGACTCCGTCGCCGCCATGTAATAAAGCAATGTCTGATGCAATCCATATTCCGCAATGAAGGGGAGGCTGTGAGCCGTTCAGCTGCCCCTCCATTACGCAACATGGATCATGTCCTCTTGCTAATTTTTGTATGAGCCGCTAGCGTCACCCAGCGGTGCAGCTCCTTGCGGCCTATACGCTCCCATAGAGAGGCTTTTCTCCAAGAAGCCTTGGGAGCCAATCAGGTCTCAATGCTCACTGCTCAACAGTGACATCACAAGTGGAGGAGGTGTTGAGTTCCTACTGCTAGCGGCCTTGCGCCAGAAAGAGTGAACGTGTGACTGTGACCGAGTGTGACAGACGGTGTTGGGGTGGACGAAGGAACTTACTGTGAACTGTGAAGAAGAGAGCCGCCCAAGCTGCTGAGAAGAAGGACCTGTCCTGCTCTGGATTCTGGACATTTGCTGCCCTTCTTTTGCCTCACTGGTTGAATGAGGGTATGTGTATGATTTGTGATATTTGGAATGAATATTGGATCACTGTCTCAAATAAGACATTTACCAGCATATTTCACTAAAAACAAAGGCTAAAAAATATCTGTTTGAAGAAAAATTGTTATATTATTTCTATAGAAATATCTGAGGAACAATTTAGCAAAATAAGCAAAAAAGTAAGATTTTCACTTAGCCCTAGAATGTGCAGTTACATGTTATACGTTATTGCATATTGCAGAACTGCCATCTTTGAAAAACATTTGATAGTCTGCACTCTGCAGCTGCACTTATGTTCATATGTCATGTCACATAAAGTTTCTTCACATAACAAAATCTACTGTAAAATATAAATATTTCTCTTATTGATTTTTTTTAACTTGAGCTTAATGGCAAATTATTAACAGTTTTTTTCAAACCTATAGATCAGTTTGTCAATAGAACATTCAATTGTTATTTTTTAAAGTATGTTAATTCTTATGTTTAACCCTTTAAAAACAAAACCAAAAGGGGTAGTATATGGAAATAATTAGCATCTGATGTATCATTAAATATATCAATGTATTGTACTTTTTAAACATAAAAATATTATAACTAACACAAAATCTGACTAATTTTAAAAGTTAAATATGATAAATGTGATTGTGATTATTCATAGTGTGATCTGAAGAACAGAACACAAATAGTGTTTCACTACGTGCCGACATAGGAGTCAGGTGATGCAGCTCCTCACCTGTCCTATGTGTGTATAAACATTTTTTATAATGTTTAAAAAAAAAATTACCCTAACGTACTAACCCATCCCCCCAACCGCCGACTTTGTCACCACCATGTAATAAAGCGATGTCTGATGCGATCCATATTCCGCAATGAAGGGGAGGATGTGAGCTGTTCAGCTGCCCCTCCATTATGCAACATGGATCATTTTTCTATGAGCTGCGATAGCTAGCGCCACCCAGCGGTACTGCTCCTCGCGGCCCATACACTCCCATAGAGAGGCTTTTCTCCAAGCACCCTTGGGAGCCAATCAGGTCTCAGTGCTCACTGCTCATCAGTGACATCACAAGTGGAGGAGGTGTTGAGTTCCTACTGCTGGCGGCCTTGCGCCGGGAAGAGTGAACTTAGAAGGGTCACGTGTGACTGTGACCGAGTGTGACAGACGGTGCTGTGGTGGAAGAAGGAACTTACTGTGAACTGTGAAGAAGAGAGCTGCCCAAGCTACTGAGAAGGACATGTCCTGCCCTGGACTTTGGACATTTGCTGCCCTTCTTTTGCCTCACAGTTTGAATGAGGGTATGTGAATGATTTGTGATATTTGAAATGAATATTGGATCACTGTCTCAAATAAGACATTTAACAGCATATTTCACTAGAAACAAAGGCTAGAAAATATCTGTTTGAAGAAAAAAATGTAAGATTTTCGCTTAGCCCTAGCATGTGTAGTTACAAGTTGCACTTTGCAGTATTTTGAACTGGCTGTTGGATGGCAGCCATATTGCAGAACTGCCAACTTTGAAAAACATGTGATAGTCTGCACTCTGCAGCTGCACTAATGTTTATATGTTATGTCACATAAAGTTTCTTCACATAACAAAATCTCTTATATAAATGTTACTCTTATTTAATTTTTTTAACTTGAACTTAATGGAAAATTATAAACAGTATTTTTTTCAAACCTATAGATCAGTTTGCCAATAGAACATCCAATTGTTGAATATTTTTGGAGTGACAATACTTTATTTTTAAAAGTAAATTCTTATGTTTAACCCCTTAAAAACTGAACCAAAAGGGGTAGTGTATCATTAAATATATTAATATATTGTACTTTTTAAATATAAAAATATTATAACTAACACAAAATCTGAAAAATGTAAAAGTTAAATATGATAAATGTGATTATTCATAGTGTGATCTGAAGAACAGAACACAAATAGTGTGTCACACTGGGTTAGTGTGATTTTACAACTCTGCTATTGATTTCCTATATAGGGTACATGCTTCTGCTGCTTGATGAAGACTGGATACCCATTAGTTTAATAAGATTGAAGGCCATTTTCCTTGAAACAATCTCCACTATAAATTACTTTCATGAGATCTCTTGTGAATTATGTGAAGTATAACAATTATTTACAATACAGAATAAACAAATAACAATAAGGGTAGATGGCGCTAAAAAGCAATTGGGTAACTAAATAGTGGTATATAGTGAGGGATAATTCTCAAACCTCTCTTCTAAATTTAGACTATATCTAGATAGTCACAATTTTCCAACAAACTGATTCCCAATCTTTAGTTCAATCAAATCTATAACAACTTTTATTATCAGTATTTTTGAACAATTTTGCTCTAATAGACCAACTTGTACAGTAAAATTTCTTCAAGCTTTCATAATGCAAATAAATCTAAAATCATATATATTAACTGACTGTCAGCTTTAAAACATCTTAAAAAACGTTTGATAGACACAATATCTCTAAAATTCTTGCTACAGTGACTGCTTCATTTCTATGCAGTTAGAAAATACAGCTCTAATGCTTCAAATGTAAAACATATTCACAGTGATAAATGACAGCGGTATCTCTTTAAATTTTTTTTTTTTTTTTTTTTTTTTTTTGCCTGCAGGCTGTAACGTTTTTTCAGATAGTACAGTCTTTCCTTTGTATGCTGTTTTCACAGACAATTGATGCAGGTGCTTTTAAGTTGCAAATTACAGTCTCTGCTTCTATTAGCAATTGGTGTGGGTGTATTTCTTTAAAAAACTTTGTGCTCTGAGACAAGGTGATTATACAGTTCAGAGTATAATAAAATATTGGTTCTTGTGATTTATGGGAGGTAGCTCCCTTACGCTTAATCTATTTCAGCCTCTTTGTGTTCAGATGATTTCTCACCTCTTTGGCTGCCGTCTGCAGGAAACTTTAGGTGTATATACACTCTCACCTGCTTTTGGCTTTTCCTTCCGGCTGGTCTTCTCCCGCTGAGACACGCTGTGCACTGCTCGCATACAATCCTTTCTACGCATTTCACCCTTTCACTCAGGGCTTTTTCAGATCTTGAAAAAGCCCTGAGTGAAAGGGTGAAATGCGTAGAAAGGATTGTATGCGAGCTGCTGTGAGAGGTAACAGAAAGACACTTTAAAGGAGAAACTCTGCGTACTTGTTACTTAAGAGCAGAGCAACTTTTGCATCTTCATTCCTTGGATGGGAGTCTGATTGTGGTAAGTAAGGCTTGCGCAAGTGAAGAACCACACAAAGTTTTCCAGCAGACTGAGACGCGCAGTGCACAGCGTGTCTCAGCGGGAGAAGACCAGCCGGAAGGAAAAGCCAAAAGCAGGTGAGAGTGTATATACACCTAAAGTTTCCTGCAGACGGCAGCCAAAGAGGTGAGAAATCATCTGAACACAAAGAGGCTGAAATAGATTAAGCGTAAGGGAGCTACCTCCCATAAATCACAAGAACCAATATTTTATTATACTCTGAACTGTATAATCACCTTGTCTCAGAGCACAAAGTTTTTTAAAGAAATACACCCACACCAATTGCTAATAGAAGCAGAGACTGTAATTTGCAACTTAAAAGCACCTGCATCAATTGTCTGTGAAAACAGCATACAACGGAAAGACTGTACTATCTGAAAAAACGTTACAGCCTGCAGGCAAAAAAAATAAAAAAAATAAAAAATAAAAAAAAATTTAAAGAGATACCGCCGTCATTTATCACTGTGAATATGTTTTACATTTGAAGCATTAGAGCTGTATTTTCTAACTGCATAGAAATGAAGCAGTCACTGTAGCAAGAATTTTAGAGATATTGTGTCTATCAAACGTTTTTTAAGATGTTTTAAAGCTGACAGTCAGTTAATATATATGATTTTAGATTTATTTGCATTATGAAAGCTTGAAGAAATTTTACTGTACAAGTTGGTCTATTAGAGCAAAATTGTTCAAAAATACTGATAATAAAAGTTGTTATAGATTTGATTGAACTACAGATTGGGAATCAGTTTGTTGGAAAATTGTGACTATCTAGATATAGTCTAAATTTAGAAGAGAGGTTTGAGAATTATCCCTCACTATATACCACTATTTAGTTACCCAATTGCTTTTTAGCGCCATCTACCCTTATTGTTATTTGTATACCATATTTGAACTATCTAGGAAGGAGGTAGTATATTAAGATTGGCTAGTTGGGAGAGCAAAGCGCATCACTTCACACTAAATCTATAAAATATAGAATAAACAAAAGGCTGTACTATTAGAGGGCATTAAAGTCATTATTTTTTCTGTGATGAATCTTAGAGGGGTTATTTTAAAATGTAATACATGTTTTGTATTTTCTTTTTGTAAAACACGTTTCTATACTGAGAAAATATATATATATATATATATATGTGTGTGTATGGCTGTGTGTGTATCAACCTATATTTATGGAAAACAGTATTTTAATACAATTACATTTTTATATGCATGATAGAAATGTTTAATTTAAAGGTTAGAGTAAACTTAAATATTTTCTTTTATGATTGAGACAGAACATGGAATTTTAAACAACTTTTTCCACTTTACTTCAATTATTTAATTTGCTTTGTTCTGTTGGAGTCATTTGTTGAATAGCATACTTAGATAGGCTCAAGAGCAGAAACGCACTACTGGAAGCTAGCTGCTGATTGGTGGTTGAATATATATGCCTCTTGCCATTGGTTCACCTCATGTCATCAGCGAGATCTCAATGGTGCATTGCTGCTCCTTCAACAAAGGATACCAAAAGAATGTAACAAATTTGATAAAATAAATAAATTGGAAAGTTGCTTAAATTTGTAGGCTCTATCAGAATCACAAAAGAAAAATGTTGAGTTTCATGTCCCTTTAAATTTCTAGATAACATAAGTAGGCATAGTCATGTCAAATAACAACAAGAGATGAACAGTCATGTACCTTGTAGTATACATTTCAGAAAATACACAATACAAAATGCATTATTAATTACAAACATTAATCTTAATGTCCTCAAAGGTGTTCTCTATATTATGTTTTAATTTTTAGAGCTTTGTTAATAGTTCCCCATTTGAGAATGGATCTAATTGTTTAAGCACTTTTTGCAGTAACACATGCAGTAGCACTATGATTTAGCTCTCAATATGCATCTAAAAAACTTAGGAGGGGTTTGTTGACAACATTACACATCTTGCCCTGGCTGATTCTTATCAAATGACCATAATAATGAAAACAAATGACATGCTCTAATTTGATAGGTCATCTAATTTTAACCCTAGAGACACCCTAACTCTATGGGGTCGATATATAAAGCAGCTGCTTCTGACCCACTGCGTCTCTGTTCCGCCTGAAGCGGAAGTTAAGAAGCAGCTGTCCTAAGACTGCTGCTCCTTAACTCGTCTGCCACCTCTGAAGTGGCGGACAGCAATTAGCCCGATCAAATACGATCGGGTTGATTGACACCCCTGCTAGAGGACGATTGGCCGGGAATCTGCAGGGGGCGTGTATTGCCCAATAAACACTCCGTATTGGTAAAAACAAGTGGTTTTATTAAACCATTCAATTAATAAGTTGTTAAGCGATACTTTATGTTACATACTATAAGCAGCAATTCAATTACTGAGTTGTTAAGCAATACTTTATGTTACATACTATAAGCAGCAATTCAATTACTGAGTTGTTAAGCAATACTTTATGTTACATACTATAAGCAGCAATTCAATTACTGAGTTGTTAAGCAATACTTTATGTTACATACTATAAGCAGCAATTCAATTACTGAGTTGTTAAGCAATACTTTATGTTACATACTATAAGCAGCAATTCAATTACTGAGTTGTTAAGCAATACTTTATGTTACATACTATAAGCAGCAATTCAATTACTGAGTTGTTAAGCAATACTTTATGTTACATACTATAAGCAGCAATTCAATTACTGAGTTGTTAAGCAATACTTTATGTTACATACTATAAGCAACACATAATATAAATTACTACATCACTGGATTTTGCATCATACTTTATGTGTTCCACTTTGGCTGGAGATTTCCGTCACTGCAGCCCAAACAATATAGGGATTCTGGGAGTTCACCTTGCCTGGTATCCGCACGGCGCCTTTGCCCATGTACAGAGAATCAGAAAAGAAGAATTTCCAGCTCTCCTTTACACTGTTGCTGAGATAACACTGCGTATATAGTTCCTCTTTTTATAGCTGTGTACGTGTCATTATGTGTGCTGAGAGTTAAGTTTATTCAGACAATGTTCTTGGCATCTTAATAGTGTACGTGTTTTTATGGTTTCCTGTTAGGCAAACTTAATTCTTGTCAGCAGTCAGCATTAATAATTATATAAGCATGGGGCATCATAACAACTAGTTAAGGTCTTCAACTAACATATAGATCAGTTAAAACATTGGTTAATCCAACAATTCACTCATGTATGGCCCTTGAATCAATATTCTACTGATCATATGAATATGACATGACTTTCAAAGGCCTGCAGAACATTAGATAAGCCATGTAGCAATTACATAAAGTTAACACACAAATTTTAATTGCTATCACCAGCACAGGGTGAATTATCCAATTTAGCATCTTAGTAGCTTAGTAAATATCCCATGAAAACATCATACCAATGATGTTGTGTAGCTGCCTCTATGTCTGATCCTATTTTTAACAATTTATTTCCTACAAATGTCGTGTATATCATTCTATGATTATTTGACATATTCAATATTTTATTATGTTCATGTACTAAACTTAATTTGCGCATTATATCTTCTAATAATGAAAAAGATAAATTCCAATTAGGGATCTGAATAGCTTCTGGAATCCAAGTGGAAGAAACATTAGTACGTACATCAGGGTGCAAGATATAAGTATGATTCAACCATTAAAATGTGGTTATATTTGATAAACACCCTGAAAAAGGAATATCCATTTAGGGTATAACCCTCTCATTAGTTACTATGCATTAAGGCCTCGTTTCCATTGAGTCGTTAAAAATGTAGCTGTAAGCTACCGAAGCGGCCGAAAGCTAAAAGTAATTTACGGCTCCATTTTAGTACCAGGTTTCCATTGAAATATTTTGCGGATAGCGTGCAGTCGCTCTTTTCATGTAGCTGTAAGTTAACGTTGTGTTAACGCTTCCATCTGATGTCGGATTTCTTGAAAATCAATTAGTTGCTAAGGTAACCCAACCTTACGCTATAGAATTTACGTTTAACGTCCGTGCTCCTTACCGGTGATCACCTCTCAAGAAAAATAAAGATACACTTATCCATATTTTTAATAATCAAATACTATTTTTTTTATATAATTATATTTACCACTTCATAAATATAAGTAATATGTATTGCTGCCCTAGGCATAGGTCTAGTTTGCATTCTGTAGATATGTTCTTGCATATATTATTATATTGGACAAAAGGATGAAGGTAGCACTCTCAGCAACTGGAAAACACCTTTAATAGGAGCAACATTTCGAGGCTACTTGCCTCTTTCTCAAGGTTTGAGCACCTATCTCCTGCAAATTCTGCAGTGTTACATATGGAGGGGATGACCCAGGAGTGCTGATCCTAACATTACTTTATCTATATGTTATTATATTTAAATATATACTGATATTTCTATTAGAATATAAGTTCAACTATTTCTATACATGAGACAACAATAAATATTACTTATAACAATTTATTTCTACATTAAAACACTTGCATTATTTGCAAGTTTTATAATTTCAATAGAAAATAGGTCTCAAAAAGCACAATTTTCCTCTTTTACACCTAGTTGAGCTGGGTGTAATATTTCTCAATGTATTGCTTTCATTGGAAGCCTGGTATAATTTATCGATTAACGGCTTCTATTACTTTCTATGGGACGCAAAGATTTTTTCGGAAGTCGGAGTCCAGCTGCCGATATTGAGGTATAACGCACCATTGGAAACAGTCGATAAACGATATTGCTTTCGACAGCATATTTAACGGTTTGCGAGTGCACGCAAACTGAATTACGACTCAATGGAAGCGAGCCCAAAGTCTGTGAAGGTATCTCTACTAACATATTCCATGTTATGGGCAATATATTTCATAAACAAATATTTACAGTATTACGTAATAAACAAGGTTCATATATTTCAGAGTGAAGTGTTCATATAGTACCTTCACTTAAATGTTCACATAAGGTTAAATAAGAGTCCTATTCTTACTATCTATACAGTATGTGTTCCTGTAAATTGTGGCATCCAATAAGCTTCATCAATGATTAATGGCATAGCAATAAATTTACACATAATATCAATATCGGTTACATTATATAATTGTACCTGTCCCACACATATGGTGTCATTACATTTAATTAACACAGCATCCATTTTAAGCCATATATTTGGAGAAGTAAGATTCAATAATTCCTGCCACAATTGCAAATTCCCTGTCATTAATTTTGTTTGTACAGCATCTTTCTGCTGCATTTGATTCAAAGTTTGTATACTACAAATAGTCCAATTGACAAATGCAGATATACTGGTCAACATTTCATTTTCCCATAAAGTTGTTTCATTAATAATATTTACTATTTCTAAAATTAAATTTGATTGTCACCTTTGTGTCGTAAATACAGTAGGCATCCAATTGGCTTGCCACTTTAGAGCCTTATTAAATCCTACACCACTATTATGTAATCTATTAGCAAGAGTCTCAATATCAAATCCATTTAAAGTTTCCGTTATTATTCCATACCCTCCTAATACATTGTCATACCATGCCCTTTTTCTTCTACCTTTACAATATTGGGAAGGAGGGAAATGTACTTCCAAATATAAGAATATTCTTTGTAAATATAAACCTACTTTTTGACATGTGGAAGGTATATGCTTAATTTTCCTCGGATCCAATACTGTCCTATTTCTATTAACCAGTATAATATATTGCACCCATATGGCATGATTAATAATTTCAGTGGTTTTATGACAAGCAAATACAGAAACATTAGTCATATTATATTCCAAAGCATTATTAATATATACATAAGGTAGATACTGAGTATCATTGTCCTGTAATTGAGTAATTATGTCTATTCGTTCTTTCACAGTTTTCCATATAAAGTGTAATGGCAAACTGCAACATTGAATCGCTGTTAGGTTAATTACCCTTAAGTTCCTTCTTCATTGTATAGACAATAATTTGGGCGATATTTTTGTCCAGATGGTGGCGTCCATATATGCCCTGGATGTACTGTCACGTTGGCTGTAACACATAATTGTGCTGATGGACAAGTAAAATTATCCTGTTGTCTCGTAATAGTCCTGTTTGTCCATCCTCATTGCACCATTTGGTTGTCTTTCTGGATTATTTGTTCTCCTGGTGTTACTGCTGACACTCCACACAGCCCTCCAAGGAGGCCAAAAGTAAGAATCATCACACATAACGGTATCTGTAAGAGGGAAAATATCACTTTATTCACGTAAGTAACATTTCTCCTCTGGTACATATTCCCATTGCTCCTTTCCTGGCCTCATTAAGGTATGGTCATTACCTACTGCAATCACCTCAGGCACATCAGGCGGTCCTTGGTTATTTTGTATCCATATCTTAGCACCTACATTTTTTATGTTACTGGATCCAAATCCTTTATCCCCTCTGATAGTTAGCATGGTTGGGGGCTCTCCTTCTTTCATTACAGCAGTTAATAAGGGAATTATTAATAACTGGACAATTCTCTCTCCATCCTGAATTTGCAAATGCTTCTTTCCACTATTCAATAATATTACTTTAATTTCCCCCTGATAATCTTAATCAATAACTCCTTCCATCACCACCACTCCCTTAAGCGTTAAACTAGATCTGGAAGCCAGCTGCCCATAATGTTCTGGGGGCAGCTGACAACCAACTCCAGTGCACATAGTATAAATTTCTCCTAGGGTTAAGCTAGTCCCTTCCAATGCATGTATGTCTATCTAACCCAGCTGAATCGGGAGATGCCCTAAAAGGTTCTTTTGCTCTAGGGTCCATCTTCCAATAAGTAAACTGTGTAGTATGTGAGAACATAATCTGAAGATTGGGTGTCAACATTCGCATTAATGGAGTAGTGGATACTCCTATGATTCAATTGTTAATAATCTGTAAAGCTTGTGACAAATTATCTCTTCATTGCCCATAACTCCCATAATTTAATTTCTTTTAACTTTGCTTCAATAATGCATTCATACGTTCCTGCAGCTTAGGGATAGTATAGGATATGATAAATCCATTCTATATTATTTTCGTTAGCATATGTCTTTACCTTCTGTCCAGTAAAATGACTTCCATTATCTGTTTGGATCTGCAAGGGCAATCTATAATATTGCACTATAAGATCCAGTGTTTTAATAGTACTCCATTGACTAGCAGATTTACAAGGGTGTGCCAATAAATAACCACTAAATGTGTCTACAGCAGTGAAAATATACTGACACCCTCTACTCTCAGGCAATGGGCCTATAAAATACATTTGCCAAATTTGACCTGGTAATCTACCTCATCCTATATGTCCCATTACTGTATGTGGTACTACCCATCCCTGTGTATGTTGACACATGGTACAGTTTAGGATTACAGTTTTAATTATATCCATAGTCAAAGGTAGACCTCTTTCCTGTGCCCACCTGTACGTGGCCTTTTCTTCAAGATGACCACTTTTTTGCTGTGCCCAAAGAGCTGTACCTTTGAGCCATTCTTCCACAACTTCATTCTCTGATTCTCGATCAGCCTTTTTTATTGCTGCTGCAGCATCTGTTTGTGAATAATACAAACATTCTAGTGAATCTAATGGTACATGAGCATCAACATGATATACTGTTACTTGAGTATTTAAAAACATGTCTGCTATATCTTTCCAGTTTTATTTTCCCCACACTTCTTTTGAATGTATTTTCCAAACCCTACTTTTCCACTGCATCATCCAAGTTGCCAATCCATTGGCAACAGACCATGAATCAGTGTATACATGACATTGATTATTCTGTGATTTTCTGATAGCTAAATATACTGCTTATAATTCAGCATATTGACTATTTTTCCCTTCCCCTTCGGCTTCTATCCTTTGTTGTGTTTTAGGGTTAAAGCTACTGCTTTCCACTTCCGCTTTCCTACTACATACTTAGCTGAACCATCAGTAAACCATGTATATTTCTGTTCATCTGTTAACTCCGCCTATCTTTTTCCCCATTTTACTGGAGATTCTTGTGGGGGATATATGTGTTGTATACCTTCTACTGGTATTCTAGCTACTTTTGCATGTAATAGAGTAGTCCCACTCTCACCGTGCTTTGCCCTGTCAGCAATGTACCACTTCCATTTAATTATACTCTGTTCCTGTGCATGTCCTATTCGATTATTCTTTGGGTTAGATAATACCCATTGCATTATGGGTATTCTAGGGCGTAATAGAACTATATGTCCTATTGTTAATTGTTCAGTATCTACCAATGCCCAATAGCATGCTAACAATTAGTATATTTATTTCCAGCCTCAGGTAGTTTCCTATTCCAAAATACCAAGGGAACTCTTTTCCCTCCCTGTTTGTGCCATAGTGACCAATTAGCATAATTTTGATCTTCAGACATCTGGAGTTCTACAGTTCCTTCTCATAACGGCCATAGGTCAACAACTTGTTGTATGGCTTCCTTGGCTAATTCAAATGCTACTTGCTGTTCTTCTCCTCAATGAAACGCATATTTTTTCCTAGTGACTTTATACAATGGAGCCAATATTTGCCCTAAATGAGGAAAAATCTGCCTCCAAAAATCAAATAATCCATTATAAGATTGCATTTCTACTTTACTTTTTGGGGTGGGAAAATGCAATGGGGGGTAGTTATCAAGCCATCAACCTCAAATACGCTGGAATTCCGCAGCATATTTGTGGTGAGGCTGATTCGCCTTAGTTATCAAGCCCTAGATACCGGCAAAAGTAGAATTTTGTGACGTAAGCTTCGATCCGCCAGACTCAGTCCGACACAGATCGATTCTTACGTCAGTACAGATGTTCCGCACACTTTTGCTAGTTATCAAAAAACTAGCAGGTACGCTCGGCACTTTTCCGGCCCAGCGTACCTGGTATTCAAACCACCGCCCTGGAGGCAGAGGATCCCATAGGAATCAATGGGAGTCTGACCATAGTGAAAGTTCATGTTCGCTGCTGCCCGACATCCCATTGATTCCTATGGGAGCTGTCTACACCTAACACCCTAACATGTACCCCGAGTCTAAACACCCCTAATCTGCCCCCCCTACACCGCTGCAAATAAATAAATTTATTACTCCCTAAACTGCCGCTCCCGAAGCCCACCGCCACTATAATAAATATGTTAACCCCTAAACCTCCACCCCCAGAGCCCACCGCAAGCTATAATAAATATGTTAACCCCTAAACTGCCGCTCCCGGTCCCCGCCGCAACTATAATAAATATGTTAACCCCTAAACCTCCGCTCCCGGACACCGCCGCCACCTACATTATACCTATTAACCCCTATCCTGCCCCCCCTATACCGTCGCCACCTATAATAAAGTTATTAACCCCTATCCTGCCAATCCCGGACCTCGCCGAAACTAAATAAATATTTTAACCCCTAAACCGCCACTCCTGGATCCCGCCACAGCCTATATTAAACTTATTAACCCCTAATCTGCCCCCCCTACACCGTCGCCACCTATAATAAATGTATTAACCTCTATCCTGCCCCCCACTACACTGCCGCCATTGATGGAACCGAAGAAGTCATCATCCAAGGGGCGCTGAAGAAATCTCAATCCGATGAAGTCATCATCCAAGCGGCGCTGAAGAAGTCTTCCATCCGGGGGATGTCATCTTCCAAGTGGCGTCTTCAATCTTTATCCATCCGGAGCGGAGCAATCTTCAGACGAGCCGACACGGAGCCATCCTCTTCTTCCCGACGACTACCGAAGAATGAAGGCTCCTTTAAGGGACGTCATTCAAGATGACGTCCCTTCAATTCCGATTGGCTGATAGGATTCTATCAGCCAATCGGAATTAAGATAGGAAAAATCTGATTGGCTGATTGAATCAGCCAATCAGATTGAAGTTCAATCCGATTGGCTGATCCAATCAGCCAATCAGATTGAGCTCACATTCTATTGGCTGTTCCGATCAGCCAATAGAATGTGAGCTCAATCTGATTGGCTGATTCAATCAGCCAATCAGATTTTTCCTACCTTAATTCCGATTGGCTGATAGAATCCTATCAGCCAATCGGAATTGAAGGGACGCCATCTTGGATGACGTCCCTTAAAGGAGCCTTCATTCGTGTTAGTCCGTCGGGGAAGAAGGATGTTCCGCGTCGGCGGAATGAAGATGGATCCTGAAGAAAGAAGATTAAAGACCCCGCTTGGAAGATGACATCGCCCGGATGGAAGACTTCTTCAGCGCTGCTTGGAAGATGACATCGCCCGGATGGAAGACTTCTTCAGTGCCGCCTGGATGATGACTTCATCGGATGGAAGACTTCTTCAGCGCCCCTTGGAGGATCACATCTGCCGCTCCGGATCTCCTCTTCGGTTCTATCGGTGGGTCGGCTGGCTGAAGACAACTCAAGGTAGGATGATATTCAGGGGGGTAGTGTTAGGTTTATTTAAGGGGGGTTTGGGTTAGATTAGGGGTATGTGGGTGGTGGGTTTTAATGTTGGGGGGGTTGTATTTTTCTTTTACTTGCAAAAGAGCAGTTTTCTTTGGGGCATGCCCCGCAAAAGGCCCTTTTAAGGGCTGGTAAGGTAAAAGAGCTTTGAACTTTTTTAATTTAGAATAGGGTAGGGCATTTTTTTTTGGGGGGGGGGCTTTGTTATTTTATTAGGGGGCTTAGATTAGGTGTAATTAGCTTAAAATTGTTGTAATATTTTTTAAATGTTTGTAACTTATTTTTTTATTTTTTTGTAACTTAGCTTTTTTATTTTTTGTACTTTAGTTAGTTTATGTAATTGTATTTAATTGTAGTTATTTGTAGTTAATTTATTTAATTAATTTAATGATAGTGTAGTGTTAGGTTTAATTGCAACTTAGGTTAGGATTTATTTTACAGGTAATTTTGTATTTCTTTTAGCTAGGTAGTTATTAAATAGTTAATAACTATGTATTAACTATTCTAACTAGCTAAAATAAAGAGAAATTTACTTGTAAAATAAATATAAATCCTAAAATAGCTACAATGTAATTATTAATTACATTGTAGCTATCTTAGGATTTATTTTAAAGGTAAGTATTTAGTTTTAAATAGGAATAATTTATTAAAGTATAGTGTAGTGTTAGTTGTAATTGTTACTTAGGTTGGTTTTTATTTTACAGGTAAATTTCTCTTTATTTTAGCTAGGTAGCTATTAAATAGTTAATAACTATTTAATAGCTATTGTACCTAGTTAAAATAAATTGATATTTGCCTGTAAAATAAAAATAAATCCTAAGATAGCTACAATATAATTATAATTTATATTGTAGCTATATTAGGG
The DNA here is from genome assembly GCF_027579735.1 of Bombina bombina. Classification (NCBI taxonomy): domain Eukaryota; kingdom Metazoa; phylum Chordata; class Amphibia; order Anura; family Bombinatoridae; genus Bombina; species Bombina bombina. The sequence continues at coordinate 104,381,886 of NC_069502.1, forward strand.
TTTATTTTAAAGGTAAGTATTTAGTTTTAAATAGGATTAATTTAGTTAATAATAGAAATATTATTTAGATTTATTTAATTAATATTTAAGTTAGGGGGGTGTTAGGGTGAGTGTTAGACTTAGGTTTAGGGGTTAATAATTTTATTACAGTGGCGGCGGTGTAGGGGGGGAGGATAGGGGTTAATAAATTTATTATCGGTGGCAACGGTGTAGGGGGGGCAGGATAGGGGTTAATAAGTTTAATATAGGTTGCGGCGGAGTCCGGGAGAGGCGGTTTAGGGGTTAAATTATTTATTTAGTTGCGGCGAGGTCCGGAATTGGCAGGATAGGGGTTAATAACTTTATTATAGAGGTATAGGGGGGGCAGGATAGGGGTTAATAGGTATCATGTAGATGTCGGCAGGGTCTGGGAGCGGCGGTTTAGGGGTTAACATATTTATTATAGTGGCGGTGGGCTCCGGGAGCGGCGGTTTAGGGGGTAAGAAATGTATTTAGTTGCGGCGGTGTAGGGGGGACAGATTAGGGGTGCTTAGACTCGGGGTACATGTTAGGGTGTTAGGTGTAGACAGCTCCCATAGGAATCAATGGGATGTCTGGCAGCAGCGAACATGAACTTTCACTATGGTCAGACTCCCATTGATTCCTATGGGATCCGCCACCTCCAGGGCGGCGGTTTGAAAACCAGGTACGCTGGGCCGGAAAAGTGCCGAGTGTACCTGCTAGTTTTATGATAACTAGCAAAAGTAGTCCGATTGTGCCGCACTTGTGTGTGGAACATCGGTAGCGACGTAAGAATCGATCTGTGTCGGACTGAGTCCGGCGGATCGAAGCTTACGTCACAAAATTCTACTTTTGCCGGTCTCTAGCCTTTGATAACTAAGGCGAATCAGCCTCGCCACAAATACGCTGCGGAATTCCAGCGTATTTGAGGTTGACGGCTTGATAACTACCCCCCTTAGTATTAATTGTATTATATAGATACTATGTTCGCGGTTTTATTTATTTGGATTTTATACATCCATCAATTTGTTTTTTATGTAAAATTTGCTGAGCATAACTTTTATCTAGGTAAATTATATCCATTTGGGAAAGTATTTCCGTTAACAATCCTCTCATAAGCGAATGTGGTAAAAAATAAGAGTAATCTCCTCTTACCGCATTGCCTCTTTTAAAATAAATTAATTATTTGCTATTTTTACATGTTTTGGACCATGGTTCTTCAGAGAGAATACAGACTATGTGTTAGGGTTGTCCGTATAATTATTAAGTAAAATTTCCTCTACGGCACAAACACATTGTTTATGGAAACAATCTCTTTCTTTGCCGATACATGTCACCTTAAAATGAAAATTATTAGCATAATTTTAAAGTTGCTAACAACAATGATTACCATTATTTTTTGTGCATCCTTTTATTAACACACAAAGTAACTTTTTTTGTAATAGATACAGTATGTTTGAAATTTTTCATATATTACTGTGTTTGCTGTTATTATTTAGATCGTATCTTTCAATCAAATTTCAATCGATTTAGAGTAATTCCTATTGTACATATCGTGTTTATCATTATATGATTTCAATGTATTGATCATTTGATTATGTTTACTTTTGTATATAGCAGTGTACGTTATATAAGGATGTTTTAGATATAAACAGTATACTGAAATACATGTAACGATCCCTAATCCAGGTTAACATATGTGCTTTTACACACCCCTCTCCTATGATTGGCTAATCAGCTCACACCTTTAATCTGATTGGCTGGTATGCCTTTAAAACAAATAGGCGCCATTTAAATCACATACAGCCTTTGAAAAAGCCCGACCGAAGTCGGGGGAAACGCGTCAGGCAATTCAATACAACTGCGGGAAAGCAGTAAAAAGACTGTTTGTACCAGCTTGACAAACACTTAGGCAGCAGGATCCGGAATACCACTGCCTAATTTGTTTGACTGGAATTGTGAGAAGGAGGACCATCTTTCCCTGGTGCAACAGAAGCTGCAAAATCCCAGGAGTGTTTCTCTTAATGCAGAACATTTGTTTTAATCTAGTAAGTGCAGTCATATTTGTGTGCTTTAATTTTGTAATAAACTTCTACACTTGAATCAAGCCCTGTGCGCCTGTTTTTTTCTTTTTCTATTTCATGTAACCACGTTTGAGCCAAGACCAGTGGGATTGCTGGCTGAAATTAGGCGGCACTTCAGTGGCACTACGATTGGAACATAATTGCTTCAGCTACATCTTGCTGAGGATACTCCTAATACAAACAAGGAACGATTACAAAGTATATAAGTGTTCATTGGATTCAGTCCATAAGGTACTGTTTTTCTGTTTACCTGGAATCTCTATTATGAGATTGGAACTTTTAAAGGACAAATAATAGCAAGAGTCTAAGCATTCTAGAATTGTAAATTAATAATCAAGCATTTTCCCTGATTTCATTCCACATCTGTTTTTTGTGTGTGCTAAAACATACATCTATTTTGCACAAGTCCCTAGCAGGTGCTAGTGGGATCTTTTATTTTTAATCCTTGAATTTATTATATGTCCATTTTAGTTTTAATTTTTTTTTACTCATATCATATATTGCAATTTTATCTTTGTACACAGACAATTTTAAAACAAATAGTATAATATATATGTAATATTAAAAACAATTTTTAAATAAGACAAACATATTAAGGTTTAGTATAATATTTATGGTCAGTACATAAGCGCATCAAATTTTGGTAGTACTTCTTTACCACTATGTCCGCCATCCCCAAAATATCGCAAATAAAAATAAAATTAATAACCCCTAATCCGAGAACCCCCCACATCACAATTTACCTAAGACACGCATTAACCACTAAACCACCAAATACACAAATCGCAATATATAATTTAAAAAATAAGTACTTATCCGCCTTTAAAATAAAATATAAATAAACTAATTTAATTATTAAAATTTAAACCGCAAGTAACCCACAATGCAAAATTCTAATTAAACAATTAACCTATAAGAAGCCCACCCACACTCAGAACGCAAACTATTTTTTCTAATAACTACCCCCCTAACCTTACACCCCCATAAATTAACTGTAATTAAATTTAAATTTTAAAATAATTTAAAATCTAATTTATTTAAAAAAAATATCTAAATTTACTAAAGCTAAAAAAAATCATAAAATTATAAAATATTTTACAAAACTAAGTTTAAAAAAAAGCTAAGATTGCAAAAAATAAAAAAGGCTAACATTACAGAAAATAAAAAACTAAATTACCAAAGTTTAAAAAATTAAACCTAATCCCTATGAAAATAAAAAAGCCCCCCCAAAATAAAAACACCCCCTAATCTAATGCTAAACTACCAATAGCCCTTAAAAGGGCTTTTTGTAGAGCATTGCCCCAAGTTAAACAGCTCTTTTACATTAAAAATAAACAAAGCCCCCCCTAACAGTAACCCCCCCATCAAACCCCCCAAAATGAAAAACCTAACACTAAAAAAACCTAAACTAGCCATTACCCTGAAAAGGGCATTTGGATGGACATTGCCCTTAAAAGGGCATTTAGCTATTTTACAAAGTGCCCAAAAAAGCCCTAAGTTAAAAAATAAAAAATAAACATAAAAAAAAAAACCTAACACTAAAGCCCCAAACAGATACTCACAGGTCCTGAAGTCCAGCGGAGAAGATCTTCTTCCATATGGGTCCATCATCTTCATCCACAGTGAAGGCGGCATGGAGTGGAGATGCAGAGCAGTGTTTCCAGATGTGAGGATCCTCAGAGGCGGCGATGGTCCTTGGCGGCAGTTTCCTGCGACGGTGCTCTTCGGAGGCGTGGAGGTTCCTCCTCATGCGATTGTCAGCTGCATACTGAAGATTAAATCCAAAGCAGCCCATATTTATAGGCGTACCTTGCATTCCTATTGGCCTTGCATTCCTATTGTTTAACAGCCAATAAGATGAGAGCAAGTAAAATCTTATTGGTTGGTGAACAGCCAATAGGAATGCAAGGCCAATAGGAATGCAAGGTACCCCTATAAATATGGGGTACCTTGCATTCCTATTGGCCTTGCATTCCTATTGTTCAACAGTATGAGAGCAAGTAAAATCTTATTGGCTGGTGAACAGCCAATAGGATGAGAGTAAGTGAAATCCTATTGGCTGTTCACCAGAAAACCTGAAACTTCTAGGGTAGACTGCAGCATCCACTGCATGATACATCTACCCTATGTATCAACTTTAGAACCTGTCTGCACAGCTTTACAATAAACATGCAACAGACATACTATTACACACCTGCTTGAGTGTGTAGTGCCATCCCTTTCTCTTGTGCGACCAATCGCATTAGAGAAGAGCCTGTCATTCACCCCAAGTGAGTGTTTTCAGGGTGATTTCAATCCACCTCCTCAGAGGTGGGGGAGACCACTGCTTCTTACATTACGGTAGGGCCCAAAAGCAGTAAATGCTGTTTAATGCACATTGTTTTGCTGGAAGACCATGCATTCTCTAAGTTTAATAGCTGCATGGCCATGATGCTGCAGTGTTTAAAATAATTCATAATAATGACTAGAGAGAAGCTCATCATATTATTGTTGTGTAGCTGCAAACTCATCATTGACTGTAGCTTTGCTTTGCAGTTGTGTGTTGTTTGAAATGTTATTGTAACATTATTGTGATCTCTTCAAATAAAGTTTGCGATCTTTAGAATGTGATATGTGATCATTAACTAGAGATAAAGTACCATGTTAAGCACACTGTCTAATTATTGCAAAATGTGTGTGATTTTCTATTTCCCATGACAAACTTTTGCATAAATCTTTGTGTCTCTATGTTTTTGACCTAAATGATGATTCCTCATATGATATCAAAGAATTGTCTTTGTCAACGCATTTCATTTAAAAAAATATATCTATAAGTATGGGCTACATACCTGCTAAAAAAGGTATAAATGCATTGTTTTTTTTTAAATTTCCCTCAGAGTCAAGAAAGTGTTGAGGATAAAACTTGTTTGGCTTTTCAAAGTAATCGTTGTCTTTTAATGCGGATGTCAACATAAGAAGAATGTTGGTTCCCTAGAGAAAAATAAATGAAATAAATGAGCAAGTAACAATGAATTACATTTTAATCGAAAAAAGATAACGGATCTCTTCATCAAATGATAAAACAAAAAAGCTTTATTGAAACATGATTAAAAGTTCCATAGCCACCAACACAAGAATGACATAGAACAGCTGGTCTGACTAGTTTTGGCGTCTTGCCGTAATCTTAGACCTGCTGGGTACTTGGAAATTGCAGTCTTAAAAGTACACCCATACACAGTCATTGGTTAGATAGAGAGCTCAAAAGACCTCCCATTTTGACCCCTAGCATTTCTGGAATAATAAATCAAAACTTATTTACATAAAAGGAGAAGTCTAAAAGGAAAAATACAATAAGCAAAATCTTCCAGCGCACCCGGCAGCAGTGAGACTTAATCACAAAAACACCAAGCAAAGTTGAAATAAATGAATATTTATACCTGTTTATTAGGAAAGTCCTTCACATATACAGTTAGGCATAATGTTGTCCCACAGGTAGGATTGAAAAACAGCAAAAGACAGGCAGCAAGGTAGAAAAATATAAAGACTGGTCAGACGCGTTTCCTTGTGTTACATCCTCAGTGACCATACTTACTACCCATGATACACTGCCTTAAATACAGGTGAGCTGTTAACTCACAGCAATCAATTAGTTAATTAAAGTGAACTTAATACTATAAGGCAGGTGAGCATGAGCAAAGTATGTGTTTTAAACTACAAATTTTTTGTCCTGTCATGAATACTCAAATTAACACACAAAAAATAAAATAAAAGACATAATAAACATCCTAAATGTAAAGATATGACATTATTAATTAAATACAAATGTAAGTATTAAACTGAGTGATAACAGTAATAAAAATAAAATTAATTATTAAATAATGTCTTTTAATCTGAAAAAATTATCAAAAATTACTAAAAATGTATTTCAACAATTATGTCGAAATAAGTGAACCCTGTAAAAATAAACTAAATTATACTATTGATCTACAAAAAGTTTTACATCCCAATCAAAGTTTAAACCTGCTGGCACCCTAGTGCCCAACTGAAAAATCCAGTAAACTTCTCTTTTACTGAGAGCAATACCTCTATTGCCACCTCTTGGGTGCCTAGGAATCAGTTGGATCGCCTGGAATGTCAGCAGTGAACTGTCAGAGTGGTGATGTTTTTTGAAATGCAGGGAAATAGGCGTAGTGGACTCTGGATCATCAATTGAGCGTAAATGCTCTAAAAAGCGATCTTTTAACGCACGAGTCGTTTGTCCTACATACTGCCTATAGCACCCCCTACAGGTCAAAAGGTATATAACGTAGCAGGAATTGCACGTCATATGTTCACGAATTTCAAATATCTTTTGATAATTCGTAGATGTAAAAGTAGTGCCAAAAGATGCAAAAGCACAAGACTTACACCTTTAACTTCCACATTTATAAAAACCAGGTTTAATAGAGAGCCAGTTTTTTTGAGTTTGTTGACGTGGTAACATAGAGGGAGACAGCATGTTCCCCAAGGTTTGTGCCTTACGGGACACAAAGCAAATACCCTCCCTAACAATATCTACCAAACTTTCATCAGTGGTCAATATGGGGAGAGCTTTCCTGATTATGTCACAAATCTTGCCATATTCCATACTGTAGGAAGTGATAAATTTTAATTTATTAAATTTGTCTGAAGCCTTAAATTTGCCTGACACAAATAAGTCTGTTCTGTCTAACTGATCAACATCACTTTTAGTTTGAAGTAAGGCTGTGCGTGAATAACCTCTCATGACTAATCTGTCGGTCAAATCACGACGATATTTTGTTGATTTGGAAAGGTCCTAGAGACCTCCTTGACCCGTTTCTCAAATACTTACAGAACAACTCACTTAATTTACAGTTCACCATGGAAATTAGTCCACATTCAATTCCTTTTTTGGATATTGAATTACATTCAAATGTTCAAAAATCCTGCATAGAAATTGAGTTGTTCAGAAAACCAATGGCTGGAAATACAATTTTGAATGCCAAATCATGTCATCCATATCATACTATCAATTCCATTCCCAAAAGTCAATACATGAGAATTAAACGTAACTGTACAAGCTCAACAAGTTATGAAAAACACTCTAGTGATTTGACCGACAGATTAGTCATGAGAGGTTATTCACGCACAGCCTTACTTCAAACTAAAAGTGATGTTGATCAGTTAGACAGAACAGACTTATTTGTGTCAGGCAAATTTAAGGCTTCAGACAAATTTAATAAATTAAAATTTATCACTTCCTACAGTATGGAATATGGCAAGATTTGTGACATAATCAGGAAAGCTCTCCCCATATTGACCACTGATGAAAGTTTGGTAGATATTGTTAGGGAGGGTATTTGCTTTGTGTCCCGTAAGGCACAAACCTTGGGGAACATGCTGTCTCCCTCTATGTTACCACGTCAACAAACTCAAAAAAACTGGCTCTCTATTAAACCTGGTTTTTATAAATGTGGAAGTAAAAGGTGTAAGTCTTGTGCTTTTGCATCTTTTGGCACTACTTTTACATCTACGAATTATCAAAAGATATTTGAAATTCGTGAACATATGACGTGCAATTCCTGCTACGTTATATACCTTTTGACCTGTAGGGGGTGCTATAGGCAGTATGTAGGACAAACGACTCGTGCGTTAAAAGATCGCTTTTTAGAGCATTTACGCTCAATTGATGATCCAGAGTCCACTACGCCTATTTCCCTGCATTTCAAAAAACATCACCACTCTGACAGTTCACTGCTGACATTCCAGGCGATCCAACTGATTCCTAGGCACCCAAGAGGTGGCAATAGAGGTATTGCTCTCAGTAAAAGAGAAGTTTACTGGATTTTTCAGTTGGGCACTAGGGTGCCAGCAGGTTTAAACTTTGATTGGGATGTAAAACTTTTTGTAGATCAATAGTATAATTTAGTTTATTTTTACAGGGTTCACTTATTTCGACATAATTGTTGAAATACATTTTTAGTAATTTTTGATAATTTTTTCAGATTAAAAGACATTATTTAATAATTAATTTTATTTTTATTACTGTTATCACTCAGTTTAATACTTACATTTGTATTTAATTAATAATGTCATATCTTTACATTTAGGATGTTTATTATGTCTTTTATTTTATTTTTTGTGTGTTAATTTGAGTATTCATGACAGGACAAAAAATTTGTAGTTTAAAACACATACTTTGCTCATGCTCACCTGCCTTATAGTATTAAGTTCACTTTAATTAACTAATTGATTGCTGTGAGTTAACAGCTCACCTGTATTTAAGGCAGTGTATCATGGGTAGTAAGTATGGTCACTGAGGATGTAACACAAGGAAACGCGTCTGACCAGTCTTTATATTTTTCTACCTTGCTGCCTGTCTTTTGCTGTTTTTCAATCCTACCTGTGGGACAACATTATGCCTAACTGTATATGTGAAGGACTTTCCTAATAAACAGGTATAAATATTCATTTATTTCAACTTTGCTTGGTGTTTTTGTGATTAAGTCTCACTGCTGCCGGGTGCGCTGGAAGATTTTGCTTATTGTATTGTCCTTTGAGCGTTGATGGAGCGCTCAGCTTCCCTTGCACCGGAGCATTGTGAGTGAAACAGGATACGTCATCGGACATCTAGTGTGTGTTTACTACGTGAAGAGCGTGAAGAGTGTCACGTGAGTGTGAACGGACACAGTTACAGTCTGAGCACTTTCCCAAGTTGAACGGATTTGGATCTCCATCACTTTTGAGGGGTAAGCTGCACGGATTTTACTGTGCTATTTTCTAAATGTCTGGTAATATATAACCAATAGCGCTTTAAGTCGTAGTACACACTGAAGAGGTGTTTACCCAAGAAATAGCTGCAGTACATATAGCAGTTTACGAGTGCCTTTGTACACTAATACAGACATTACAGCTTATAATCTCATGTGAGCTCATGCTATAAGTAACAACACACCATAAGAAGCATTTAAGTATACAAATACTAAGCAAATATATTTAGATATAAGGATTTATACAGCTAGATATGGCAGCAGGGGGATTTGTCTTGCAGCAATTTGCTGAAGAAATAAGTGACACTGAAGACCTTTTTAATTCTGACACTATGGAAAAGGAGGCAAATTCTAATCTGGACAGTCTTTTTTTCAAAATGGATTCTCTATTGAAAAATGACACAAGAATTGAGATGGATATTAAAAGCTTCCAGATGTATAAAAAAGCAATGCGAATACCACGTGGGCTTAGAATCAGAAAATTCCCCTCTTTCCAAGTGTCAGATCAAGGTTTCATTGATAAATGGAATAATATTCTTACAGAGTGTTCTTTAGCACTCATTGATCTACTCATAGAATATAAAAAATCTTTGCGTCAAGAATTGAGTGATGAAAAACAGAAATTACAGTCTTATTTGCGTCCACTTTCTGACAATCCAGATTTTGCAAAATATGATAATAAATTGCAACAGGTCATTTCTGATTTTAAGATTAACCTTTGGAATTTTAAAAAACAGAAAATAATGAGAGATAAACAGGACTATGAGTTAAATAAAGTATATAAATGGACAGTGACAAACATAAGAAGGAGATACAGAAGTTCCTATAAGGGCAGAGGTTCTGATAACAAAAAAGTGAGATTTGCAGATACTGACACTGAATATGACTATGACTCCTCTGACATTGAGACATCTGTTGAAGCCTCTACTGTTACGGAAGGACTATCATCTTTTGCATTAAATACAAGCAATGTATCACAGTCAAAAAACGGGAAGGGCCAACAGAAGTCCACTGCACGCCGAAAAAAATACGCAGAGGGGGACGAGGAAGGTCAGGGAAGTTCAAGTCAGGATCAGATACCCAAGCCCAGGCGTTACCCACAGAGGAGGAGAGCAACGCAGTTCCAGAAATATGCATGAATCTTAATAATGTTATTAATCTTTCTTCTTGTGTTTTAACTAAAACACAAATTGAGGTTTTATCTCTGGGTCTTGGTTTCTCTCCTACCACACACTTTGATCTTTTTAATACAGTGGTAGATCTCAATAGATTTGTGAGATCGCTTGTTCTCAAAAAACACTTTTTGGGAGTCACTGAAAATACTCAAGGTGTGGTGGTAGAGGAGAGACCAGTTCCCATTAGATGTGGTCTAGATTTTTCTGAGGAATGTTCTATTTTGGACCTAATGGAATTGGATAGAGAAAACTTGGAATTTAACCCTTATCCTATTGGGGTTACCCAGGATATAACAAAAATGAAGGGTAAATCAAAGTTTTATCCAGTTAAATCTAGATCCAATTCCATAGAAGTCTTTCAAAAAACTGTCGAACAAGAATTGAAAAAACTAAGTTTAACTGAAAGTGAGAAACAACACCATAGAGCTAATTTGTCTAAAGCACAATTTCAATCTATTCAAGAATTAAAAAATAAGCATGAACTTGTCATACGTAATTCTGATAAAGGTGGTAAGGTGGTGGTTCTTAATCGTCAAGATTATTTAAGTGAAGCTTACAGACAACTCTTGGATGTCACGGTATATGAGAAACTCAAAAGTAATCCTGTATTTTATTTTAAATCAGCATTGAAGATTATTTTGGAGCAAGCCATGAGTGATGGCATTATTAAACAGGCTAATTTTGACTTCTTATATACTGAGCACCCTGTTTCGGCTATATTTCATTATTTGCCGAAGGTTCACAAACACGCCACCAGTCCACCTGGCAGACCCATAGTGGCAGGAATAGGCTCATTGAATGAGCCACTTTCTGAATTGATAGATGGGTATTTAAAACCTTTTGTCTTGAGCCTTATGAGTTATATAAGAGACACGTCTGATGTTATCAGACAAATTGAGAGCCTAGTTTGGCAGGAGGACTATATGTTCGTTACTATTGACGTGGTCTCTTTATACACTTGTATTCCTCACGACAAGGGAGCTTTGGCTATCAAATTCTTTTTGGACAATTTTTCTACATATGATGTTGCATTGAAGCGGTTCATTGAGGTCTCAGTTGACTATTTGCTGACCCATAATTATTTTCTGTTTGAGGGGGATTTCTATCTCCAGAGGCGTGGGACGGCGATGGGGGCCAAATTTGCCCCCTCCTATGCCAACCTATATTTGGGTTGGTGGGAGCTGTCCCACGTCTATGGAGATGGGAACCCCTTCAGGGATTATATACATTTTTTTGGTCGCTATATCGACGATATTTTGTTGATTTGGAAAGGTCCTAGAGACCTCCTTGACCCGTTTCTCAAATACTTACAGAACAACTCACTTAATTTACAGTTCACCATGGAAATTAGTCCACATTCAATTCCTTTTTTGGATATTGAATTACATTCAAATGTTCAAAAATCCTGCATAGAAATTGAGTTGTTCAGAAAACCAATGGCTGGAAATACAATTTTGAATGCCAAATCATGTCATCCATATCATACTATCAATTCCATTCCCAAAAGTCAATACATGAGAATTAAACGTAACTGTACAAGCTCAACAAGTTATGAAAAACACTCTAGTGATTTGACCGACAGATTAGTCATGAGAGGTTATTCACGCACAGCCTTACTTCAAACTAAAAGTGATGTTGATCAGTTAGACAGAACAGACTTATTTGTGTCAGGCAAATTTAAGGCTTCAGACAAATTTAATAAATTAAAATTTATCACTTCCTACAGTATGGAATATGGCAAGATTTGTGACATAATCAGGAAAGCTCTCCCCATATTGACCACTGATGAAAGTTTGGTAGATATTGTTAGGGAGGGTATTTGCTTTGTGTCCCGTAAGGCACAAACCTTGGGGAACATGCTGTCTCCCTCTATGTTACCACGTCAACAAACTCAAAAAAACTGGCTCTCTATTAAACCTGGTTTTTATAAATGTGGAAGAAAAAGGTGTAAGTCTTGTGCTTTTGCATCTTTTGGCACTACTTTTACATCTACGAATTATCAAAAGATATTTGAAATTCGTGAACATATGACGTGCAATTCCTGCTACGTTATATACCTTTTGACCTGTAGGGGGTGCTATAGGCAGTATGTAGGACAAACGACTCGTGCGTTAAAAGATCGCTTTTTAGAGCATTTACGCTCAATTGATGATCCAGAGTCCACTACGCCTATTTCCCTGCATTTCAAAAAACATCACCACTCTGACAGTTCACTGCTGACATTCCAGGCGATCCAACTGATTCCTAGGCACCCAAGAGGTGGCAATAGAGGTATTGCTCTCAGTAAAAGAGAAGTTTACTGGATTTTTCAGTTGGGCACTAGGGTGCCAGCAGGTTTAAACTTTGATTGGGATGTAAAACTTTTTGTAGATCAATAGTATAATTTAGTTTATTTTTACAGGGTTCACTTATTTCGACATAATTGTTGAAATACATTTTTAGTAATTTTTGATAATTTTTTCAGATTAAAAGACATTATTTAATAATTAATTTTATTTTTATTACTGTTATCACTCAGTTTAATACTTACATTTGTATTTAATTAATAATGTCATATCTTTACATTTAGGATGTTTATTATGTCTTTTATTTTATTTTTTGTGTGTTAATTTGAGTATTCATGACAGGACAAAAAATTTGTAGTTTAAAACACATACTTTGCTCATGCTCACCTGCCTTATAGTATTAAGTTCACTTTAATTAACTAATTGATTGCTGTGAGTTAACAGCTCACCTGTATTTAAGGCAGTGTATCATGGGTAGTAAGTATGGTCACTGAGGATGTAACACAAGGAAACGCGTCTGATCAGTCTTTATATTTTTCTACCTTGCTGCCTGTCTTTTGCTGTTTTTCAATCCTACATGTGGGACAACATTATGCCTAACTGTATATGTGAAGGACTTTCCTAATAAACAGGTATAAATATTCATTTATTTCAACTTTGCTTGGTGTTTTTGTGATTAAGTCTCACTGCTGCCGGGTGCGCTGGAAGATTTTGCTTATTGTATTGTCCTTTGAGCGTTGATGGAGCGCTCAGCTTCCCTTGCACCGGAGCATTGTGAGTGAAACAGGATACGTCATCGGACATCTAGTGTGTGTTTACTACGTGAAGAGCGTGAAGAGTGTCACGTGAGTGTGAACGGACACAGTTACAGTCTGAGCGCTTTCCCAAGTTGAACGTAAAAGGAAAAATATATATTAATATTACATGAGATTATATACAATCAGAATGATATACAGTAATGTGGGACTATTACAAAAGTGTCTTCGAGAATCAGAACATCATGTAAAGAATATACCATGTAAAAAATACACACACACACACACATATTTATATATATATATATATATATATATATATATATATTTATATATATATAAATGTAAAATGTTATCAACCTAGTAGGTAACATGTGTTAACAAAAGATACTTTTGTAGCTATATATCAATATTATTACAGCATATCACAATCACATACCTAGAGCTATGACAACAAAAACAACATCAACAAGGACTGTAAGCAAATCAATTCAGCATAATAAATACTGTTCAACTTTAAATAAAGAGACATGTGAATATTGCTCTATACATAGAATACCACACTATTAACACAGTGTAAAAAGCTAATTTGCTCAATGTTGTAACCCTCTGTAGTATTTATATACAGCACAGTAAGCTCAAAAGAGGTCCAATATGATTACCATTATCTAGAAAAAGGGATAATATCTATTGAGATGTCAATTATCAAAGGGTGTAATCTGTTAAATATGTGTGATGTAGTGCCACAAATATAGAAAGAGCACACAAAATTCCTCTATAAGAGATTATAATATATGCAATCATACAAATTACACCCCAAAATATAGGAAAACCGTATTAAATATATATATTTGTATATATGTATAAATTAATGATTAAAGGTACTATTACTTTGGCACAGTGCAATCAACACAAGTGATTAATTAGGTCAAACTCAGAGTTGAAGCCATTTGGGACCTGAGTGCCCAGCTTGAATATCCAAAAGGCCTCCTGACGTGCCAAAACAGCACTCTTATCAGCTCCCCTTGGTGGTCGCCTAATGGATTCAATAGCTCACCATTTAAATGTCCTGACATCACACAAAGGCCTAGATTTGGAGTTTGGCGTTAGCCGTGAAAACCAGCGTTAGAGGCTCCTAACGCTGGTTTTAGGCTACCGCCGGTATTTGGAGTCAGTGATTAAAGGGTCTAACGCTCACTTTTCAGCCGCGACTTTTCCATACCGCAGATCCCCATACGTCAATTGCGTATCCTATCTTTTCAATGGGATCTTTCTAACTCCGGTATTTAGAGTCGTTTCTGAAGTGAGCGTTAGAGCTCTAACGACAAAACTCCAGCCGCAGGAAAAAAGCAGGAGTTAAGAGCTTTCTGGGCTAACGCCGGTTCATAAAGCTCTTAACTACTGTACCCTAAAGTACACTAACACCTATAAACTACCTATGTACCCCTAAACCGAGGTCCCCCCACATCGCCGCCACTCGATTAAATTTTTTTAACCCCTAATCTGCCGACCGCCACCTACGTTATACTTATGTACCCCTAATCTGCTGCCCCTAACCCCGCCGACCCCTGTATTATATTTATTAACCCCTAACCTGCCCCCCACAACGTCGCCGCCAGCTACTTACAATAATTAACCCCTAATCTGCCGACCGCAAAGCGCCGCCACCTACGTTATCCTTATGTACCCCTAATCTGCTGCCCCTAACACCGCCGACCCCTGTATTATATTTATTAACCCCTAATCTGCCCCCCTCAACGTCGCCGACACCTGCCTACACTTATTAACCCCTAATCTGCCGAGCGGACCTGAGCGCTACTATAATAAAGTTATTAACCCCTAATCCGCCTCACTAACCCTATCATAAATAGTATTAACCCCTAATCTGCCCTCCCTAACATCGCCGACACCTAACTTCAATTATTAACCCCTAATCTGACGACCGGAGCTCATCGCTACTATAATAAATGGATTAACCCCTAAAGCTAAGTCTAACCCTAACACTAACACCCCCCTAACTTAAATATAATTTAAATCTAACGAAATTAATTAACTCTTATTAAATAAATTATTCCTATTTAAAGCTAAATACTTACCTGTAAAATACATCCTAATTTAGCTACAATATAAATTATAATTATATTGTAGCTATTTTTAGGATTAATATTTATTTTACAGGCAACTTGGTAATTATTTTAACCAGGTACAATAGCTATTAAATAGTTAAGAACTATTTAATAGTTACCTAGTTAAAATAATAACAAAATTACCTGTAAAATAAATCCTAACCTAAGTTATAATTAAACCTAACACTACCCTATCAATAAATTAATTAAATAAAATACCTACAATTACCTACAATTAACCTAACACTACACTATCAATAAATAAATTAAATACAATTGCTACAAATAACTACTATTACATAAACTAACTAAAGTAAAAAAATAAAAAAGAACTAAGTTACAAAAAATAAAAAAATATTTACAAACATAAGAAAAATATTACAACAATTTTAAACTAATTACACCTACTCTAAGCCCCCTAATAAAATAACAAAGACCCCCAAAATAAAAAAATGCCCTACCCTATTCTAAATTAATAGAGTTAAAAGCTCTTTTACCTTACCAGCCCTGAACAGGGCCCTTTGCGGGGCATGCCCCAAGAAAATCAGCTCTTTTGCCTGTAAAAAAAAACATACAATACCCCCCCCAACATTACAACCCACCACCCACATACCCCTAATCTAACCCAAACCACCCTTAAATAAACCTAACACTAAGCCCCTGAAGATCTTCCTACCTTGTCTTCACCATCCAGGTATCACCGATCCGTCCTGGCATCCGGTGCTGAAGAGGTCCAGAAGAGGCTCCAAAGTCTTCCTCCTATCCGGCAAGAAGAGGACATCCGGACCGGCAAACATCTTCTCCAAGCGGCATCTTCAATCTTCTTCCATCCGGTGCGGAGCGGGTCCATCTTGAAGCAGCCGACGCGGATCCATCCTCTTCTTCTGGCGTCTCCCGACGAATGACGGTTCCTTAAAGGGACGTCATCCAAGATGGCGTCCCTCGAATTCCGATTGGCTGATAGGATTATATCAGCCAATCGGAATTAAGGTAGGAATATTCTGATTGGCTGATGGAATCAGCCAATCAGAATCAAGTTCAATCCTATTGGCTGATCCAATCAGCCAATCAGATTGAGCTTGCATTCTATTGGCTGTTCCGATCAGCCAATAGAATGCGAGTTCAATATGATTGGCTGATTGGATCAGCCAATAGGATTGAACTTGATTCTGATTGGCTGATTCCATCAGCCAATCAGAATATTCCTACCTTAATTCCGATTGGCTGATAGAATCCTATCAGCCAATCGGAATTCGAGGGACGCCATCTTGGATGACGTCCCTTAAAGGAACCGTCATTCGTCGGGAGACGCCGGAAGAAGAGGATGGATCCGCGTCGGCTGCTTCAAGATGGACCCGCTCCGCACCGGATGGAAGAAGATCGAAGATGCCGCTTGGAGAAGATGTTTGCCGGTCCGGATGTCCTCTTCTTGCCGGATAGGAGGAAGACTTTGGAGCCTCTTCTGGACCTCTTCAGCACCGGATGCCAGGACGGATCGGTGATACCTGGATGGTGAAGACAAGGTAGGAAGATCTTCAGGGGCTTAGTGTTAGGTTTATTTAAGGAGGGTTTGGGTTAGATTAGGGGTATGTGGGTGGTGGGTTGTAATGTTGGGGGGGTATTGTATGTTTTTTTTTACAGGCAAAAGAGCTGATTTTCTTGGGGCATGCCCCGCAAAGGGCCCTGTTCAGGGCTGGTAAGGTAAAAGAGCTTTTAACTCTATTAATTTAGAATAGGGTAGGGCATTTTTTTATTTTGGGGGTTTTTGTTATTTTATTAGGGGGCTTAGAGTAGGTGTAATTAGTTTAAAATTGTTGTAATATTTTTCTTATGTTTGTAAATATTTTTTTATTTTTTGTAACTTAGTTCTTTTTTATTTTTTGTACTTTAGTTAGTTTATGTAATTGTAGTTATTTGTAGCAATTGTATTTAATTTATTTATTGATAGTGTAGTGTTAGGTTAATTGTAGGTAATTGTAGGTATTTTATTTAATTAAATTATTGATAGGGTAGTGTTAGGTTTAATTATAACTTAGGTTAGGATTTATTTTACAGGTAATTTTGTTATTATTTTAACTAGGTAACTATTAAATAGTTCTTAACTATTTAATAGCTATTGTACCTGGTTAAAATAATTACCAAGTTGCCTGTAAAATAAATATTAATCCTAAAATAGCTACAATATAATTATAATTTATATTGTAGCTATATTAGGATGTACTTTACAGGTAAGTATTTAGCTTTAAATAGGAATAATTTATTTAATAAGAGTTAATTAATTTCGTTAGATTTAAATTATATTTAAGTTAGGGGGGTGTTAGTGTTAGGGTTAGACTTAGCTTTAGGGGTTAATCCATTTATTATAGTAGCGATGAACTCCGGTCGTCAGATTAGGGGTTAATAATTGAAGTTAGGTGTCTGCGATGTTAGGGAGGGCAGATTAGGGGTTAATACTATTTATGATAGGGTTAGTGAGGCGGATTAGGGGTTAATAACTTTATTATAGTAGCGCTCAGGTCCGCTCGGCAGATTAGGGGTTAATTATTGTAAGTAGCTGGCGGCGACGTTGTGGGGGGCAGATTATGGGTTAATAAATATAATATAGGGGTCGGCGGTGTTAGGGGCAGCAGATTAGGGGTACATAGGGATAATGTAAGTTGCGGCGGTTTACGGAGCGGAAGATTAGGGGTTAATAATATAATGCAGGGGTCAGCGATAGCAGGGGCGGCAGATTAGGGGTTAATAAGTGTAAGGGTAGGGGTGTTTAGACTCGGGGTATATGTTAGAGTGTTAGGTGCAGACGTAGGAAGTGTTTCCCCATAGGAAACAATGGGGCTGCGTTAGGAGCTGAATGCTGCTTTTTTGCAGGTGTTAGGTTTTTTTTCAGCTCAAACAGCCCCATTGTTTCCTATGGGAGAATCGTGCACGAGCACGTTTTTGAGGCTGGCCGCGTCCGTAAGCAACTCTGGTATCGAGAGTTGCATTTGCGGTAAAAATGCTCTACGCTCCTTTTTTGGAGCCTAACGCATCATTTTTTGGGACTCTCGATACCAGAGTTAATTTTATGGTGCGGCCAGAAAAAAGCCCGCGTAGCGTTAACAGCCCATCTACCGCCAAACTCCAAATCTAGGCCTATGTATTTCCAAGAAACGTCTGGAGAGCTCAGAACAGGGTATATTATTTTTTATATAACCTAGATGTTCCCTAATTCTTGTGCGTACATCCCTTGTAGTCATGCCTACATATTGGCGACAGTGTTCTGTACATTTAATGAGGTATATTACATATTGTGTAGAGCAAAAATAAAATAAAAATACCAAATATCACAAAAAAGAAAAAGATGTGAAATAAATGTGATAACACAAACATATAATAGTGAATAAAATGTTCATATGTAAGGATATGTATGTTCTTCCTAGGAGTCTCCGGCCTTCCGTTGTTTCTTTATGTGTTCTCAAAGAAAAAGAAATAAAATATGCAACATAGTGTAACTCTGTAACACCATCCAGAAAAAAATTATACACTTGTTCACAGATGATTACTCACACGGGTTGGAGCTATAACCAAGCTCAGGGAAATACGCACACCCACTTTATACTGGTGGGTAAACAGTTACTCTCACAAAGATATAGTATAAAATAATATAATATTTATTAAAAACATAAAAGCGTCACAAATGCATGAAGTACTTCTTATAGAGAGGACAATAGAGCAACAGTGTATATGTTATTGCTCAAGAAAGCAGACCCAGATACTGGATGTTAGTGGATAGGAAAGCAGAAGCTTAACCGCTAAACCATCCACCCTTGTAGCCAGTGTGAGTCGCTCCTCCCCCAGGTGTGCAGGCAAGTGTAAAGACGCACTGGAAAGATCAATGAATGATTAATTAATGAATTTTTGTTCACTATTATACGTTTGTGTTATCACATATTGTGTAGAGCACTTGATGCAAACTTTGGTTTTGTAGGTAATACTGGTAGTACAAGAATAGAAGCTCCTTCCTTCTATAAGATAATAACATGCCTTGCACCTAGTCACTTCACATTTATATGTGCCATCAACACTCAACCAGTTGGAGGCTCGCTGTTTCTGTGGTAATTGACTAGGTGAAAGAATGTTACCCAGAGTTTTATTCCTAGAGTACACACATTTAAGATCTTTTTCTACAGTTGACTTAAACAATTTATCTCCATATAAAATAGGAAAATACTTATTTAAGAAGTCAGACGAATATTGTGTAATAAACAAGGTTCTATTGTCTGTATTGTTGCGTGGTTTTTGTAATAGTATGTCAGATCTAGGCGTTCTGACTACTTCTCTAGACACATTGTTTACCAATTCAGGGGGATACCCTCTCTCTTTTAATCTCTCTCCAATAACATGACTTTCTTCTAGAAAGTCTGTTTCCCTACTACAAATTATTTTTGCTCATAACAGCTGTCCCTTAACAATGCCTTTATATACATGTGTAGGATGAGCACTGTTTCTGTGTAGTAGAGTATTGCCTGATATCGGTTTTCGGTACAGCTTGGTGTGTATATTCCCTGACACTGAATCACCTATAAGAGTGATATCCAGAAAATTGGTTTCTGATTTTCGCCACTCATGGGAAAAGCTTACCCCATTGTTACTTTCATTCAAATAATGAACGGACATCTCTGCAGTTGATTTGCCAGAGGACCAAACTATAAGTAAATCATCTATAAACTGTTTATAGAATTGTACGCTTGAAATGTAGGGGTTACTATCTGCATAGACAAAGTTGGCTTCCAGCCACCCCATAAAGATGTTTGCATATGAGGGGGCAAACTTTCCCCCCATTACTGTACCTTGTCTCTGCAGAAGTAAACTCCCTCAAAAAAGAAATAATTGTGTTTGAGCAAAAAGAGAGTCACCTTAGTCACATACTTCATGGTCTGTTCATCCATGTTACAACATGATTCTAAGAAATATTTAACTGCTGTTATGCCATAATCATGTGGTATGCTTAAATATAGTGATACCACATCTATAGTAAGCCAGCTACTATCGGCGGACCAATTGACATCCTGGATGAGTCGGAGTATGTGTGTGGTGTCTTTAACATGGCTGGATAGTGAGGATACTATTGGTTGGAGAATTGCATCCAAACATTCAGACAAGGGGGCCTAGTTATCAAGTCGTCAACCTCAAATACGCTGGAATTCCGCAGCGTATTTGTGGCGAGGCTGATTCGCCTTAGTTATCAAAGGCTAGAGACCGGCAAAAGTAGAATTTTGTGACGTAAACTTCGATCCGCCGGACTCAGTCCGACACAGATCGATTCTTACGTCACTCCAGATGTTCCGCACACAAGTGCGGCACAATCTGACTACTTTTGGGAGTTATCAAAAAACTAGCAGGTACGCTCGTCACTTTTACAGCCCAGCGTACCTGATTTTCAAACCGCCACCCTGGAGGCGGCGGATCCCATAGGAATCAATGGGAGTCTGACCATAGCGAAAGTACAAGTTCGCTGCTGCCCGACATCCCATTGATTCCTATGGGAGCTGTCTACACCTAACACCCTAACATGTACCCCGAGTCTAAACACCACTAATCTGACCCCCCTACACCGCCGCAACTAAATAAATGTATTACCCCCTAAACCGCCGCTCCCTGAGCCCACCGCAAGCTACTCTATACATATTAACCCCTAAACCGCCGTTCCCGAAGCCCACCGCAAGCTACTCTATACATATTAACCCCTAAACCGCCACGCCCGGAGCCCACCGCAAGCTACTCTATACATATTAACCCCTAAAACGCCGCTCCCGGAGCCCACCGCAACTATAATAAATGTATTAAGCCCTATCCTGCCCCCCACTACACCGCCGCCACTGTAATAAATGTATTAACCCCTAAACCTAAGTCTAACACTAACCCTAGCACCCCCCTAACTTAAATATTAATTAAATAAATCTAAATAATATTTCTATTATGAACTAAATTAATCCTATTTAAAACTAAATACTTACCTATAAAATAAACCCTAATATAGCTACAATATAAATAATAATTATATTGTAGCTATGTTAGGATTTATTTTTATTTTACAGGTAACTTTCAATTTATTTTGACTAGGTACAATAGTTATTAACTATTTAATAGCTTACCTAGCTAAAATAAAGAGAAATGTACCTGTAAAATAAAAACTAACCTAAGTTACAATTACACCTAACACTACACTATACTTAAATAAATTATTCCTATTTAAAACTAAATACTTACCTGTAAAATAAACCCAAACGGCTAGATTTAGAGTTTGGCGGCCAAAGGGGTGCGTTAGCTACGCGTGCTTTTTTTCCCCCGCACCTTTTAAATACCGCTGGTATTTAAAGTTCACAGAATGGCTGGGTTTTCAGTGCGTTAGGCTCCAAAAAGGGAGCGTAGAGCATAATTTAACGCCACTGCAACTCTCGATACCAGCAGTGCTTACGGACGCGGCCAGCTTCAAAAACGTGCTCGTGCACGATTCCCCCATAGAAAACAATGGGGCCATTTGAGCTGAAAAAAAAAACTAACACCTGCAAAAAAGCAGCGTTCAGCTCCTAACGCAGCCCCATTGTTTTCTATGGGGAAACACTTCCTATGTCTGCACCTAACACCCTAACATGAACCCCGAGTCTAAACACCCCTAACCTTACACTTATTAACCCCTAATCTGCCGCCCCCGCTATCGCTGACCCCTGCATATTTTTTAACCCCTAATATGCCGCTCCGTAAACCGCCGCTACCTACATTATCCCTGTGTACCCCTAATCTGCTGCCCCTAACACCGCCGACCCCTATATTCTATTTATTAACCCCTAATCTTCCCCCACAACGTCGCCTCCACCTGCCTACACTTATTAACCCCTAATCTGCCAAGCGGACCGCACCGCTACTATAATAAAGTTATTAACCCCTAATCCGCCTCACTCCCGCCTCAATAACCCTATAATAAATAGTATGAACCCCTAATCTGCCCTCCCTAACATCGCCGACACCTAACTTCAATTATTAACCCCTAATCTGCCGACCGAATCTCGCCGCTACTGTAATAAATGGATTAACCCCTAAAGCTAAGTCTAACCCTAACACTAACACCCCCCTAAGTTAAATATAATTTTTATCTAACGAAATAAATTAACTCTTATTAAATAAATGATTCCTATTTAAAGCTAAATACTTACCTGTAAAATAAACCCTAATATAGCTACAATATAAATTATAATTATATTATAGCTATTTTAGGATTAATATTTATTTTACAGGCAACTTTGTATTTATTTTAACCAGGTACAATAGCTATAAAATAGTTAATAACTATTTAATAGCTAAAATAGTTAAAATAATTACAAAATTACATGTAAAATAAATCCTAAACTAAGTTACAATAAAACCTAACACTACACTATCAATAAATTAATGAAATACAATACCTACAATTATCTACAATTAAACCTAACATTACACTATCAATAAATTAATTAAATAAAATACCTACAATTATCTACAATTAAACCTAACACTACACTATCAATAAATTAATTAAATAAAATACCTACAAATAAATACAATTAAATAAACTAACGTACAAAAAATAAAAAAGAACTAAGTTACAAAAAATAAAAAATATTTACAAACATTAGAAAAATATTACAACAATTTTAAACTAATTACACCTACTCTAAGCCCCCTAATAAAATAGCAAAGCCCCCCAAAATAAAAAAATGCCCTACCCTATTCTAAAATAAAAAAGTTCAAAGCTCTTTTACCTTACCATCCCTGAAAAGGGCCCTTTGCGGGGCATGCCCCAAAGAATTCAGCTCTTTTGCCTGGAAAAAAACCACATACAATACCCCCCCAACATTACAACCCACCACCCACATACCCCTAATCTAACCCAAACCCCCCTTAAATAAACCTAACACTAAGCCCCTGAAGATCTCCCTACCTTGTTTTCACCTCACCGGTAGTGATGTCCCGAACTGTTTGCCCGCGAACGGTTCACAGCGAACATAGGTTGTTCGCGTTCGCGTTTGTGGGCGAACACATGGCGATGTTCGATCCTCCCCTATGTGTCATCATTGTGGAAACTTTGACCCTTTATGTCACAGCCGCCTGACACATTAGAGCCAATCAACATCAGACACTCCCTCACAGACACTCCCAGCTACTCGGAATCCGCCATTTTAGACTCATAACGACCTTGCTTTTTTAATGAGAGGACGTGTTGTGTTTTTGCTCCTGACATTAATAGGAAAAACATAGCTAGGCTAGTGTATTTACAGTCCAGAAGGACTCCACTCATCTCTGCTGCAAGCACAGCACCCCAAAAAGCCCTTTTTAGGGCTATATTTCGTGCCGTTTTTTTTTTGTTTGTTTGTTTGTTTTTTATTAGCATTTGCCTGGCTTTCAGCTGTGTGTTTAAGGCTCACAGAATATGCTGTGACTACTGCCACCACTGATATCTCCCTAACAACATTAGTTTATATTTAACTAACCCAAAAATATAATTATTTTTCTAGTGTCATTTTTTTTCATTTTCTATCAGGCCAGTGTCACACAGCATATACTCTGGTTCATTGCTCTGTGCCAGCCAGCAGCCAGCAGTGTTAATATCCGTTAATAACATTATTTTTAATTTAAAAAAAAAAACACAAAAAAATATTTTTCTAGTGTAATCTAATTACATTTACTATCATGCCTGTGTCTGTCAGGCTCACTCAGCATTAATATACCTCTTTTTTTTCAGTCTTTTGGTTAATTGGTCTGTGCCAGGCAGCCACCCAGCACTCATATCTATTTTTCTTTCACCTTAATTTTAATATATAAAAAAAAAAAAGTTTAAATTTGTAATCAAATCTAATTTTCTATCCGGCCTGTGTGTTTTGCTGACATAGAGAGCCTACTGTGTTTACTTGCTGCCCTCCCTAGTCTATGAGCCACGACTCATATGTGTTTAACCTTTTTTTAATGTCCCCCCCAAAAAAATAATTTCAATCATTTTTCTAGTGTAATCTAATAGTATTTTCTATCAGGCGTGTGTATCCGACATACATAGCCTACTGTTTTTAATAGCTGCCCTTCCAAGGCTATCAGCCACGACTCATATGTATGTGCTTAACCTTTTTCTTAAAATTTCCAAAAAAAAGTCTTTAAATCATTATGCTAGTGTAATCTAATTGTATTTTCTATCAGGCCTGTGTCTAACTGTCTATCTGACTTACACAGCATACTGTTGTTATAATTGCTGCCCTACGTAGCAGCCAGCCAGTGCGACCACTCATAGAGTCATATGTGCATTGCACTTCTTAACATAATTTTAATATTAAAATCTAAAATTTTAAAATATTTTGCTAGTGTAATGTAACTTAATTTTCTATCAGTCCTGTGTTTTTGTCACTTACACAGCATACTGTGTTAAATTACTGCCCTACCTACCATCCACGACTCATATCTGCCAGCCTGTCTGCCAGGCCCAAGTAGCCAATTAGTGGCACCAATCACAATTCTTGTAACAGTAATAAAAAAAAAAAAACATATTTTGGACTGCAAATATTCAGTCTCCTAGGGCCATTGAATTTCATTTACCTCCTGCCTGCCACTGCCAGCCTTTTTTGCCAGGCCGTCTAGCCAACTATTTACACCAATCATAATTATTGTCACAGTCAGACAGTATAGTTATTAATTTAAATAAAACATTTTTTTAGTGTTGATCTTAACCCTCAGTTTGCTCGTGCCTTTGAATTGCAGTTTTCTACAGCCTTCCAAGCCTGTGTGCCAGGCCTACTTAAAAAATATTTACACCAATCCTATTTGTTGTGACAGTATTCTAATAATTAAAAATTAAAATTTTTGGTAATAGTTGCTGTGATTTGAATCGTCAGTTTGCTGGTGCCATTGAAACGCACTTTCCTCCTGCCTTGCAGCCTGCTGTGAGCCAGGCCCCCACCTAGCCAATTGTTGTCAGCAATCATATTTCTGTTAACAGTATTGCAAAAATTGTCAATCATCACTGTTTAGACTGTCAGTAATCAGTCTCCTAGTGTCCTTGAATTGCATCTCCCTCCTGCCTGCCATCCTTTTGTGCCAGGCCGTCTTGCCAACTATTTACACCAATCCTAATTTTTTGTCACAGTATAGTTACTAATTAAAATTAAAAAAATCTTTATTGTTGATGATCTTAACCCTCAGTTTGCTCGTGCCTTTGAATTGCAGTTTTCTACAGCCTTCCAAGCCTGTGTGCCAGGCCTACTTAAAAAATATTTACACCAATCATATTTGTTGTGACAGTATTCTAATAATTAAAAATTAAAATGTTTGTTAATAGTTGCTGTGATTTGAATCGTCAGTTTGCTGGTGCCAATGAAACGCACTTTCCTCCTGCCTTGCAGCCTGCTGTGAGCCAGGCCCCCACCTAGCCAATTGTTGTCAGCAATCATATTTCTGTTAACAGTATTGCAAAAATTGTCAATCATCACTGTTTAGACTGTCAGTAATCAGTCTCCTAGTGTCCTTGAATTGCATCTCCCTCCTGCCTGCCATCCTTTTGTGCCAGGCCGTCTTGCCAACTATTTACACCAATCCTAATTTTTTGTCACAGTATAGTTACTAATTATAATTGCAAAGAACAGTACTACATAACACAACCTACTTACCATGGGTCCCAGAACATGTGTTTGGTTGTTATATTTTGTAAGGGTAATCATGCAGGCCATATAGACCTCCACCGATAGGGTGAGTATGAGTAACAGCTATTAAAATGCGAAGGACATTACTAATTAACACAACATAGTTACCATGGGTCGCAGACCAAGAGCAGATGTCTTATTATTATATTTTGTATGGGTAATCATCCTGGCCGTATAGACCTCACCAATTAGGGGGAGTTACAGAGATTAAAGTGCTAAGAATGGTAGTACTTAAAACACAACCTCGTTAAAATAGGTAGCAGACCACATGTCTTATTATTATAATTTTTCAGGGTAATCTGGCAGGCCATATAGAACTCCCACGATAGGGGGGGGGGGAACAGGGATTAAAGTGCTAAGAAAAGTACTAATTGACACAAGCTAGTTGGGTCCAAGAATGCATGTTTGATTATTAGAATTTATTAGGGTAATTATATATCTAACAAATATATCTATTTCTCTTCTATCGATTCTATCTAACTATCAATCTATGTATATCTATCTATCCTATCTATCACTATCAATCTATCTTCTGTCCGGGATGTTTTGAGACAGCCACTTTGGGAATGTTAGTTGATTTAGACCCATTATGGCTTAAAAGCAGACTCTGCATCAACTATGTAATTTTCCATGGGAGTCTTGCCAGGGATCCCCCTCCAGCATGCAACAGTCCAGGTGTTAGGACCCTTGAAACAACTTTTCCATCACTATTGTGGCCAGAAAGAGTCCTTGTAGGTTTTAAAGTTCGCCTGCCTATTGAATTCAATGGCGGTTCGCGCGGTTCGCGCGTTCCCGAACAATACCGGAAGTTCGAGTCCGCGGTTCGTGAACCGAAAATTTTAGGTTCGCGACATCACTACTCACCGGGTCCCGATCTGTCCAGAAGAGGGTCCGAAGTCTTGACCCAAGCCCAAGCGGGGGGCTGAAGAGTGACGTCCATCCTCGGGCTGAAGTCTGGATCCAAGCGGCGGCTGAAGAAATCCATCATCGGGCTGTAGTTGGAAGTCCATCATCGGGATAAAGTCTTCTATCAAGCAGCATCTTCAGTCTTCTTTCTTCCGGAGCGGAGCGGAGCCATCTTCTTCCCAGCCGACGCGGATCCATCCTCTTCTAATGACGCCTACTCGCCGAATGACGGTTCCTTTAAATGACGTCATCCAAGATGGCGTCCCTCGAATTCCGATTGGTTGATAGGATTCTATCAGCCAATCGGAATTAAGGTAGGAATATTCTGATTGGCTGATGGAATCAGCCAATCAGATTCAAGTTCAATCCGATTGGCTGATCCAATCAGCCAATCAGATTGAGCTTGCATTCTATTGGCTGATCGGAACAGCCAATAGAATGTGAGCTCAATCTGATTGGCTGATCCAATCAGCCAATCAGATTGAACTTGAATCAGCCAATCAGAATATTCCTACCTTAATTCCGATTGGCTGATAGAATCCTATCAGCCAATCGGAATTCGAGGGACGCCATCTTGGAGGACGTCATTTAAAGGAACTGTCATTCGGCGAGTAGGCGTCGGTTGAAGAGGATGTTCTGCGTCAGCTTGGAAGAAGATGGCTCCGCTCTGCTCTGGAAGAAAGAAGATTGAAGATGCGGCTTGATAGAAGACTTCATCCCGATGATGGACTTCCGACTTCAGCCCGATGATGGAGTTCTTCAGCCGCCGCTTGGATCAAGACTTCGGACCCTCTTCTGGACCGATCGCTGAACCCGGTGAGGTGAAGACAAGGTAGGGAGATCTTCAGGGGCTTAGTGTTAGGTTTATTTAAGGGGGGTTTGGGTTAGATTAGGGGTATGTGGGTGGTGGGTTGTAATGTTGGGGGGGGTATTGTATGTGTTTTTTTTACAGGCAAAAGAGCTGAATTCTTTGGGGCATGCCCCGCAAAGGACCCTTTTCAGGGCTGGTAAGGTAAAAGAGCTTTGAACTTTTTTAATTTAGAATAGGGTAGGGCATTTTTTTATTTTGGGGGTCTTTGTTATTTTATTAGGGGGCTTAGAGTAGGTGTAATTAGTTTAAAATTGTTGTAATATTTTTCAAATGTTTGTAAATATTTTTTTATTTTTGTAACTTAGTTCTTTTTTATTTTTTGTACTTTAGTTAGTTTATTTAATTGTAGTTATTTGTAGGTATTGTATTTAATTAATTTATTGATAGTGTAGTGTTAGGTTTAATTGTAACTTAGGTTAGGATTTATTTTACAGGTATTTTTGTAATTATTTTAACAAGATAACTATTAAATAGTTATTAACTATTTAATAGCTATTGTACCTGGTTAAAATAAATACAAAGTTGCCTGTAAAATAAATATTAATCCTAAAATAGCTACAATATAATTATAATTTATATTGTAGCTATATTAGGGTTTATTTTACAGGTAAGTATTTAGCTTTAAATAGGAATAATTTATTTAATAAGAGTTAATTTATTTAGTTAGAATAAAATTATATTTAACTTAGGGGGGTGTTAGGGTTAGGGTTAGAATTAGCTTTAGGGGTTAAAAAATGTATTAGAGTAGCGGTGAGCTCCGATCGGCAGATTAGGGGTTAATAATTGAAGTTAGGTGTCGGCGATATTAGGAAGGGCAGATTAGGGGTTAATACTATTTATTATAGGGTTATTGAGGCGGGAGTGAGGCGGATTAGGGGTTAATAACTTTATTATAGTAGTGGTGCGGTCCGCTTGGCAGATTAGGGGTTAATAAGTGTAGGCAGGTGGAGGCGATGGTGAGGGGGGCAGATTAGGGGTTAATAAATATAATACAGGGGTCGGCGGTGTTAGGGGAAGCAGATTAGGGGTTCATAGGGATAACGTAGGTGGCAGTGGCGTGCGGTCGGCAGATTAGGGGTTAAAAATTTTTAATAGAGTGGCAGCGATGTGGGGGGACCTCGGTTTAGGGGTACATAGGTAGTTTATGGGTGTTAGTGTACTTTAGAGCACAGTAGTTAAGAGCTTTATAAACCGGCGTTAGCCCAGAAAGCTCTTAACTGCTGACTTTTTTCTGCGGCTGGAGTTTTGTCGTTAGATTTCTAACGCTCACTTCAGCCACAACTCTAAATACCAGCGTTAGAAAGATCCCATTGAAAAGATAGGATACGCAATTGACGTAAGGGGATCTGCGGTATGGAAAAGTCGCGGCTGGAAAGTGAGCGTTAGACCCTTTAATGACTGGCTCCAAATACCAGAGGGCGGTAAAAACCAGCGTTAGGAGCCTCTAACGCTTGTTTTGACGGCTACCGCCCAACTCTAAATCTAGGCCTAAGATAGCTACAATGTAATTAATAATTACATTGTAGCTATTTTAGGAATTATATTTATTTTACAGGTAACTTTGTATTTATTTTAGCTAGTTAGAATAGTTATTAAATAGTTATTAACTTTTTAATAACTACCTAGCTAAAAGAAATACAAAATTACCTGTAAAATAAATCCTAACCTAAGTTACAATTAAACCTAACACTATACTACCATTAAATAAATTAAATAAATTACCTACAAATAACTACAATTAAATACAATTACATAAACTAAAGTAAAAAAAAAAAAAGCTAAGTTACAAAAAATAAAAAAAATAGGTTACAAACATTTTAAAAATATTACACCAATTTTAAGCTACTTACACCTAATCTAAGCCCCCTAATAAAATAACAAACCCCCCAAAATAAAAAAATGCCCTACCCTATTCTAAATTAAAAAAGTTCAAAGCTCTTTTACCTTACCAGTCCTTAAAAGGGCCTTTTGTGGGGGCATGCCCCAAAGAATTCAGCTCTTTTGCCTGTAAAAGAAAAATACAACCCCCCCAACATTAAAACCCACCACCCACATACCCCTAATCTAACCCAAACCCCCCTTAAAAAAACCTTACACTAATCCCCTGAAGATCATCCTACCTTTAGTCGTCTTCACTCAGCCGAGCAGCGATGGAACTGACGAGGAGACCCGGAGCAGCAGAAGTTAAAATCCAAGGGGCGCTGAAGAAATCTTCCATCCGATGAAGTGATCCTCCAAGCGGCGCTGAAGAATTCTTCCATCCGGGCGATGTCATCTTCCAAGCGGCGCTGAAGAAGCCTTCTATCCGGGCGATGTCATCTTCCAAGCGGGGTCTTCAATCTTCAATCTTCAACCTGCCAACACGGAACATCCTTCTTTACCGACGGACTACCGACGAATGAAAGCTCCTTTAAGGGACGTCATCCAAGATGGCATCCCTTCAATTCCGATTGGCTGATAGGATTCTATCAGCCAATCGGAATTAAGGTAGGAAAAATCTGATTGGCTGATGGAATCAGCCAATCAGATTCAAGTTTAATGCGATTGGCTGATCCAATCAGCCAATCAGATTGAGCTTGCATTCTATTGGCTGATCGGAACAGCCAATAGAATGCGAGCTCAATCTGATTGGCTGATTGGATCAGCCAATCGGATTGAACTTGAATCTGATTGGCTGATTCCATCAGCCAATCAGATTTTTCCTACCTTAATTCCGATTGGCTGATAGAATCCTATCAGCCAATCGGAATTGAAGGGACGCCATCTTGGATGACGTCCCTTAAAGGAGCCTGCATTCGTCGGGAGTCCGTCGGTAAAGAAGGATGTTCCACGTCGGCGGGATGAAAATTGAAGATTGAAGACCCCGCTTGGAAGATGACATCGCCCGGATAGAAGGCTTCTTCAGCGCCGCTTGGAAGATGACATCGCCCGGATGGAAGAATTCTTCAGCGCCGCTTGGAGGATCACTTCATCGGATGGAAGATTTCTTCAGCACCACTTGGAGGATAACTTCTGCTGCTCCGGGTCTCCTCGTCAGTTCCATCGCTGCTCGGCTGAGTGAAGATGACTCAAGGTAGGATGATCTTCAGGGGATTAGTGTTAGGTTATTTTAAGGGGGGTTTGGGTTAGATTAGGGGTATGTGGGTGGTGGGTTTTAATGTTCGGGGGGGTTTGTATTTTTCTTTTACAGGCAAAAGAGCTGAATTCTTTGGGGCATGCCCCCACAAAAGGCCCTTTTATGGGCTGGTAAGGTAAAAGAGCTTTGAACTTTTTTAATTTAGAATAGGGTAGGTCATTTTTTATTTTGGGGGGGTTTGTTATTTTATTAGGGGGCTTAGATTAGGTGTAAGTAGCTTAAAATTGGTGTAATATTTTTAAAATGTTTGTAACCTATTTTTTTATTTTTTGTAACTTAGGTTTTTTTTTTGTACTTTAGTTAGTTTATGTAATTGTATTTAATTGTAGTTATTTATAGTTAATTTAATGATAATGTAGTGTTAGGTTTAATTGTAACTTAGGTTAGGATTTATTTAACAGGTAATTTTGTATTTCTTTTAGCTAGGTAGTTATTAAATAGTTAATAGCTATTTAATAACTATTCTAACTAGCTAAAATAAATACAAAGTTACCTGTAAAATAAATATAATTCCTAAAATAGCTACAATGTAATTATTAATTGCATTGTAGCTATCTTAGGGTTTATTTTACAGGTAAGTATTTAGTTTTAAATAGGAATAATTTATTAAAGTATAGTGTAGTGTTAGGTGTAATTGTAACTTAGGTTAGTTTTTATTTTACAGGTACATTTCTCTTTATTTTAGCTAGGTAAGCTATTAAATAGACCTAGTTAAAATAAATTGAAAGTTGCCAAAATAAAAATAAATCCTAACATAGCTACAATATAATTATTATTTATATTGTAGCTATATTAGGGTTTATTTTAAAGGTAAGTATTTAGTTTTAAATAGGATTAATTTAGTTCATAATAGAAATATTATTTAGATTTATTTAATTAATATTTAAGTTAGGGGGGTGTTAGGGTTAGTGTTAGACTTAGGTTTCAAGGTTAATAATTTTATTACAGTGGCGGCGGTGTAGTGGGGGGCAGGATAGGGGTTAATAAATTGATTATAGGTGGCGACGGTGTAGGGGGGGCAGATTAGAGGTTAATAAATTTAATATAGGTTGCGGCAGGGTCTGGGAGTGGCGGTTTAGGGGTTAAACTATTTATTTAGTTGCGGCGAGGTGCGGGATCAGCAGGATAGGGGTTAATAACTTTATTATAGAGGGCGAAGGTATAGGGGGGGCAGGATAGGGGTTACTAGGTATAATGTAGGTGGCAGCGGTGTCCGGGAGTGGCGGTTTAGGGGTTAATACATTTATCAGAGTTGCGGCAGGGTCTAGGAGTGGCGGTTTAGGGGTTAATACATTTATCAGAGTTGCGGCAGGGTCTAGGAGCGACAGTTTAGGGGTTAGTAACTTTATTTAGTTGCGGGGGGCTCCGTGGGCGCCGGTATAGGGGGTAGAACAGTGTAGTTTAGTGTGAGTGCTTAGTGACTGGCTAGCAATAAAGCTAGGAAAAAGCCGAAGAGCAGCGAGATCGGATAAGTGATAACTCTCACAGTCCGCTGCTCATCGCCCCGTACTTGGTGCGCAGCTTTTTGACAGCTTTATTTGATAACTTAGGCGAAATTTTTCAGGTCAGCGGCGGCGATGTGAGGCGAGCTTAGTCGGGCGTATTAGGCTGGCGAAGGCAGGAAAGTTGACACGTTGATAACTACCACCCAAGGGCTCAAAAAGTGAGCCTATGGCTGAAACAATTGGACGTCCCTTTACTTTTGCTTTTATGCACTTTGGGCAAGTGATGGAAGATGGGGGTTATGGGATTAGTCACATATAGAAACTTAAAAGTTTCATCATCCAAAATGCCCAAATGCCTATCATCCAACAAGTCAAACAATTCTCTCTTAAAACGGTTTGTCGGATTAGTCGGTAAAATACAGTATGTGTTGGTGTCACTCAACTGTCTCCTAGCTTCCATAATATAGGCGTCTTTATCTATCTTGTCAGAATTTCTTATGACCAAAGAATCATCATTCTTTAGAGTGTTTAAAGCATCTTTCTCTTTAACTGACAAGTTGTGGTTGCGTGGTCTCCTAGAGTCATGTAGTGGCTTTAACCTATTTAACACCATAATTGATGTCAATAAATTTATCAGAAAACTGACATTGCAAAAACATTTTAAGATACTAGATCATCAGGGAAAGACTGATGACTCTCTGTCTACTATCCCAAATTATATTGCTGCACTGGAGAGTTTATACATTGAGATAAATCCCCCCAGTAATGTTACTACTACTAGTCTTCCTAAATTTAAACAGGCATCTACATTTTATCCAATTCACAAAATAGGAAAAACTCTGGAGTTGTTTCACAGGAGGGTAGTGGAAGAATTGACCCTTTTACATGACATATGGAGTGACTAGGTGCAAAGCTTGTAATTATCTTATAGAAGGAAGAAGCTTCTATTCTTGTAATACCAGTATTACCTACAAAACCAAAGGTTGCATCAAGTGCTCTACACAATATGCAATATACCTCATTGAATGTACAGAACACTGTCACCAATATGTAGGCATGACTACAAGGGATGTACGCACAAGAATTAGGGAACATCTAGGTTATATCAAAAATAATATACCCTATTCTGAGCTCTCCAGACATTTCTTAGAAATACCTAGAGGTGATGTTTTGACATGTCAGGAGGCCTTTTGGATATTCAAACTGGGCACTCAGGTCCCAAATGGCTTCAACTCTGAGCTTGACCTAATTAATCACTGGTGTTGATTGCACTGTGCCAAAGTAATAGTACCTTTAATCATTTATGTATACATATATACAAATATATATTTAATATAGTTTTCCTATATTTTGGGGTGTAATTTGTATGATTGCATATATTATAATCTCTTATAGAGGAATTTTGTGTGCTCTTTCTATATTTGTGGCACTACATCACACATATTTAACAGATGACACCCTTTGATAATTGACATCTCAATAGATATTATCCCTTTTTCTAGATAATGGTAATCATATTGGACCTCTTTTGAGCTTACTGTGCTGTATATAAATACTACAGAGGGTTGCAACATTGAGCAAATTAGCTTTTTACACTGTGTTAATAGTGTGATATTCTATGTATAGAGCGATATTCACATGTCTCTTTATTTAAAGTTGAACAGTATTTATTATGCTGAGTTGATTTGCTGACAGTCCTTGTTTGTTTTGTTAACACATGTTACCTACTAGGTTGATAACATTTACATATATATATATATATATATATATATATATATATATATATATATATATATATATATACACAGTATATATGTATTTTTTACATGGTATATTCTTTACATGATGTTCTGATTCTCGATGACACTTTTGTATTAGTCCCACATTACTGTATATCATTCTGATTTTATATAATCTCATATAATATTAATATATATTTCCTTTTAGACTTCTCCCTTTATGTAAATAAGTTTTGATTAATTATTCCAGCAATGCTAGGGGTTAAAATGGGAGGTCTTTTGAGCTCTCTATCTAGCCAATGACTGTTAATGGGTGTACTTTTAAAACTGCAATTTCCAAGTACCCAGCAGGCCTAAGATTACAGCAAGACGCCGAAACTAGTCTGACCAGCTGTTCTCTGTCATTCTTGTGCTGGTGGCTATGGAACTTTTAATCATGTTTCAATACAGCTGTTTTGTTTTATCATTTGATGAAGAGATCTGTTACCTTTTTTCGAATATATTGCTACGGGACTACAAGGAGTGCTTTTTTTGGGATCTCATTTACCTCACCTGGTGCATTAGAACCTATCACAAGAGTTCCACTTACGTCATTTGCTGTATGGAGTGGATACCCAGCAGAACAAGCAACGGGAGCAGATTGGAGCACAACCCTCACACACCCCCAACGTGACCAGTGACATCACACGCCACGCTCATATACGGATACCGGCACTGGAAGTAACCACAAGGAGCTAAGGTTTACGAAGTGAATAATTTGAAACCGGAGCTGTGGTTCACGCATCATGCCTGGATTCCTGTATGTTACGGTTTATGGTTCAGCGGTCCTAAGAGCTTTGGAAAGCTCAACCGGAATGGGGTAAGAGTGTGTAGGTTTTTAGGCTCCTTGTTATTTGGCTCTCTCTTTGTGCGGACACACACACACATACTACTGGCAGTTTCACTCTAGATACTTTGAAGTTTCAATTGGCTCTTCCAGTTTATGCACCTGTATTGTACATTACCTTCCAGTGAGTGACATTCACCAGGGGACCCTGTTTTGTTTTGGAATTACCTTTTAATGTAATGATAGATGATTGTCTGTTTTATAAAGATATCAACATGGCTGGACAAATATCTATACAGTTTTTTGCCCACATTTAAGAAAGACCGGGCAGGTAGGAGCCTTGATCTTCTAACCTAACCATCCGGCATTACGTCTAGCGGGCAGCAATCTGCTGCCTGCATTTACCATTGCACACCATCGCAAGTGTGCAACTCGACCCCTGCTCAGGCTCAGCCATTTGTGCGTGACTAGGGGCTGTCCATCTCCCTGGTTGGAAATGTCCTGGGGATAATCATAGTAATGTGTAAAGAAGCAGCGGTCTGATGACAGCTACTTCTTAAAAAGGCAGTCTACTCAAAATTAAACTTTCAGGATTCAGATAGGGTATGCAATTTTAAAAAAACTTTCCATATTAATTTTATCATAAAATTTGCTTTGCTTATTTAGTATTCTTTGCTGCAAGTTAAACCTATGTAGACACAAACTGATTTTGAAACTGTTAAAAACTGCCTCTTATCTTAGTGCATTATGACAGTTTTTCACAGTTAGATAGAGCTAGTTCATTTGTGTCATATATAGATAACATTGTGCTCACTCCCGTTGAGTTATTTAAAATTCAGCGCTGATTGGCTAAACTGCATATCTGTAAAAGGACTGAGATAAGAGAGAAGTCTGCAATGGCTTAGATACAATGTAATCACACAGGTTAAAAGTGTATTAATATAAAGTGTTGGTTGTGCAAAACTGGGGAATGGGTAATAAAGGGATTATCTATATTTTTAAACAATACAAATTATGGAGTAGACTGTCCCTTTAACCCTTAGCTCTAGGCTCACTCTGGGCTCTGAAGAGCATTTCGGAGCTACATAAATAGAGCCCTTTGTTTGGTTACAGTTTGTCTGTACAGACTTATTTAGCCATTAAGTGCCATAGCATATTTCATATTAAAACAACTATACGTTTAGGGCTAGATTAAGTGGAGCGGTATTTAGTGATCCTGCTTTAACACTATTAACGCTTAAAATAAACTTGTATCCCCCGCTCGTGTTACAAGTTAAAAGTAAAAAGTTAGCCAGTGAGAGAAAACTAACGCGTGCTAACTATAGGACTTCAGATATCATGACCGCATTAACTTCTTCCCATAAAGTTCAATGGAGAGAGCAACTTAAATAAAAATAACAGCTATCATTTGCACGCTACCCTGACAATGTTAGTTCAGTTACCACTTATTGTGTAAAACACAACACAAGAGCTAAATATTTAAAAATGTAAACTATGCAGAAAAAAGATATACAATGCTATAAACAGTTGTATATGTGTCATAAAGCCACTTACACATTGTTTGTTTCTTTGTGATTGTTGCTATTTTACACGTGTATTGCAGTTTTGATTTTTTACTGTGTTGCAATATATTAAAGGGACATTGTACACTGGATTTTTCTTTGCAAAAATATTTTGTAGATGATTTATTTATATAGTTTTCTATAGGCCATCTGGGAGTGTTTCTGTAAAATGTATAGTTTTGCTTATTTTTAAATAACATTGTGCTGATTTACAGACTCCTAACCAAGCCTCAACGTTTAAGTTTTAGATGTATACTGATGACCACAGCATGATAAATAGCTCTCAATCTAAAATTTGCTTTCTTAAATTCTTTGAGGGACCTCAAAGTACTGATGGATAGCCCAATGTATGAAGGCATTATATAAAGGCATTTGCACAACATTTTTTATCAATGCTAAAATTGACATTTAGGTATTCTTACGTTTCTATTGGTTCTCATATGCTGTGCAACTGTACATATAAATGCCCATTTAATATATTTAAATATTAAATTCCAAGATCAACCAATAGTGAAGGATTAAAAAACAGATATGATTATTTCCTTTATTAATCTAGACCAGACATCCTCACACTTGGTCCTCCAGAGGTTTTGGAACTACATTTCTCATGATGTTCAGTCAGCGGATATGCTGGCTGAGCATCATGGGAAATGCAATTCCAAAACCTCTGGAGAGCCAAGTTTGAGGATGTCTGATCTAGACCATTGTATATTTATTAAATGTAAAATGGCATCAGTGTGTTTGGTCTATGCACAAAAACATCCTTAAATAATGTGAAAATAATACCTGAGAGACCAGTTTTTATCAAGTCCTGTGTGATCAGTCACAATGACTTTACCTGATACTTATCAGAATGCAATTCTTAACCATTAACTTGCAATACAAGTTCTAGTTTCTGCTTGGCGCTTGTCATTGAGGGTAAAGGGAGTGGTATTTATCTTTTGCTCGCACAAGTGAGCTTGCAATATTTTTAACATCTGTCTTGTAAGGTGCGCACACATTTTTTAAACTCTTGGTCAAAAATGACACAGGTTAATTTATTTGCGTAATATCAAATGTCAGTTTATTCGTTGCTAACGCTGCTAGATGGAGTTTTGCCGCCTGTGCTTAACCCTTAAAAAGCACAAATTTACATAGATAAAAAAAACACTTATTGCTCTCCCAAGCTGCCAGTGTTATCCACTAGAAACAATAAACAGTTGTTTAGGCAGTAAATCTTCTGATATAAATTATATGCATAGCAAACTCACACGCCTTATCAATTATATGATTACCTGTGAGTTGTTTAAACCGACCTGTCACAATGAATAGTTCAAACACTCCAGTCTTGTAGTAGTAAAACTTAGACTTTATTGGATACAAGGTGAGATAAAAGTTCACAGACCTTAATGTTGTTGGTGCATATAACAAGTGATGTACCTCTGACCCTCTTAGGCGCGTCATCAGACGCGTTTTGCCGTAGCTTTATCGATGGGGACTTAGTGTTCTGACCGTAAACGTCAGCTTTTAAAAAGACCCTCAGATCACGTGACCTCCGTGTTACCAGAAGTAATGTATCGGGGGAGTGTTCACCAATCAGAAATTTGGAGCGCTAAGTGATAAGCTGTTGTTAGGTAGAATACCTGTCATCATAATTTATAATTAGACATTCATTGTGTGTTTATCCTATGTATTGCATAAGTTATTGGTTTACAATAAACCTATTGCTAGCTGATCTATTCAGCACTTGATGACAATTTCTAAAATTACATAATCATTTAGCAGATCCCCTTATATACAATGTTTTAATAAAAGAAAAAACTTTTTACATAATTAAAAAAAAAAGAACACATAAAAAAAAAAAGCTGTGTTATATCATTATAACCAAAAAATAGGAAAACAATTTTATTCTTGTTTAGGATTGTACAGATATTATATAATCAATCATATGAGATGATATTTAATAATTTAGTAAGTTAGCAAGAATACTAAAATACTATTCTTTAGAGTGTGTCACTGTTTGCGTAAAGAGATGGCTGCTTATTGTATTGGATTATATTTGTTTTTTACTCACTTTTGATCAGAAATTGTAGTTTATTCAAGTACTCAGACTCTCTAAGTCAAATTAGGTAATAGGTTCACTGTAGGCCTCTCATTTAAGGAATACTTGATATTTTAGCCCAAGAAAAGATCCACGTCCCACCTTGCATTAATGCCTTTTGGCTCCCGTGTCTGCAGAAAAAAGATCCATTTTGTTTCTTTAAATAGTAATTTCTTAAATCTATTTCCTCCTCTCGAGGTTCTAGGGAGGTGGTCTATTGCCTGAATTTGAAAAGCTTTAGTTGGATTGGAATGTTGATTAAAATGTTTTGCAACTCTAGTTTTTGGATATTCATTCTGTATATCATTGAGATGCTCTCTTGCTCTGTCTTTCAGGATTCAACTAGAACAACGTGTATACTGTTTTTTGCATATTGAACAAGTAATTAAATACATTATATATTTGGATGTACAATCTAACCTATATCTTATTTTATATTCCTTCTTAGTACTCGTAGAAACAAAAGTATCCCCTGTCTTTATATGTGCACATGTAAGGCATGGGTGATGGCTACATTTGTAACATCCTTTTTTTGAAAGCCAGCTTTCCTTCATATGTCTACTTTTTGATTTATTAGTATATACATATTCGGCTACTTTGTCGCCTATTGTTGGTGCTCTTTTTGCTATATATCTGCAACCTTTGCCTAAAATCTCCTTTAACACAGGGTCAGTTTGTAGTATATTTAAAGTTCCTTCTATAATATTTTGTATCTTGTTGAACTGTTTACTGTAGGTCCTTAAGAAATTTATATGTTGTGACTTTGAGTCTTCGTTTTTTTAAATTTTTTCTTTATTTTTTAACAAGTTGCCCCTGTTCATCTTTCTGACCTCCATCCTGATCTGTTCTAGATCATTAATTTTATATCCTCTATCTACCAATCTATTAACTAGTTTTTCAGAGTGTATGTCATAGGATTCTAATGTGGTACAATTTCTTCTTATATGGATTAATTGGCCTTTTGGGACTCCTCTCTTTAGATGTAGTGGATGACAAGAGTCATAGCGCAAAATAGTATTGCCTGTTATTTCTTTTCGATATAGTTGAGATTCAACTCAATGTTTATCTATGTCTCCTGATAGACTAACGTCTAAATATTTAATAGTATCTGTTTTGTATTCCCAGGTAAATCATAGGTTGTAATCATTATTGTTTAAATATAGTAAGAAGTCCTTTAAAATGTTTTCATCTCCCTTCCATATGATTAAGAAATCAATGATATATCTGGTATACAAAACAATATAGTCTTTAAAGATGTTATTTGTTGAAAAGATATATTTTGATTTGAACCAGCCCAAAAATATGTTAGCATATGCGGGGGCAAATTTTGCCTCCATAGCTGTGCCACATTGTTGCAAGAAAAACTGCCCATCAAATTGAAAACTTTTTTTTGCAACAGAAGACTACGTATCTGCACTATGTATTCTTTTAGTTCCTTTGTGTAGGTTGTATAGATACCCAACATATATTTCACCGCTTTTAAACCTAATGCATGTGGAATGCATGAATACAAGGAACAGACATCTATTGTTAGCCATGCCCACTCAGGTTCCGACTTGACCTTTTGAACCTTATTTAGTAGATGTGTGGTATCTCTCAAATATCCAGGTAACTGAGTAACACATGGCTGCAACATATTATCCACCCATTCACCAAGGTGTTCCAGTAGTGACCCAACCCCTGACACTATGGGTCTACCTGGTGGCTTCAGGGGGTCTTTATGGATCTTGGGTACCAATTGGAAATTTGGTATTATAGGATTTTCTTGTTCTAGATACTCACTAAGTTCTAGGTCTATTATACCTAAATGTTTTCCTTCATCAAGCAGATGTGCTATTTTATTGTTTACTGATTCTGTAGGGTCATACTGAAGATGTTTGTATGTGTTTGTATCCTCAAGTTGTCTGTCTGCTTCCAAACAATAATCTACTTTATTTTGTATTATTATTGAACCTCCCTTATCAGCTTGAGTGATAGATATTTTGTCATTTTTAGCAAGATTTTTTAATGCTAATTTTTCTTTATTTGTAACATTAGCTCTATCATACAATTTATTTCCTTTATTTAGGTTCTCATTAAGTAAAATCAAATCATTGTAAATTGTCTCTTGAAACATTTCTATAATTTTATCTCTGCTATGTACAGGATAGAAATTGCTCCTAGTTTTTAATTCACTATTGATTTTTTTATGAGTTTCAATGTTTTCTGTATTTCTAACTGATTCTAGTTGTAATTCTAAGAGAGATTGTCCTATACATAGGTCTTCAAAAGTCAGGTTATCATTTACTAATGGATTGAAATGTTCAGTTGTTTCTTCCACTGATTCCACTGATATTGCTTCACGTTGTTCATCTTGATTGTGAAAGTGCATTTTTAGGACTATTTTTCTCAGAAAATTATTAATGTCCACTATGGTGTTAAACAGATTGAAGTCAGTGGAAGGCGAGAATCCTAATCCTTTTTCCAGGTCTCTTATCTCTACTTCATCTAGCGGGTAATCTGATAAATTTATTACAGTCCGTATTTCTTCTTGCTTTCTTTTTTCTTCCTCAGTACTAGTTGGTATCTGTTTCTTTCTGTGTTTCCTCCTTCTTTTATCACTGGATTTTCTATTTCCACCTGGTCGTTTTTTGACTGATCATGACTTGTGGATTAATCTGTGATCTCACTCCTTGCTAGTCCTGTGGAGTCTAGTGATCTTGTGATAGATGTGGAGGCTGAGTGTGGTCCAGAAATATTTGATTCAGAGAAACTTACTTTCTTTTGGTTTTGTTGTCCTTTACTGTTGTTTTTATATATTTTTTTTTTTAGTTTTTATTCTGTGGATTATTTCTATATCCTTTTTGATTTGATTTTTGTCCTGTGGAATCTTGTTCTTGTCTTGGTATCCATGTTCTCCTTATAGCCTGCGTCCAGCTATAAACTATATTAAGTGAATAGTCCTTTTCATCTCGTGCAAATGTATTATTTTTGCGAGTCAGTACTTCACCTTCAAGTTCTTTTAGTACTTTACTTAGTTGTTGATCGTACTCCATATATCTCTGATCAGAAGTGTGTTCCATCATTTGCGATAGTAAATCTTTAATTTCAGCAAGTGTATGATTCCTCTTCTTATGTTTCTGGGTTAGTAATTGTGACATTAATTTCATAGAGCATTCTGTCAGTGTTGTATTCCACTCTTTCATAAATGCGTCTTCATCTCTATCTGTTGTAGGAAATTCTTTCATTCGCAATCCCCTAGGTATGATCTGTCTTTTGATGTATTTATCCAAATACACTATCTCATACCATATTTTTAATTCATTTATTCTTAATTTCTCCATTTTCAGAAACATTAAACCCAAATGGTTTGTGCTTTGAGTCGTTAGGGGTCAGAAGTATTAATGAATAGTTCATCCGTTAGGGTCCTCTGTGTGAGATCTTGTAAAGCTGTGCTTATCTCCATTTTTATTTAGTTTATTATTAAACGGAGATAATTTCACACTGGGGCCTTAAATAAACTCTTACAATTGTGGTTATCTTTGTTATTATAGCAATATCCTTAAAAAAGAGTTTAACAAGTTCATGCAAAGTAGAAGGGTGTCCATGCACTCGTGCACAGTGTGTTTTTCTGTTTGTAGTATAATACCATGTGTTTCCAATTATTACTACTAATCACTGTGCATCTCTATGTACATAGTCCACTTTGTATTTAACCTTGATGTATTTTACTTTGCTTATAATAGCTGCTTTTTTATGCAAACAAATAGGGTTTTCATCTGGCAACCAGTGCCTGCAAAATATCAAATGTCAGTTTATTCGTTGCTAGATGGAGTTTTGCCGCCTGTGCTTAACCCTTAAAAAGCACAAATCTGCATAGATAAAAAAACACTGATTGCTCTAACAAGCTGCCAGTGTTATCCTCTAGAAACAATAAACAGTTGTTTAGGCAGTAAATCTTCCGATATAAATTATATGCATTGCAAACTCACACTCCTTATCAATCATATGATTACCTGTGAGTTGTTTAAACCGACCTATCACAATGAATAGTTCAAACACTCCGGTCTTGTAGTAGTAAAACGTAGCCTTTATTGGATACAAGGTGAGATAAAAGTTAACAGACCTTAATGTTGTCAGTGCATATAACAAGTGATGTACCTAACCCCCTTAGGTGCGTCACCAGACACGTTTTGCCGTAGCTTTATTGATGGTGATTTAGTGTTCTGACCGTAAACGCCAGCTTTTAAAAAGACCCTCCGATCACGTGACCTCTGTGTTACCGGAAGTGATGTATCGGGGGAGTGTTCACCAATCAGAAATTTGGAGCTCTAAGTGATAAGCTGTTGTTAGGTAGAATACCTGTCATCATAATTTATAATTAGACAGTCATTGTGTGTTTATCCTATGTATTGCATAAGTTATTGGTTTACAATAAACCTATCGCTAGCTGATCTATTCAGCACTTGATGACAATTTCTAAAATGACATAATCATTTAGCAGATCCCGTTATATACAATGTTATAATAAAAGAAAAAAACTTTTTACATAATTAAAAAACAAAAGAGCACATAAAAGAAAAAAAACAAGAATATAATTATTTTCCCATTTTTTGGTTATAATGATATAACACAGCTCTTTTTTCTTTTATGTGTTCTTTTGTTTTTTAATTATATAAAAAGTTTTTTCTTTTATTAAAACATTGTATATAAGGGGATCCGCTAAATTATTATGTCATTTTAGAAATTGTCATCAAGTGCTGAATAGATCAGCTAGCGATAGGTTTATTGTAAACCAATAACTTATGCAATACATAGGATAAACACACAATGAATGTCTAATTATAAATTATGATGACAGGTATTCTACCTAACAACAGCTTATCACTTAGAGCTCCAAATTTCTGATTGGTGAACACTCCCTCGATACGTCACTTCCGGTAACACAGAGGTCACGTGATCGTAGGGTCTTTTTAAAAGCTGGCGTTTATGGTCAGAACACTAAGTCACCATCGATAAAGCTATGGTGAAACGCGTCTGGTAACGCGCCTAAGGGGGTCAGAGGTACATCACTTGTTATATGCACTGACAACATTAAGGTCTGTGAACTTTTATCTCAGCTTGTATCC
This sequence comes from Bombina bombina, assembly GCF_027579735.1. Taxonomy (NCBI): domain Eukaryota; kingdom Metazoa; phylum Chordata; class Amphibia; order Anura; family Bombinatoridae; genus Bombina; species Bombina bombina. The sequence goes on from NC_069502.1 coordinate 104,425,430, forward strand.
AATAAAGGCTAATTTTTACTACTACAAGACTGGAGTGTTTGAACTATTCATTGTGACAGGTCGGTTTAAACAACTCACAGGTAATCATATGATTGATAAGCAGTGTGAGTTTGCTATGCATATAATTTATATCTGAAGATTTACTGCCTGAACAACTGTTTATTAATTTATTTGTGCACTGCAGGCAACTCCCCTCTGAAGAAGAAACATGGCAACAAAGACAATCTTTTTGGCATTATGTGTGCCTTCTGTCATGCCGTGCTGCTCTAGCCATTGCTATGGGTGTGGTGCCTCCTTCCCTGTTCATTGCCAGGGGCTGTGTTGGGTCTGGATGCGTGCAGTGCTGACGTCATCGCCGCACACTCCTCTCTCACTGATGCCGGTCTGGACACATGTGGCGCGAATCCTGCGCATATGTAAGTCAGTTCAAAACGATCTATCACTGCCCAAGTGTTATGAATACCTCAGGATTTAGCTGCTAAGAGGTTAATTCTGTTAAGTTTGTGAACTAAAAACAGTTGTATGTTTTTTAAGAACTGTGTGCTGTGTTAAGTAAGCACATGATTTCTATTTGATGTTCCAAAAACCCTCATAAATAGTTTCTAAGGCCCATTCCACCAAATGTTATTGTGTGTGCATTGAGTTATAAAGCCAGTCAATCTACCAGCAGAGGGCATGACACAAAACAGTGCCTCAGTCCCAGAAACTGATAAGGTCAATAATGGGACATGGGTATAATGTATATATGTGTTTAAAACATGTTAGGACATTAAATTAAGGGAAAAATGGCAACTATGTCATATTTGATATCAAATTGATTCTCCCAATGACACTAAGAGAGTGCCTGTCTGTATATATGAAAATAGATTTACTTAGCATAAATTATAATGGGTTCTATAATTTCAGGCAAATACTTAGTTTATTGAAGTTCATAAAAATAGGGGGGGTTTAGCCCCTGCCATGGGGGGTGTGGTCAGGCAACTTGATCTCTGGAAAATATGTATAAGAATCTTGTGTTTTAACAATAAGATTGTTCATTCTACATAGGAGGGTGCTACAGCATGAGTGACCATCTTCTATTGCCCATCTTCCTGGGGCAGACTTATAAGATAGGAAAGTATTAGGTCTGTTTTGTTTTTTTTGCTTTTTAAATGATTTATTGATGCCAACTTTCAAAGATACAGAAATAAAAATACATTCTTCATTATTCACGTTTACAAATAACCATCTTATAGTACCATATATAGTTACAACCTAGTTAATACAAGGTTTAACACTTATATCAAAGGTTAACATATCTTTCATAACAAAAGGCACCAGTAAACTTATAATCTAGTATCTTAGACATAACCTTCTTCTTCTTATGTTTAGTATATATAGAAAGAAAAAAGAAAAAGACCCAAATGTGTTAATCACAAATTATCCTCTCGCCCTTGGTACCATCTCAGAGAGGTGGTAGGAGGTAGGGAGGGAGGGAAAAAAAAAGGAAAAAAATAAATAAAAATATTTATACTAATTCACTTCCTTTTCCCTTCTCTCTCTCTCTCTCTCTCTCTCTCTCTCTCTCTCTCTCTCTCTCTCTCTCTCTCTCACCCTTTTACATACCAGCCCAGCTTTGAGGAAATAATCCTGTTATAATATTAATCATAACATGTTCTGTATTCCTGAAAGGGGCTGTCAGTTGGATTTGTATGTTCAGAGGTAACGATAGAATTAACTTTTTCCACTTCTTAAAAAAAGCTTCTTCTAGGGGGATAGATGGCTCTCGTGAGTCATATTGTTCTAACATGCACTGTTTAACTACTCCATTTTTACATGCCACCAATTTGGGGGCTTTCACCCCTTTCCAATCCTTCAGAATTAGATTCCTAGTTATAAAAATTATAGTATTAATTAAATCATTCTCTTTAGCTTTATCTGAATATTTTACTAGAAAGAAAACATGAAAGATTTGAATCTCAAATTATATAGAGAGCTTCCTCTTGATCCAGTAATTAATTTGTCTCCATAGTTGGTTTACTTTAGGGCAACTCCAAAAATAGTGAGTAATATCTGCTTCCTCTGCACCACACTTCGGGCAAATTAAAATAGTCCCATACCATCTAGATAAGTTTATATTAGTTATGTAGACTTTCCTGATCAACTTCAGATGTGATTCTCTCCAATTGGTGGGAACCCAATATTTATAACTTAATTTCAGGGATTGTCCAATTTCTTTTGTCGTTAGATTTGGGAACTTTCTATGCCATTTATCTTTTATCACCTGCAAGTGCTCTTCATTGTTAAATTAATTAATCACTTTGTAAATTATTGAAATTGATATCTTGCCATTTTCATACAGCTTAATAACATTATCTAAAACCCCCATAGACCAATTGGGGTTATATTTAGTTTGTAAACTATTAATGAAGTGGCGTATTTGTAGGAAAGCAAGATCGTAAATTCTAGCTAGATTTATGAATGAGTTAACCGACAACTCTTCTAACAATAGTTGTCTAATAAACATTAAACCTTTCCTTTTCCAACGATGAAATACTATTTGTGAAAGACCAGGATGAAATTCGGGATTACCACCAATGCTAAGCAAATTTGTGCAGTATGGGTTAACCTGTACTCTAAAACAAACCTGTTGCCATGCCTTTATGGTATTGGTAAAAATTGTCATTTTTGCAATTCTCTTGGGTATTCTATTTATAGGGCAGTGTAAAAGTGTTCCTAGCATAAATGGTTCAACCATACAGTTTTCTATACCGCCGATTGTCACGTAATCTTGGGACGTTACCCAGTCCATTGCATATTTGAGTGTGGTAACTAAGTTATAAATCTCTAAATTCGGATAATCCAGACCTGCCGCTAATTTATTACATTGTAATTTATCTAAACCAATCCGTGGCCTTTTCCCAGCCCATATAAATTTTGTGCATTGTTTATTAAAATCTCTAATATCCTTTTTAAATAATAATATGGGAATATTCTGACACAAGTATAGTATTTTTTGGAATAAAACAGATTTGATTAACATTATTCTGGCTGTTAAAGAGATAGGGAGATTGGACCACATTAATAATTTCCTTTGACATTCCCTGAATACTCTAGGATAGTTTAATTTGTAGCAATCCGTCATACGGTTGGACAACATAATACCTAAATACTTAATCTGTGTTGTTTCTTTAAAAGGTAATAGCCCTTTAAAATTTGAGGGCTTATTTAGCCATAACAGCTCTGATTTCCCATAGTTAATCGTATAACCTGATATCTCGCTAAATACTTGCGTTTCTTCCAGTAATATTGGTAGAGTTTTTTTCAATATTACTTAAATATACTAATAGGTCATCTGCATAGAGAGAGAGTACCATTTTTTGATCACCAATATGAATTCCTGACAGGCAGTCTCTTAAACGATTTGCAAAGGGTTCAATCGATAAATAGCAAAGGGGATAAGGGACAGCCCTGTCGAGTCCCTCTTTGTAGCCTGAAATTCTCAGACGTTAATCCATTAACTACTACCGCTGACATCGGATTCCTGTATAAGATTATTATTAAATTTGTAATGTTGTCTTTAAATCCGAATTTCTCTAGTGTTGTAAATAAATGATCCCAGCTAATGTAGTCAAAGGCTTTCTCAGCATCAACAGCTAGAATTGCCGCGTCCAACACCCCACCTCCTGTACCATTCTTGATTTTATTTTGCATATATTCTATTATCAACATTGTTTTCCGGATATTTTTAACAGGATTTCTCCCAGGCATAAAGCCCGTTTGGTTATCATGAATAATATCCGATGTGTATGGTTTTAAGCGGTTAGCAATTATAGAAGTCAATAGTTTATAATCTATGTTAAGTAATGAAATTGGGCGATAAGATGCTGGATTTTCTGGATATTTATCTTTTTTAAGGATAAGTGAAATGTTGGACGCGGCAAAGCCGGAAGAACATTGCTTCTGATGTAAAAAATAGCCATTATATACATTAAATAGAACTGGAACTATTTCTTCTACTAGTATTTGATAGAATTTCGTCGGTAGTCTGTCAGGTCCTGGTGCTTTATTGTCTTTAAGATTTTTTATCCCTTGTTCAATTTCAGTTAATGAAATTGGGGCATTAATGGTTTCCATTATGTCCTGTGATAATTTAGGTAATTTTACTTTCTCCCAAAATTTATTTTTAACCTCTGGATTAATTGTCCCTGCTGTATATAAATTCTTAAAGAATTCTACAAAATCTTCTGTATCTCTTTATTTGTAGTGGTTCTAAATGATCCCTGTTTAATTGCCCCTATATTATTTTTAGCTCTACTTTTGGTTATAGAGGCTAAATATTTAGCTGACCTTCCCCTAAAGCCACCATATAGTGATTTTATGCACATTTCTTCCTGTATCGTGTTTTGCTTTAGGAGTAAGTCTCTCTGAATCTTTAAGTTTATATATTTCTCCCAGAGCGCTGTCCTTGGCTGGGCTACATATGCGTTAAAACTATTCCTTACTGCATTGGAGAGCTGTTCCTCCTGCTGTTTATTTTTTTCTTAACTTTACAAAGATAAGCCTTTACCTCTCCCCTTAGCACCGCTTTACCACATTCCCAAAATATTTCAGACTTGTTTTCATATGACCTATTATAAATTGCATATTCTTGCCATCTACTCTTCAGCCAATTCTGAAAAGTGGTATTTTTTGCTAAGTATTTGGGGAAAAATAAATCATTGTTAGCTTGTTTTTGATAAGTTTTTAATTCTAGATCTAATAGGATTACAGCGTGGTCTGATATCTTTATATCACCTATTTCTGCCCTAACTTTCTTTCCCGTCAATATGTCAGCTATTAGGAACATATCAATCCTCGAGAACGTCTGGTGTGATTTGGAGATGCACGTAAAGGTTCTATTGTCTGGATTTTGGAGCCTCCAAATGTCTTTTGTTCCAGTTTTATGACAAAATGTGTGTAAAATTCGTGTTTCTCTATCTCTTCTAGTCCTACACTTACTATTTAACGTATCTAGATTAGGAGAGAAGACCAAGTTGAAATCCCCCCTATGATCAAATCTTGGTCTCTATAAGCCATTAATTTCCCTGCTAGTGTATCCCAGAATTGACGATCTACCTTATTTGGCCCATATAGGTTACACAGAATAAACCGTTTTCTATCAATTTCAATATGGACAATCAAGAATCTACCTGACGGATATATTATTTTTTTAATTATTTTATATGGTAATAGCTTATTTATTAATATTGCTACTCCATTTTTCCTGTTATCATAGTCAGACGAGATTACCTCACCTACCCATCTAGTCTTTAATTTAATAGCTTCTTTCTCAAACAGGTGTGTCTCTTGTAACATCGCTATATGAGGTTTGTATGTTCCAAATAGTTTAATAATTGATTTTCGTTTGATTGGGGATGATATTCCGCCCACATTCCATGAGACTACTTTTAAATTCTCACTCATTTACTCCAATTAAGTTAAGTTAGTTAAGTTACTACTCATTATTACATAGTAACCTTACCTAGTGAAAATAGCGAGAGAGAAAAAAAAATATTTACACTCCCTTCCCCCCCTCCCCATCACCATATAGGTTCAAGAATATTACATTTCTTTATCATGTAACCAATAAAATAGAACCTCCTATACACAAAAAAATAAGACATCAACAACAATTGATCATATAGTGTCTGTCTAGGGAGAATTCCACTTATGTAGTTAACTGCCCTCATTATGTAATACCTAAGCAGGAAAGTAAACTGTAAACCTCCACTTCCCCTTATATTTAGTCTATGCTTCCTTAATCTATCCCCCATTGTTCCTATTTTTGTCTTATAAGTAATAAAATACTGCTTCAGCAGTGTATTATTGAGCTGGACCCCTCTAGGGAAAATTCCCGTCATGTACTTAAATACCCTCCTCTTATAAGGCAGGAAAGAAACATAAGCTGTGCATTATGGCATCCACTTATGCTCAGTCTATACTTTATTAGTCTATCCCTTTGTCTCTACAAAATGCTCTCGCTTCCTGGGGGGTTTCAAGAGTCTTAGGCTCACAATCTATTAATATAATTAGCTTGGTCGGGTATACTAATCTGACATTGTAATTTGCTTTGATCAGCTGCGAACAGAAGGGTGAGATTAATCTTCTTTTGGCCGAGGTCTCTGCAGAGAAATCTTGGAATAGCATTATTTTGTTTTGTTCTAGCAATACTGGGAATGTTTTCCTATAATTCCTCATCATATTAACTTTATCCGTAAATTTTAAAAATTTAATAATTATAGGCCTCGGTTGTAGCGTGCCATCTGGGTTCCTGTGACTTATCCCCATTCTATGTATTCTTTCAATTTGTAGGGGCTGGGATTCTGAATACATGTTCAAGGCTTTGGGAAGTGTATTAGTAATAAAGTAAACCAGATCTTTAAAATCAGCATTCTCGGGGACCCCAATGATTCTAATATTATTACGTCGTGCCCTGTCTTCTAAGTCTTCTACCTTTTTCTGCATAGTATCTGAATTGGCTTGCAATCTTGAGTTAGTCTGTTCCATCTGGGTCATTCTATCTTCTAAATCTGAGACCCTATTTTCTACCTCTTCTATTCTCGCAGTGAACTGCCTAACTTCGGTCGATAAGGAGTTGATGTCATGTTTAATCTCCACTTTTAGGGCGTCTAACTGTAACGTAAACACTCTAGATATTTGAGCTACTATCTCAGCTGTATTATTTGTAGGTAGCTGTGTCTCAGTGTCTACTTGCGGTGTATCGGCACCTAACTCTGTGTTTTTAGGGTTATTTTTCTTTTCTCTGTGTCTCGGCGGCATAGCTGGAGAGCTCCCTTAAGAAGCCGCTATATATTTATCCATCAGGATATATTGTCAATTTTTGAGGGAGCAAGTGCAAACCAGTGTTGTAACAAACAAAAACTACAAAACCAAATAGTGAAAGAAAAAAAAAAAAAAGGGGGTGCAGTGAAAATATGGCTCTGTATTTAGCAGAGCGTACAATTTGCCAGTCAATTAATATTTATTCATCTTGTGTGTATATACCTTTCGTGAACTAAGTGAAATTATAGTGAATACGGCCTATCTCCGAGACTAGACCCAAATAAACAGTGGTGTAATCTTAAATTAACCCCTTGCTGCATATACTCTAGATATGCTTTAGGCAGCCGGGTTTACAAGAAATTCTCTGGAAATGTTTCTAGGTTGTAAAGCTTATGCAGTCATATTTACCAGTATATGTATATATATATCTACACAGTCTGGAGCACTGCGCCCCTTATTACTACAAACTCCACATATTTAAGCTTTTATCCCTTAAGCTCTAGTGTTTTGGTGAGAATACTGTAAAGGTAAGTCTCTCTGTATTTCCACCTGAGTAAACTTTAACAGATTAGATGCTTCCCCAGTTAATAAAAAAAAAAACATCCAACACTATTCAGACTTTGTTTTACACAGGGTATGACCCTGTAACATTTACAGAAAGTAGTAATCAGACATATTGCATAAGTATCTAGCTCTCATATATATTGCTGTCTGCTAGCGCTTATATATATACCATTATGCATTTAAACTGATAAGTGACTCAGTGTTATTATATTCTTATATAACTATTTTCCTTCTGAGTCAGCTTCAACCTCCTTATAGACAATGGGAGTGCTACATATCAACAACAGTAACAAGAATAACCAGAAAAAAAGTCCCCCTTTTTCTTTTTTTTCTCTTTCCCTTTCTTCTCTCCTTTCCTTTTCAGTTTAGGTCCCTCTGACAATGGTTTTCCAGCACAATTGACCATACAGAGGAGCCTGACTTCTCAGCTCCTGCTCCTTCTTATTGTAAAAATCAGTAGGGACACAGGCAGTCCAAACAATCTGTTAGTTATGGCAGTCCACTTGATATCAAGATGGGGGATATCAAACTTTAAGTCTCTCTGCCTCCTTAACTGCTACCCGTAGGTTATGGGAGTTCTACTTTGTACTCCTACCCGTAAGGGTTATGGGAGTGTATCACAACACATGCAAAACCACTGGTTTGATGCTTCAAAAATATTGCTTTCCTTTTCTTTTTCTGTAACTCTGTAACTTCAACCAAGCATTACAGATAAACACCTTTCCCAGCTGCTCAGGCAAAAGAGCATTTCCCAGGCTGCAGCTTGCCCATCCTTTATTTCCTCTATACCCCTGGCTTACAGGCTTCCCTTGTAAGAGCTTCACTTTAAGGGTATCGTGTAACAACTCTTCTCTCCCCCCCTTTATCTCTGTCCCCTTGCTCTTTTTAATCAATCTTGATATTTCTAAACAGTACCTTAATGGCCGCTGTTTGTCCGATGTGTATCATCAGCAAAGGGACCACCGCTATCTACCCTGCTCACCTTGCGGGGTCAGGCATACCACCCTGCAACACCACAGCACCTTCCAGGGGGGGGTCTTGATGGCACTTTGACAACGGCCCGCAGCGCTGCTTCAGGATCCGACCACTGCCAACACTTACGGCGTCCGGTTTTCCTTCGGTCTCGGCAAGCTGCTGCCTCTGCAATCTGCAATCTGCTGGTAAGGATCGTCTGCCTGCTTGTTAGCCTGGGCACTATATTCCTCTGTGAGAGAAAAAATTAAGCTGCTCCAGTCTCAGGAGCCTCACTTATGGATGACTTCCAGGCGCTGACTGCTCCTGCAATCCGCTCACTATCCGGGTTGCCTGCGTGTAGCGGCCAAGGATCACTGCGCCTGAAAAGCTGTTGTTCGAGCTTGAGGGAGAAGCGCAAAGTTGCAAGTGTCCTGCTTGCTCCGCCTCTTCCTGGAAGTCCTATTAGGTCTGTTATTTTCTTCATTTTATTTTAACCTGTTTGCTGTGTGTAATTTTATTTGTAACAACTTTTTATTAATAATGCATTGTGCATAATATTTTTGGCATAATAAATAATTCCTTTATTAAGCTTTGGCCTTTGTCTAATAATTGAACCACGTTACTGAAAGGACTGGAGTATTAGAACTGTATATTTTAGGTTATTTTCTGCTAAATTGTATTCTGAGAGTTAATGTGTAAGTCTGGGTTTTTTCTTAGGATTTTCCCTTTAATAAATCATAAGTTGTGGCATCTTAGATATTGTAGTTAGTTTAGTATGTGTGGCATTAAAGGGGAGTTTTGGGCTCTTAAGTCTAGTACAGACTAGAAAGTGTTGTTAACCCTTGCACCCACTAAACTAAATCACAAACTTGCTGGGTGTGGCTGGATTGTGATATATTAGTGACAGTAGAAGGGGTCTGATGACCCTTTTTGTGCCAAACAAGTGACTGGCGCAGGGTTGGTTAACCTTGGTTCATCACAAATTGGTGGCAGCGGTGGGATATTTTTTTTTATTAGATTTTAGTGCTTGTGGATTTGGTAGTGTGAAAATCCCGGTACTAAAATAAATTGTTTCTTACAATTTCCAAAGGCTAAAACTCAGTGCATTATATAGTCATACATTGCAAACAGTCCCCTTCCCTATTCTCTGTTTTTCTTTTCTATTTTATTTTTACTATGGAGTTATACTAGCAGCAGACTAAAAAGATGCTGGCACTGTTATGCCAGGAGCATGATATTCCAACCTGTGGAAAGAACAAAGATGGACTAATACAAGCTCTTTTAAAAATGATAACAGCCAAGCCACTCCAGCTGAAGTCTCAGGAGAGGTGTCTGCAGCTGGGGGCTGCAATTCATCAGGATCTGAGGATTCATTGGACTGTTATTTGCAAACTGTTCTGAAACATATGGGCTCAGTGGATGCAATTTTGTGCATGGAACTGATTACAAAATTTTATGAGAGACAGGTGGCTGTGGCTGAGAGACAGACGGCTGTGGAAGCAGCTGAGAGACAGGTGGCCATGAAGGCAGCTGAAAGACAGGCTGCTGAATGATAGGCTGAGAGAGAGTATCAGCTACAGCTTGTACGGTTGGAGAGAGGAATGGTCTCACCTGCTGTTAGTGAACCTAGAGACCCACCTGTTCCCAGAGTGCGTGCAGATAATTTTCCCACTCTGGAGAAAGATGGTGATGTGGATGTATTCCTGCGTAGCTTTGAGAAAGTTTGCAGACAGTTCCAGCTGCCAAGAGAGCAAAGGGGCCAAGTACCTTACCCTTGGCCTGAGAGGTCCTGCACTGGAGGCTTTTGCTGAACTAACCCCAGAGTTTGATCAGGACTATGATTTCATCAAAGCTGCACTGCAGAGGAGGTATATCTTACTCCTGAGGTGTACAGGAAGAAATTCCGTTCTCTGCAGAAAGGTTCGTCAGAGAGCTATACTGCAGCTGTTGGAAACCTAATGACAGCCTTTAAACAGTGGATCAGAGGGCTAAAGGTTGCCACTATAGAAGAGTTGGAAGATTTGATAGTGAAGGAACAATTTAAACAGCTGTGCCCAGCAGAAGTTCAAGAATGGGTTTTGGATCATAAACCCATAACAGCATTGGAAACTGGTGAGCTGGATGATTTTTACACAGTCAACAGGTCACCAGGGAATGAGAGAAAATCCTTTGTTAAGAGGGGATCCACCTGGAAAGGAGCTGCTGCACGACCCCCCTTCACAAAACCTGTTGTGCCTTTGTTTAATGTGTCTGCTCCCTCTGGGAAAGGAGGGGCGATTGCTGCACCTGGGCAGGGGGGATACCCGCAGGTGTTTTGCTTGCAACAAAGTGGGCCACATCAGCTCCACTTGCCCAGAGAATATTAACTTGGAGCATTTAGCTGGAGGCGGTAATCTCTCAGAAGTACCCGCATCCGTTTTGTTTGTTATGCGTCCAGAGGAAAGCAACCAAGAGAACTTGCAACCTGTGCTCATCGGAACTAAGGTAACACTTGGACTTCGGGACACAGGCACAGCAGTGACTCTTGTGCGTCCAGGGCTGGTGAGCTCTAAGGACATTATTCCTGGCAGGACTGTAGCAGTTAAAGGGATTGAGGGAATGAAACTTGCAGTGCCTATGGCACGGGTATATCTTGATTGGGGAGTGAGGAGAGGTTTAAGAAATGTGGGGGTATCTGAAAATATTCCTAATGATGTTTTACTGTGTACTGATCTGAAGCTCCAATCGAACACATCATACCTCCCTCCTGTGTGGTTGCTTAACTAAATACCACCCTTCTGCAAAGACTGCAATGTTCACAGTCCAGTAAACCGTCTGGAGCCCTCGTGGCCTCCGATATCCTCTTTGTACCTCTGAACCTATGCACCCCTGTGCTGTTCTAGGCTCATGATAGTAAACTCTCAGGTCATCCTGGTTTGACAAGGACATTTAAGCATCTTTCCCAACATGTATGGTGGCCTACTATGAACTCTGATGCTCAGGATTATGTGAATGGCTGCACAACTTGTGCTGCCAACAAAATTTCCTGATCCTTGCCTCCTGGCTTGCTCCAACCATGGTCCATTCCCAACAACAACTATGGACACACATAAAAATGGATTTCATTGTGGACCTTCCTCCTTCTGACCACCATACAGTTATCTGGGTTGTGGTGGATCACTTTTCCAGACTGGCTCATATTTTACCCCTAACCAAACTGCCTTCTGCCCAAGAGCTATCGTCTCTTTTTCTCTTGCATGTAGTACGAATTCATGGCATTCCTGTGAATATTGTTTCCAACAGAGGTCCACAGTTCATCTCTACCTTTTGGAGAGCCTTTTGTAAGTTGATTGGAACCACTGTTTCCTTGTCTTCTGGCTACCATCCTCAGACCAACGGACTAACTGAGAGAGTAAACCAGGATCTTGAAACCTACCTTAGTGCCTTTGTCAACGCTCGCCATACTAACTGGTCTGAGTTGTTACCCCTAGCTGAACTGGCAAGAAACACTCATTGACACTCTTCTCTTCGATGTTCTCCATTTCAAGCCACAGCAGGGTGTCAATCTCATGTCTTCCCTCTTTCTGCTCAGTCCACTGGGGTTTCTGCTGCAGACCAACACATTACTGAACTCACCACTCATTGGCAATGTATTCGCTCTCAGCTATGTTCAGCTGTCTCTAGATATAAAAAGTTTGCTGATCATCATAGAGCTTTTGTCTGTACTATCCCAATGGGTGAACATGTTTGGGTCTCTACTCAACATATTCGTCTATGTCAACCCTGTCACAAATTGGGGCCTAGGTTTATCTGCCCTTACAAGGTCCTGAAAAGACTGTCTCCTGCTGCCTACAAAGTGGCCTTGCTATAAACTCTGCGCATACACCCAGTCTTCCACATCTCACTACTTAAGCCTTACATTAAGAATAGATATACCTGGCTCCAAGCTCCTCCTCCTCCGCTCCTGGTCCGTGGTGACCCTGAATATGAAGTAGCTAAGATCCTGGACTCCAGATACAGGCACAGACAACTGCTGTGTCTGATACTTTGGAAGGGCTACTATGTGGCAGATCGTTCCTGTGTTCCTACCCATGATGTGCATGCTCCATCTTTGGTCTCCAGATTCCATGCTGCTCATCCTTTGAGGCTGACTCTGGTTCCCGAGGGATCCCTTGAGAAGGGGGGTATGTCACACCACGCCGCTCTAGCCATTGCTAGGGGTGCAGCACCTCCTTCCCTGCTCATTGCCAGGGGCTGTGTTGAGTCCAGATGCATGCAGCGCTGACGTCATTGCCACAGGCTCCTCTTTAACGGATGCTGGTCCGGACACCTATGGCACGAATCCTGCGCCTATGTAAGTCCTTTCAAAATGATCTATCACTGCCCAAGTATAGGTGTTACTTTGTGTGCTCCTGGGTGTGATAGATCATTACTGCTTTTTGCCTATTTGAGTATGAACCCTGCCTGTCTGACTACTCTGTCTGTTAAAACCTTTAATTGCTGGATCGATATACTGCTGCTGAATTCTGCTTATCTGACTACTCTACCTCTTAAACCCCTAAATTGCTGGATTGATATACTGCTGCTGAACTCTGCTTGTCTGACTATTCTGCCTATTAACCCCTATTGTTCTGTATTGCCTCTCTGTTGCCAAAACCTACCTGCCTGACCATTCTAGTGGTTTTCCCTTGGACTGCTTTACCTTTGCCAAACCCCTGCCTGCCTTACCATTATAGTGGTTTACCTTGGACTGCTCTACCGTTGCCGCTGAGGACCACCCTGCCTGTGGTGAGTGCTGAATCCCTCATCTTGCTAACTTTCTCTGCTCTGGGATATTCCCTATCATTCCAGCTCGACACCGGAATAACAAGACTACTGGCCGAATTCAGTCTGATAGAGGAGTATCCCACAAGCATTACACCTTCTCGGTGAAGTGCAGCCATACCCCTCTAAGCCCATAAGGAGATTTTCCCAGGATCATAACAAATGCATAGAGAAATACAAGCGCTCTATCAGGAACAAACAACGGCTAGTAGCTTGTTCTATGGTGAGTTACCAGCTAGGAGCAGCCTCTTTTAGACAATTGTGATTTTCACAGAAGAAAGGTTTCCTGGTGTATATCAGTCTGGTGGTCTCCCACCAGGAATAAGTATTCACTCAGAAATCTGGAATAGGCATTTGCCCAGGTGCCCTGTACCTTGAATAAGTATTTGCTCATTGAACATGCATCGAAAATAGATAGTTACCCACATTTTTAGCCTATTAACTACATCTCACAAAATACAATGAAAAGAGTAAAAATAAAGATTGACAGTATTTTGTAACCTCAGCCTGCAGTTTTGAATTCCACCTTTTTTAATTTTAAGCTTCCTGAATTTGTTTTTTGTTATTGTTTTTTTGTTGTTATTGTTGTTGCAGCAATAGAGACAACCAGTAGTGTAATGTAAGTAAGTAAGTAACCCTTAGGAAGCTGCCTTCTTTACATACAGAAAATATGGCACTGTCTTACAGGGGTGGAACTACCATTGGTGCAGCAGGTGCTGTAGCACCAGGACCCTAGAGCTGGGGGCCCATAGTAGCCATTCTATACATAGATGTGTGCAGAATGCGTACACTCCTAATGCATGGTTGCCTTTTATTATTGCTGATTGCCAGATAGATATAAAATATCTATCTATCTATCTATCTTCAAAGTTATTATACAGAGCAGCATGTATATTATTACTATTGCTTACTACTTAGTTACTTTTGGGGATCCAAAAAAAAAGAGGTTTACACAAGTTCCCTCTTTAGAGTAGATCCGCTACTGCTGTCTTTATTAATTTATGTTATATATTAATTATTCCTTCACAAAATATTCTCTTCTTGACAATTATGTATCTATCTTTAGACAATTATCTTCTTTGTTACAGGAATCACATTTTTATATCTATCCTGATGGCTCCAACAAAAGCTATATTTTTGTTTGTATTTAGTTTGATGAAGAATTAAAGGGACATTCTGGTCAAAATTGAAATGCACATACCGTAGATTAATTAATTATATGTTTGAATAGAAACATATTTACAATATTGGCAAAATTGCTATTAATAAAAGTTATCATTGTTTGAGTTTTAACATTTTTCTCTGCACGTGCATGTGAAAAATAGCTAGATATTCTCAGTGCACTAGCATTTTAAATAATGCAGCTGCTCAAAGTACCAGTGAGCTTTGCATGATGTCACAAATTGAGTCATTTCCAATATTCAGTAAGAGACACTGAACAAAAAAGCGATATTATACAAGCACTCAGGATTAACCCCTTTCAGATATATTGTATGTGTGTGTATAAAAGTGGGTATTTTAAAACTAAAATGCTAGCAATAAATAAACTTATATCATAGTGCAGTCAAAAAGGGTATTATGAATCAAGTTAAAATTAATATGGACACCAGGTTATCACTAAATGGTTAAAGTAATAAAGCAGCTCAAGGAAATAACCCAGGTTTAAATAGATCTAAATAGTGAGATATAGATAAATATTGTCACTGTCTCATTCTAACTACTAATAGATCTTTGGATATAGTTAGGCAATTACATTACAGTGTAAAATCTACTTTAGTAACCTGCCCACTGTGTAGATAGTAATCAGTTGTTGCAACAATATGATTAAAAAATTGTTACAATTAGCAATAAAAAATGCTCAGGGGTAGGCAGCTAATTTGGTTGCAGGTAACAATAATTAGATTATCAATAATATAGATTTTATGCACAACTTCTATACAGCTTAAGGCTAAACAGTTTCAGTATTAATATTGTATATAACTGTTTAAAGAGAGCGGTCTATATTTGTAGCCTGCTGCTTAAAGGGCCATGATACCAAAATGTTGAAACATTTGAAAGTGATGCAGCATAGCTGTAAAAAGCTGACTAGAAAATATCACCTGAACATCTCTATGTAAAAAAGAAAAATATTTTACCTTAAAATGTCATTAGTATTCAAACCCCTTCCAATCACACGGGAGGAGATTTTAGATGGGATTATGCATGCAAAGCTAAACAAGTCCCAGGCCCAGATTAATTGCCTGTTGAATTTTATTGAATATTACAAAAACAAATTGTTCCTATACTTCATAAACTATACAATTCCTATTATATAACTGGGTCCACAAGCTCTAGATACTTTGCATCTTCAAATATTACCCTAATATTAAAAAAGGATAAGAATGCAGAAGACCCGGCATCATATAGGCCTATATCGCTTCTTAATTTTGATTATAAATTACTCACCTCTATAATCGCTAAAAGACTAGTCCCTCATTTATCTAAGATAATTCATGTAGACCAATCAGGCTTCATGCCTGGGCGGAACCCCGTCAAAAATATAAGAAAAGCTATGATTGTAATAGACTATTATTGGAATAGGTATAAGGTAGATCAACAAAAAATTACAAAGGCTGCAATATTAACGTTAGATGCAAAAAAAGCTTTCAACTATATCAGTTGGAACCATCTTTTTCATACAATACATACATTTGTAATATCAGGTTTTCATTTTATTCAGCTAATTTATATTAACCTACTTTCGGCTATCATTGTTAATGGGGAAGTTTCGGAAACTTTGGTGTTGCATAGAGGAACTAGGCAAGGATGCCCGCTATCTCCACTCCTTTTCATCATGGCACTAGAACCACTGGCAATTATTTTACGACAACACTTGGAGGGCATACGCATAGGTAATCAATATATTACCCTTTCACTTTATGCAGATGATTTGCTTGTGTTTTTAGGTAATGTAGAATCAGACTTAGATAAACTGCTTTATGATATACAAGTATTTGGATCATTTGCCGGATAAAAAATTAATTTAGGAAAATCAGAACTCCTTCGATTAGGCAAGTCCCCTAGTTGCTCCGCTAAGCACCCATTTAAGGAAGTAGACCAATTCAAATACCTAGGTATAATACAGTCAAGGAATCCTGATGAGTGGTATGCGTTAAATTTTCCCAGTTTTTTTATGCGATGTAAAAAGAAATTATCTGACTGGAGAAATTTACCAATGTCTCTAATAGCCTGAAGTAACCTAATCAAAACAATCTTGTTCTCCAAATTACTTTATCTTCTTCAGAGTTTACCACTGTTTCTATGGAGGACAGATATAAAGGATTTTAATCGGTTGTGCTCAAATTGTATTTGGAAGGATAAAAGGCCGTGTATTGCTCTGAACAAACTGAATTATTGCAAGGAGGTTGCCGGGTTTGTATTTCCAAATATTAAGTATTATAACTCAGTGACAAGTCTGAAATTTGCAGTCGATTAGATAACAGAAAAAGATTATGTGACGGTACTAGCATGTGAAACAGACTTAGCTGCGAAATTTGACCTAAAAGCTATCTTACATTGCCCTATATCGAAAATACCTATAAATGTAACATGTATGATAAACCTGAAAAATATAATTAACTCATGGCAAAAATATTGTAATAATATCAATTTGAATTCACACTGCACAGAATTTCTCCTATTTGTAGGCAACTCAGAATTCATTCCGGGTATATATTATCCTATTTTCAAAGAATGGATAAATAAAGGCCTAATACAGGTCAAACAAACTTATTTCAGATGATAATATCATCTGTTCTTATCACAATATTCGGAAACGCTTTCAATAGTCGCAAAAGGATTTTTTTTGCCTTTTTGCAATTGAGACATTATATAGTTGAGCTAAGAAACAAATATGATCCTGATTGGTCTTTGGGCTTATTACATAATGGGATTAAGCTATAGCAAGACGGGATATATTCCATCTCATACTTTTATAATATAGTAATTACTCATGCAGATTCATTGCAATGGGCAGATATTCTAGTAAAATGGACAAAGTTTTTGCCTGAAATTGAGTTGCAATTAAGTTGATATACAAATCCTGGGTGCCAACCTTGTGGCAAGAATTGCATTTAAAATTAATTAATCAGACGTATATCACTTCAGCTAAACTAAATAAATGGTATAGACAACAGGCTTATTGCCCTAAGTGTAATCATGAACGTCCAGATATTGTACGTTATATTTGGACTTGTCCCAAGATTGTCCAGTTGTGGATGCAAATTAACTATTGGATAAACAATGTACTTTATGTAGATTTTACTATCTTGTCGCAGCATGTCTTTTTCCTAGCCTCCTACTTGGAAATAGGTTGCAATCCTGATTTGATTAATACAATTATCTTACTGGTTCAGAATCTCCTGTTAAAGAATTGGAAAGCATGTCATGTGCCTAAATGTAGGTATTTCAAAAAAGAATTGATTAAACAAATTATTTTAGAACAATATAATATCCAGAATCCTGAAAATAAGACTTTGAAGTACTTTTTTTTTAAATGGCTTAAAGTCATTCAATCCCTCCCGAGGGACATCCAAATACAATTAATTTGGCCTTTCAATAAGACAGAATATGTTATTCTGAACGTTTATGCAGGTCATTTCCCTACAGCATGGGCCTAACAATTACAATAATAGAGCAACCATAAGGAACTATAAAATGTTATGGCTAGGGATAATAAAAGGACCCAATTCTAGTGGGGAGAAAGAAGGGGGAGGGTCGGCCCCTTTTTTATTTCTCTTTCTATTCCCCGTTTTTGAACTGTGAAGTTGGTTTATTCTGTTATATGGCTTCCTGTAGAGCTACAGATCATATTCCCTAGGAATACTACAGGGCTTTGTTAGTAAATTGTCATGTGCATTACTACATCAACCCAAGTAGGTAAATTTCTTTTTTTTTACTTTTTTTCGTTCTTCGTTTGACTTTTGTGTTTATATGTTGATATGTATTTAGATTTAAGATCTTCTAGAGATAAAATGGAAAAATACCAGCAAAATCAATGTAAGGGACAAAGATTTATGTTCATGATTAAGATGTTGTATTACGAATTGTATCTATATGTCATTTTTCCATGATTGGCAATCAATGTGTTGTTGATATTGTACTCATTTTGTTGGGGCTAAATAAATAAAAAAAAAAAAAAAAAAAAAAAGTGTCCTAAGTATTGAAACCCCATTGCAAAGGACTTTAAGCAGCAAATCAGTATGTCTGTCCCAGGACAGCCAAGGGAGTGTGCTTTGTGCACACTGATGTTATTTCCATATTCAGTTTATAGAAGTTCACTATGAAATCTTATGAGAGTTAAGTGAAATCTCATGAGATCACAGTAAAAGAGTTCATGACCTCAGCACTGCTGATGCTGATTGGCTGCTGTTCATTTCTTCTTTTTATTTTTTGTTTACCTGCTGCTAAGCAGCAGCTAAAGTATAACTTTTTACAAAGAACTTACTCTGCTGAGCTGAGGAAATTGTGAGGTAAAATATCTTCTTTTTTTACATAGAGATGCTCAGGTGATATTTTCCTTTCAGCTTTTTACAGTTTTACTGCATCAGTTTCAAGTGATTTAGCATATGAGTATTATGTACCTTTAAGTCTAAATAATGCTAAATAATTGGTGAAAGTAATCTCAATTGTGACCTGCAGAGAAATTACAGTATCATGTGGTTCAGTAATTGCTTGCTAGGTTATGTAATTATAAACGTAGTAACAGAAAGTAAGAGAGATTAAATATTGAATATCTTATTCACTTCACTATTGAATTAAACCAAACCTAGGTTATCTTTTAAATGATCCTTCCCATAGAATGAAAAATCTCCAGTTAATATGGGCTAGGCTGTACCACCCTGCTCATATAATAAAGAATATCAAAGGTAAATCAATTCTATGGTTAAATAATATCTGCTGCTTTCATGATTCAGCTAGAGAAGGTCATTTTAAACAATATTCTATTTTACTTTTATCACCAATTTTGCTTTATTCTTTTGGTATTCTTAGTTGAAAGCTTAACCTAAGAGGTTCATATGCTAATTTCTAAGCCCTTTAAGGCCGCGTCTTCTCTCAGGGTATTTCTACAGTTTTTCACCACTAGAGGGTGTTAGTTCATGTGTGTCATATAGATAACACTGTGCTCATGCACGTGAATTCAGGTGAGCCAGCTCTGATTGGATAAAATGGATGTTTGTCAAAAGAACTGAAATAAGGAGGCAGTTTGCAGAGGCTTAGATACAAGGTAATCACAGAGGTAAAAAGTGTATTTATATAACTGTGTTGGTTGTGCAAAACTAGGGAATAGGTAATAAAGGAATTATCTATCTTTTTAAACAATAAACATGTTGGTGTAGACTATATCTTTAAAGTTAAAGGGGTATATTTATCTAACTGTCTACTATGCTGCATTCGCCCCGGCACCAATACGCTCACCTAACATTGCGGCCGCATATTTCAATATGCTCTCCTTAGTTATGAAAAAAGACGACAAAAAAGACGCGCACCAAGTACAGGGCGATGATTATCGATTTATATCCTGTCACTAAACACCGCCACTATACTAAAATGTTTAACCCCTATCCCGCTGCTCCCTGACACTGCTGCAACCGAAATAAAGTTATTAACCCTATTCCGCTGCTCCCTGACACCGCCGCAACCTAAATAAAGTTATTAACCCCTAAACCTCTGGCCTTCCACATCACTACCACTAACTAAACCTATTAACCCCTAAACCATCAGCCCCCCCCACATCACCAAAAACTAAATTAAGCTATTAACCCCTAAACCTAACAACCCCTTACTTTAAATTAAACTTTATTTATACCCTGTCACTAAACACCGCCACTATACTAAAATGTTTAACCCCTATCCCGCTGCTCCCTGACACTGCCGCAACCTAAATAAAGTTAATAACCCGTATCCCACCGCTCCCCGACACCGCTGCAACTGGAATAAAGTTATTAACCCCTATTCCGCTGCTCCCCAACACCGCCACAACCTAAATCAAGTTATTAACCCCTAAACCCTTCCCACATCACTACCACTAACTAAACCTATTAACCCCTAATTTTAAATTAAAATTACAACATAAGTGAAAAATATGGTCAGATCTAGCATCTGAACCGCAGTGCAGTGCGGAAAAATAATAAGAAATGGATATTAGAAAGGAGCACAAAATAAATAATCAGCACTAATCTTAGTGTATTAGAAAATGCCCATAAGTTCTATCAGTATACACTCATAATAATAAATTCGTGCTCAAATAATATGAATAATATAAACAGTGATAGATATAAATGTAAAATGAGTAAAAATATAATGATCATTGGAGTAGTGGGCACAAACACAGTCACTGTTTGTAATAAACGGTGGTAATCTTCAGTTTGATGTAACACAGAAATGAAGCAGCACTCTCTGGCAAATAATGATGATAGTAGGTAGTCCTAAAAGACAAAGGAAAGGTGTGCTTCATGGTATAATAACGTCTATAATTATATGTTCATCAATTACAGATGACAACTCACAATTTAGAAGAGCACACCTAGTGCTATATACGGCAATCCGTACATAAAATCTATGTTTACATCAGCCAAGGCTGCCAAACAGAGGTTTGGTCAGCCATACTCTCATTGTTGTTGTTTGCAAGTAGCAGTCTAGCATTCATGAACTCAGGCAATAGGAGATGAGCGCTATCTATGGAACTATATTTTCCCGGGTTGCCAAACCTTTAGCTCAGATGAATAGACTAAACCTCATATGGACTGTTTACTTGATTACAGAAATATTGGAGTTTCTTTATCTATCAGCACTGTTTATTATGTTTGTGATTCATGTCATGCTCAACAACTGGTTTAATGCTATTGTATGATTTTTTATGTTGTATAAAACCCAATAAAAAATAAATATCTATACGGCAATCCGAGACCAAAGAGTCCCTCGGTAGACTCGTCAACGGCACAGCTGGGCTGATATCCAAATAAGAGAAACAAACGAACTGTCAGGCAATGCCCAACCTCTGGTACTGACCCTTAGTGCAAGTGCCCAGACGAGTAAATGAGACAAGTCCCACTGGTAAGATGATCGAAAGGCCAAAAATCCAAAAGTGCAAGATAACATAGGAGTGGCAGCATGTCCGTGTAAAATCTGGTCTTTATTAAAAGTATAAAAGACATATAAAATAACAGCAATGCGTTTCTCGGCTCAGTCGGCCGTTTCCTCAGGCTGTAATTACAATAATACACACGCTTAACTATATACGCTCATCAGACCGATAGAAATCATCAAGAATCCGCACACGCCCCTCTCACACACCCACAATGTCAGTCAGCGTGGCGCATCTAATGTTAAATCTGGAACCGCTGACCTCACAATGAGGAGGAGTAAGTGAATTGAGTACCAATATAACAGGATATTTTAGCACAAAAATTCTGGTAGTAGATGATCACATATAACATATGATACAATCGTAACAAATTCATGTGGCAATCTGATGATCTAGCCATGATATTTCATCAAATAAATATGTTTAGCATAAATTGATTAGACATTATAGTCACATAAATTTAGAAATGAGAATAAATTAAAACAGTTCTATTATTAAACATGATAAGAGAAAAATATATTATTAAATTAAAATATTCGTCAACTGCAAAAAATATAAAAAATTATTATATATAATATTATAATGGGGTTTAAAGCGGACCCATATGAATCTAACAAAAAATTGTAAAAATATGTATATATATGTGACCAAGTATATTAAAACGTTATCTGAGAGGGCGGAGCCAACAGCCAAGGCAGGCAGCAGCATACCTACTGAGCTTCTAGGCCTTGATTTATAAACTGCTTATTTTCAGCAAAATCCCAAACTATTTTTATAAGTGGACTATCACTCACTAATCCATAACTAAAAGATATATGGTCTGTGAAGAAATATGCAGCGGCATCATTGTTTTATAACTCCTCCAGGAGAGAGACATTGCACTGAGAGAGGCGACGTCAGTAGGCCTTCCACCATTACTACTAGCTCAAAGTCTTACAGGACAAATCCTGAAACTATTCCTAAAGCGGAGGAAGATCCTGAAATACTACTCGCCTTGCTACAAGATTTTGACAGACGGATGACTAACTGTTTTTCTGATTTATCAGATTTCTTAAAGTCAATATCGAGAGGAGCGATCAACAGCACACTAACTAACAAAGACCCCGGAGATACACAGCCGGAATCACCTTTAGAATGCCTGCCGATGATACTACAACATCAACCCTCGTTGCCTACCATAATTAACCACAGCATAGGTGTCCCATCGCAGAGCCGATATGACTCGCTCATTACTGATCACTTAACAACAGCAATTTGCATCGCAGCTACAATGGAGCAGACTACGCAGAATGCAGAGTCCCGTTTGTTATCTAGGCCCAAACCTCACCTTGCAGTAATAGAAACATATAGCTCACTTCCTGATAGTGGAGAGCTGATCGGTTGGTGCGAGGGAGACCTGGATCTAGTACTTTTGTCGCAATCATGGAGTTGGCTATGGATGCCTCACATTCTTTTACTACTGAGTCCAGCTGGTGTAGTTTCGGAACAGACGCCTGATCATACTCACTTTTATTCAGACATGACGACCTCGCATCTTGAAACAGTCCTCATGAGTGTCTCTTAGCTTGCTGTGAGAGTTCCAACCTTTTCTCCGAGAGCCAGAATGTTTTTTTCCAGACCGGGTGACCTTCCTAGCCCCACAGACTATGCAATATATATTTTCAGCAGGGAGCTAATACCCGCACATTGGAGCAACCTGGACAGATGCGGCGTTGGTTAGTTGAAGTCTCTCTGGCTATACTATTAAGGACTATTAAGGACAGTCTGATCCTTCTTAGATCTTTTGCCTCCAGAACTTTATCTGACTATGATATACCATGTGCTTTTAGTCAAATGTTATATTTTATAGTTCAGTATTGTTACCTGTTGAATGTTAGCTTTCATATATTTTCCTCCCACACTATAAGGCATATTTAGTGCTTGTCACCCTTAACTGCTCTTTTCACTAGACGTTCTGGTTGCAGCAGACAGGTAATTAACCTAAGTCCATTAACAAGTTACCTAGTAACTCTGGTTTGTTGGGTCCATACTTAAGTTTTAAACTCTAGAGTGATTTTGTTTTACCACGTTTCAATGCTTAATTTTTATTCACCTGTTTGAATGCTTTATGGGATTATATAATGTTCTATACGCATGTTCTTTTTTTTTTCTCATATATGTAACATACTGATGTCCTAACCTGTTTCCTATACAAGGTTCTATCACTAAAGCTGAGAGATCCCTATATATTATTATTAAGGTTACATTATCTTACATTACTTGTCCCTCTCTAATTTGGAACTAATAACTCCAACAAAACTATTCCTTGCCTCTAAATTTAGTAGTTTGAATGGGATATACTTATCCCCACCTGCTATTTGGTAAACCCTTGTATTCAGTAATTAACTATGCTCTGGAACCCCTCTAAATATTCTAAGGTATAACCTCCCTATAAGCATGTATTTCCAACGTAGATCCCTTATGGAAATACTTCCATTTAAGATGTCTTCTCATATTCTGCATGTTAATTACCTTTATGGCTCCGCCCTCCATCCTTTCCCCCATACTATGAGCGGCGCTCGCCCGCTGATAACCCCTCCTATATTATATATATATTCTTGAAGCCCATATGGAGCTGCCCATCTGACTTTTAGCTGTCTATTACCTTTCTGGAACATATGGCCTAAAAATGGCCACTTAATGAGTCAGTCTATTATGCTATTTCATCAAAAAAATCGCCTATCAATTGTTGGTTGTATTACTGTCAAAATATTTTACTCAACTCTATCTGTATGTAAGCTGTTGAAAGGCAACCATTGTCTCTTGTTTGTTATGCAAAACCTCAATAAAAAAAAACAATTTAAAAAAAAAATGTTATCTGATCTACACATATTAAGCAGAAAACATGCCATGGCAGATATATTGTAGTAGAATTTTTCAAGAGATAGTATTATTAATTTGTGATATACCATTAGATCACACAAGCAAAAGATGAACGTTCATGACAGTATGGTGAAAAGTTTCATATTCATGACCGCATAGTGCGTATAGTGCCACCTTCCATTAAACTTAGACTGATAAATCATAGTATTTAAATGTGGCCATCGACGCCCAATGCAGGCATAATTAGGAAAGGTTCAGGCACAATGTGATAGGACAGAGTTCATAAGGCTATGAAGTATTTAGAATACAGAAAAAACATCAAGTGTGAGCCTAGGTCTAAAATTACAGGATTATATAAACAGATAGCCCATATCATAGTGATAAACGATTAAGGCTACGTTATTCCTATAAACAGAATAATAAATCCCAAATGTGATAAGGATTGACAAACCCAAAATCTGTTACCAATATACCTATGAAAGTTGATAATCTAAATGTATATATTAGTATGTTGGATCATGAACAGACTCATTTGATATAATACCTATTATGAAAAACAGAGGACTAGCTGCTGAGCTGTTGGGCTGGTCTGATGTTGTATACACACACACATATATATATATATATATATATATATATATATATATATATATATATATATATATATATATACATATATATACACATACACATATATATATATATATATATATATATATACTTAGAAAGTGAAAAACGGAAAGCTGGCACATCTCCAAAAGTTAAAATGTCTTTTATTGTAGTCTCATTAAAACAAGCAGGTTTGCAAAGCCAAAGAAATACGCCTAAGGCGTACATTTTAACTTTTGGAGATGTGCCAGCTTCCGTTTTTCACTTTCTAAGTATTCAGCTTTCCCTGATTAGCACGGCACCTCCGAGTTTCTTTCTGTGGATCAGCTGTCCTCTGTGACACTTCGTTTGGAGCTACGCTATTGGGCATTCACTGGAGGAGTGTGTGTCACGTGGAACCCGGATGTAACATGGATCCCGGGTACAGAGACTGTAGGAGCGCATACTGAAGACACCGCTTGAGGCTTTAGTGCTGAATCCTGTGGAGCAGACCCGTCTCATTACCAGGGGGGGTGAGTAACCGTCCTATAGGTTTTTTGTGACTTTGTTCTACCATTTCCAGGATGCACTTAATTTATGGCGTGTTACGTAGGAACCCTGGATGTTTCTGATTGATTGTGTATGCGCTCCATTCTCTGAAATCGTTGTTTTCACACCTTATATCAACACTGTGGACGGAGCTGGCTTTAGATACATCTATTCCTTGCTGTATATATATATATATATATATATATATATATATATGCTGTCAATCTGAAGAAAACCGTTTCTTGGATGGCCTTAAAAGGAAAATTAATGATACTTAGTAGGGTCAATATTATTTTTGTTTTTAGATATTTATATATTTTAATATAGACTCTCAAATAATCAAATATCTGATTCTCATAGGTAGAGTCAGTTGAAAGCTGCCAGATCTACATTAATGTAAAGTCCAGAAGGATATAGAGTTTGTTATTTGTGGATCCAGAAAGTTTCTCTCTGTCTCAACCTATGGAATCTATTATAAATAAATGATTTTTCAATGTATTCAATTGGCATGTTGGAAAAAAACCCCAAATTTCCTTTGTGTTTTAGATTGCAATGTCTAGAAACACTATGCAATTTGAAACCTTTATTCATATTGCAATAGTGTTCTGACCATCTATGTCTAAGCCATCTGCAGGTACGCCCTACATATTGAATGCCACAAATACAGGATAATAGGTATATTACATAATTAGATGCACATGTAATCTTATCTAAAATGGGATAGAATTTCTTAGTCACATGAGATTTGCACTAGGTTGAAGGATCCATCCAGCTGGAGAAGTCATCATCCAGGCGACAAGAAGTATTCATCCGGGCGGCCCCTTCCATCATCATCCAACCGGAGAAATCCTCATCCAGGTGTTAATAGGTCTTCATCCAGACGGCATCTTTTATCTGCATCCATCTGGCATGGAGCGGGTCCATCCTGAAGACACTCCGGCGTGGAGCATCCTCTTCATACGGTCGCCGCCATAAACTGGAACTTCAATGCAAGTGATGCCATCCAAGATGGCGTTCCTTGCATTCCTATTGGCTGAAAGATTTCAATCAGCCAATAGGATTAGAGCTGCTAAAATACTATTGGCTGTTCCAATCATCCAATAGGATGAGAGCTCAATCCTATTGGCTGATTGGAACACCCAATAAGATTTTAGCAGCTCTATTTTTATTTGGGGGGGTTGGTTGGGTGGGTGGTGGGTTTAACTGTTGGGGGGTGTTTGTATTTTTTTAATGTCAAAGACGTGTTATCTTTGGGGGAATGCCTCGCAAAAGGCCTGTTTAAGTGCCATTGGTAGTTAAATATAGGCTAGGTTTTTTTTTATTTTGGGGGAGCTTTTTTATTTTTATAGGGCTATTAGATTAGGTGTAATTCTTTTTTGTTTTTGATAAAAAAAAAAAAATTCCGTTATTTAATGTTTTTTTTTTTTGTATCTTAGTGTTTGTTTGTTTTCTGTAATTTTGTACTTTTAATAATGTTTAATAGTATATTTAAATAATTGGAGTTGGGTTAGGTTTCTTTAATATGTAATGTAGTTTATTTAATTGGTTATTTAATTAACTGTAGGATAATAGTTAGGGTAGGTTAATTAATAGTTTAAAATTAGTTTATTTTAAATCTACAGGTAAGTTTTAATTTATATTAAGATAGGGATCTTGTAATTTTAATTTAAAGTTAAGGGGTTGTTAGGTTTAGGGGTTAATAGCTTAATTTAGTTTTTGGCGATGTGGGGGGCTGACGGAATAGGGGTTAATACATTTTATTTAGGTTGCGGCGATGCCGGTGTGGCAGATTAGGGGTGTTTAGACTCGGGATTTATGTTAGGGTGTTAGGTGTAAACGTTACTTGTTTTCTACCATATAAATCAATGGGTTATATTTCTATGTCTGGCAGCATCGAACATAAGCTTTCGCAGCTTTCAGACTCCCATTGATTTCTATGGCATCCGCGGCCTCCAGGGTGGCGGATTGAAAACCAGGTACGCTGGGTCGGAAAAGATGCGAGCGTACCTGTTAAAAGTTTGATAACTGGGAAAAAGTGTCAGATAGAGCTGAATATGTATTCGGAACATCTGTAATGACGTAAGCATCAATCTGCGTCGGATTGAGATTGCTGGTTCGTACGTTCGTTACGTCACAAATTTCAACATTTGCTGGTCTGTAGGCTTTGATAACTAGGTCGGATCAATCTCACAAAAAATTACGCTGTGGAATTCCGGCGTATTTGGGGTTGAGAGCTTGATAAATAGGCCCCAAAGTATTCACATGGTATTAAAGGGATACTAAACCCAATTTTTTTCTTTAATTATTCAGATAGAGCATGCAATTTTAAGCAGCTTTCTAATTTACTCCTACTATAATTTTTTCTTAATTCTCTTGCTATCTTTATTTAAAAAGCAGGAATTTAAAGCTTAGGAGCCAGCCCGTTTTAGGTTCAGCACCATGGATAGTGCTTGCTTATTGGTGGCTACATTTAGCAAACCAATCAGCAAGCATAACCCAGGTACCTGCTTTTTAAATAAAGATAGCAAGCAAACAAAGAAAATTTGGTAATAGGAGTAAATTAGAAAGTTGCTTAAAATTGCATGCTCTATCTAAATCATTAAAAAAATCAGTTTAGTGTCCCTTTAAGTAAGTATTGGCTGCCTAATAGCTGATATATGCTGCAATCTTATAAAAACCATTGGCGCTCCCACCAACCCGCTCCCCTCCTTAACATGTTTCGCTGGATCCCCAGGTTTCTCAAAAGGTAGCTTTTTATGATGTATGCTACACCTCTTCATATTGTTTTTTTTGGCGAATCAAACCTTGTGAATGACGGCACCATCCGTTGAGTGACAGCTCTCATCTTTGTGTCATATTTTACCTTATTATTCAGAGGAATTTCTGTATTGATATTATCATCTATATATAGAAGTAAGCTGAGAAACGGTGCAAGTAAGTTCTATAGGTTTTGTACTCTTGATGACACTGATATTGGTTTGTTAATCTCTGATGAGATAAAACTATATTTTTATTATTTTCAAATTCAATATTTTATCCACTAGAACCAATTGCAGTTCTATATGAGTGATATTCGTTATTTATATACAACAACAGTGTATATTATTCATTTAATTATGATGAATAGTGAATCATAGTGATGTTTCCTATATAGCTTAAAAATACAGTGGGGCAAAAAAGTATTTAGTCAGCCACAAATTGTGCAAGTTCTCCCACTTAAGAAGATGAGAGAGGCCTGTAATTTTCATCATAGGTATACTTCAACTATGAGAGACAAAATGTGGAAACAAATCCAGACAATCACATTGTCTGATTGGGAAATAATTTATTTACATATTATGGTGGAAAATAAGTATTTGGTCACCTACAAACAAGCAAGATTTCTGTCTCCCACAGACCTGTATCTTCTTCTTTAAGAGACTCCTCTGTCCTCCACTCATTATCTGTATTAATGGCACCTGTTTGAACTTGTTATCAGTATAAAAGACACCTGTCCACAACCTCAAACAGTCACACTCCAAACTCCACTATGGTGAAGACCAAAGAGCTGTCGAAGGACACCAGAAACAAAATTGTAGACCTGCACCAGGCTGGGAATACTGAATCTGCAATAGGCAAGCAGCTTGGTGTGAAAAAATCAACTGTGGGAGCAATAATTAGAAAATGGAAGACATACAAGACCTCTGATAATCTTCCTCGATCTGGGACTACACGCAAGATCTCACCCTGTGGGGTCAAAATGATCACAAGAATGGTGAGCAAACATCCCAGAACCACACGGGGGGACCTAGTGAATGACCTGCAGAGAGCTGGGACCAATGTAACAAAGGCTACCATCAGTAACACACTACGCCACCAGGGACTCAGATCCTGCAGTGCCAGACATCTCCCCCTGCTTAAGCCAGTACATGTCCGGGCCCATGTGAAGTATGCTAGAGAGCATTTGGATGATCCAGAAGTGGATTGGGAGAATGTCATATGGTCAGATGAAACCAAAGTAGAACTGTTTGGTAGAAACACAAGAGGAGAGAGAATGCTGAGTTGCAACCAAAGGGAACAGGACTACGGATCCATTTACATGAAAGAATGAATGGGGCCATGTATCGTGAGATTTTGAGTGCAAACCTCCTTCCATCAGCAAGAGCACTGAAGATGAAACGTTGCTTGGTCTTTCAGCATGACAATGATCCCAAACACACCGCCTGGGCAATGAAGGAGTGGCTTCGTAAGAAGCATTTCAAGGTCCTGGAGTGGCCTAGCCAGTCTCCAGATCTCAACCATATAGAAAACCTTTGGAGGGAGTTGAAAGTCTGTGTTGCCCAGCGACAGCCCAAAAACATTACTGCTCTAGAGGAGATCTGCATGCAGGAATGGGCCAACATGCCAGCAACAGTGTGTGACAACCTTGTGAAGACTTACAGAAAATGTTTGACCTCTGTCATTGCCAACAATGGATATATAACAAAGTATTGAGATGCACTTTTGATATTGACCAAATACTTATTTTCCACCATTATATGCAAATAAATTCTTTCCAAATCAGACAATGTGATTGTCTAGATTTGTTTCCACATTTTGTCTCTCATAGTTGAGGTATACCTATAATGAAAATTACAGGCCTCTCTCATCTTCTTAAGTGGGAGAACTTGCACAATTGGTGGCTGACTAAATACTTTTTCCCCCCACTGTAGTAATTCTAAAGATTTAAATACAATGTATAAATTATAAACCAGTGAAGCAACCATGTGCAAAAAAAGTATATGTGTGGAGTTAAAGATAAATAATTGAAGTTGTCTCTAATGTGTGTAAGAGTGTCTTAGTGAATTGATCTAAATGGTCTTTACATATATATTTTATTGTCATGGCAGTAGTGAAGTGCAAGGATGTGTGTATAATTGTGAATGATATAGTATCTTAGTAATACATTTTAAGCGTAAGATTCCCAACTTCAACTAGGTGTTTGGGGTTACCATAACCATGGTTATCAGAAAAGATTAATTTGTGCACAAATGTGAAGATTTGTGATATCTTAGTGAAAGGTTTTGTGAGGGGTCGAATACCCATCTTCATCAAATAAAGTGGCTGAAAGTAGTTACATGTATGTTTAATAATACAGGTCTTAATGTCCATTTGTTATAATTGACTAAATAAGTTGTTGTTCTTGTTGAGAATATGGGGCCTAATAACTAACGTGCTAGCGGACATGATCCGATATTGCAGGTCATGTCCACTGCACATCCATAAATGCTGACAGCGTATGCTGTCGGCATCTATCATTGCACCAGCAGTTCTTGTGAACTGCTGGTGCAATGCCGCCCCGCTAGCAAGGGGTGTCGATCATATTGGATCGGGTTGATTTCAGGCGATCTCTGTCCGCCTCCTCAGATGCTTCATAACTGTTTTTTTTGGCGGAGTTTGATTAATGGGCCCCCATAAGGTTGTATTGAATTTTTGAGATAAATCCAATGACTTTCTTCATTCAGAAGGGCTTGCACAATGTTGTCCCTTCAAATTCCTAGTCTTATTGTTTTAATCCCAAAACAGGAAAATTCTGATGTTCTTGCTAGATGAAATTTGAGAAAGTTATAACCCACAGTAGTATCTTTACAATCATTTCTAATGTTACTCAGATGTTCTAGCATTCTCACTCTCAATTTTCTGGAAGACATACCAATATAGAAAAGATTGCATTTGCATGATACTCCATAGATTATTGCCTCTGTTGCAATTCACATGGAAGTCAATTTGTGTTATTTCCCAAAATCTGTTATTATTTTCATGGGTAGCATGTGTTTACAGATTGAGCAATGTCTGCATTTAAAATTACCAGATGATAACAAATTATGTGTCTTTTTCTTTTTAACAAAGATATTTTTGTCTCCCTGTATCCCTCCTGTATTGTATAATAATCTTATTTAGAATTGTGTCAGATATTATTTGAAATATCTAGTACTGCTTTTGTTTGAGGTGAATACATAAGGATCAGTCTTGTTGCTCCATCTATATTTTTTTTATTTTTTGTAGTAATTTTTTCCTATCTGTATTTATGCCCTCTGTTGTGCATTTTGATGATCCAATTATTGTATCTCCTTTGCTTCAGTCTGTTCTAAAGTTCATCAGCTATTTTTTTATAGGTTTGGGTGTCTGTCCTCTATTGGTAATTATTTCAATGTATGTGGGTAGTGTGCGCTAGAGTAATGCAAAATACTGTTTATGGCTGTCTTTTTTCTGTCTATGTCTGTATATTTCGTCATTAGCATTTCGGGTTATCTTTATATTCAGGAATGATACAGTATTTAGATCCATTTCCCATGTTAGTTTTATGTTTCAGTTGTTGGTGTTTAGTATAGTAAGGAATTCTTCCAGTTGATTACTTGGCCCCTCCCATAGGAAAAATACATAATTAATATATCTTAACCATAAGGGGATATGGTTAGTATATGTCACATTTTCGTCTGATAAGACTACCTGTTTTCCCCATCAACCTAGAAAGAGGTTGGCATATGTTGGGGCACAAGCTGTACCCATTGCCGTACTTCTTATGTAGAAGAAGAATTGCTGATCAAGGATGAAGTAGTTATGGTTGAGCATGAAGTCCAAAAGTTTGATTATAAGGTCATCATGGAGCCTATCTTCCATTGAAGAGGTTAATAGAAAGCGCTTGACTGCTTCAATGTCCAACTTATGATCTATACTTGTGTATAGTGCCTCTACGACAGCAGTTATTAAAATTGTTTTCATCATTAATTTTATATTTTCAAGTTGTTGTAGTATTTCCATTGTGTCTTTTATGAAAGATGGTAATTGGTCACATATTCTTTGAGTCTAAAATCAATGTACTGACTTGCTTTTTCCATTAAGTTATCAATACCAGAGACTATCTGGCATCCTAGAGGGATAGTTGGATTATTGTGAATCTTTGGTAATATGTAGAAGGTGGCTGCTTTTGGACAATGTAACAAATTGAGTAATTTCCAGATAGTACAAGCACCTTAGGTTTTCTGAGCCCGCAGAGTTTACCTTTAAGGGTCATTGTTTATGTAAATTCCTTTTCCCCATTTGTTACTATATTTAATTTGTAAATTGCTTTATTAAAGGGACATTAAACCCTTTGAGATAGTAATATAAAATGATAAATCATATATATAAAAAAATCTGCAATATACTTTCATTACTTTTCCTGTAATTTTCCTGTAAATCTGTTTAGACCAATCAGAGTCATTTGATTGCAACAGTTCCCTTTCAAGTTCACAATAAACATAAGTTCCAAAACAGGTCCACTCCTGTATTGCGGTCACATGTTGGAAGAAGGGCCAATCCTGGATGGTGTTCTGTAGTCTTTAAATTTGTGTCCGATGCAGATGGGTTTTGCAGTCTTACGTCAGACGTGGAAACA
Organism: Bombina bombina; assembly: GCF_027579735.1. Lineage (NCBI taxonomy): Eukaryota > Metazoa > Chordata > Amphibia > Anura > Bombinatoridae > Bombina > Bombina bombina. Next base: position 104,458,075 of record NC_069502.1, read on the forward strand.
ATCCTGATTGGCATTCCGTAGTCTTTGTTTATATATCCGGTGGCAATAGTTATTATAGAATTTGATCTGAAAATAATAGTGCAGATCACTAAAGGTTCACTTTACAGCAAAATATATATTCACAACTTAATTTAAAACTATACGTATTCTCTTTCAGAACCTTTGTATTGTTTGGTCATTGGTATATGATGAAAAATCGCTGAGTTATTTGTTTAATCTTGGAAATCCATTTTTATTCATTTTAACATGTACAAAAATGGTTGTATAAATAAAATTGCAAAAGTAATATATCACAAATGTAATACATATATGAGAAAAATATAAAAATATATATAAAAATTGTGTATTTGTTTGAGATAAGATATATAAACTGGCATAACAACTAACATACATAAAAACAAAGGTAATACAAATAATAATAAAACAAAATAAAATATGGTAACAAATGATGCCTTTTTATATTATTTCCAGTTACACAACTTGTATCTCAAAAACTTATATAAGGACTTATATGAAGGCCGCTACTCTGATGTCTTTGTTTAATCCATGGTGGCCATAGGTTTATAGTGTGTGTATCCACCATAGTTCTCTCCTATTTAGTGTTTTTTCTATCTCAACTCCTCTCCAATGTAGAGAGACTTTTTCAATGCCTATCCAAAGTAAATGGTTTTTATTTTTATAGCATTGGTAATTATTGAAGTGAATGGGAACTCCATGATCATCCTTCTTTTTCTCTATTTTATATAAATGTTCAAGTATTCTTGTTTTTATAAATCGTGAGGTTTGGCCTAAATATTGTACCTTACATTCACATTGTAATAAGTATATCACGTTCTTAGTCTTACAACTAATGAATTCCTTGATTGGATAGGTTTTACCTGTTACAGTTGAAGTAAAAGTTTTGTATGTCTTTTTTTGTGTGGTTGCATGCTTTGCAATGTCCGCAAGTGTAAAAGTGTAATAAGTATATCACGTTCTTAGTCTTACAACTAATGAATTCCTTGATTGGATAGGTTTTACCTGTTACAGTTGAAGTAAAAGTTTTGTATGTCTTTTTTTGTGTGGTTGCATGCTTTGCAATGTCCGCAAGTGTAAAAGCCTTCTCCAGGACACCAGGCCTGCCCCAAGAATGCCGCTGGACCATACATAAGTGTGTTCAAAGTGGTCCATGTATATATTAGCGTAACTTGGGGCGAACCTGGTGCCCATGGCGGTTCCACATACTTGCAAATAATGTTTTCCATTGAACTAAAAGAAATTATGTTTTAAAATAAAATCTATTGATATGATGATAAATTCCAAAAGGGCTGATGATAGATCTGGGTCTTGTTTTAACTTCCATTCAATGGCTTCTATGCCTTTTTGATGGTCCATAATAGAATATAAAGAAGTTACATCCATTGTCAGCCATGAATAACTTGGTTCCCATTTTAAATCTTGTAATAAATTAAGTACTTGTTTATTGTCTTTAAGATATGATTTAGCTGTTTGTGCATATGGTTGTAGTAGATGAACTATAAAAGCTGAAAGATTACAGGTCAAGGTTAAGTTTTTTTGGGATTTTCTTTTAGTGTTGTGTAGGTGTTGGTATCTGATAATATTCTATTTGATTCTTCCATATAGTAACTGCAATCCATAATTATGCTTAAAAATGCTTCCTCCTTTATCTGCCTCCTTTATGATTATATCTTGGCATTTAGTTAGGGCTTGATAAATTTCATATTTTTCCTTAGTTAAATTTGAATATTTAGGATTTGAATGTAGTTCTTCTAAGTCTTGGAGTAATAGTTTTACAAATACTTCTATATTAGGGCCTTTGCAGTGACTTGGGTAAAAGGTAGATGTATTTTTGAAATATGCTCTAGGTTCTTTGGTTTGTAATGTAGTAGTCTGATTGTGATTCAATGTGTCTTTTTACTGTTATATTTCTGATGAATTTTTGTGCATCGATAAAAAGTTGAAATGTGTTTACACTCTGGATTGGAATAAAATTTAGGCCCATTGAAAGCACCTGCAGGTGGATGAAGAAATATTATGTATACCTAATCTCTCTGGCACCTCCTTCTGTGTTTTTGTTCTTCCTCCTCTTCCCACCCTGTATGATCCGGTGTTCTCTCTCTTTTTCTTTGATTTGTTCTGTCTAAATGTAGTGGGGAGTAACGGTTGGGGTGAGCCCACTCTTAATAATTGGAGGTGTGATGTGTCCCTGTTTTGTGTCTCTCCCTGTGTGTGTCTATTGGAAAAGGGTGAGTGAAATCTGGTCCAGTATTGTGATGTTTAGTATCATCTATATTTGTGCTGTGATCATTTTTAGACCCTATATTTTCTTTTCTATGTGTATTTTGATGTGCATAATTCCTGTGATCCTGATTGTTAATTCTATGATTCCAAGAGTTATCATGTCTATAATTGTGATGTCCTCTTTCATCATTCCTATTGTGATGTCCTCTCCCTTGATTCCCATCATAATTAATATATTGGTTTCGTGAATCATTCTTAACACTATAGTGTTCTCTTTCATCGTTTTTCTTAAAGTGATCCCTTCGTGAGGTGGTGTTAAAACTATAATGACTTCTCTCGTTATTTTTCCTGTGATCAGAAAAGTCCCTTTTTGTATGGTGGTTAGTGTGGCTTCTATGATTAGGGTGTTCTTTATTTGTGTGATAATTATTTGCATGTGTGTGATAATTCTCAATTTGTGGATTTCCTCCCCTAGGGTGGTCTGATTTTAAATTGTCCCTTCTATGTGAGGGTAAATATATTTTTAACTGTACATACTGGGTTCCATTTTTAAAATCTTCACTTTCTCTAAAGTATTTGTTATATTTATTCTCTCCAATCTGTTCATCTAATTCTTTTGCTTTTGTTTTTATGATTTCAAACTTATCATTGCATACTTTATTAGTTAAAAATGGTGTGAGTTCTGTTTCTAGCGTGCAAATTTCTTTTTCAATGTTTTTAAGAGCTAAATATTGATGTTCATATAGTAAACTTACTAGATCTGTGGAACATTTGTGTAAAACTGCATTCCATTTTTTCATAAAGGTGGGGTTATCTGTGCCAAAAGCGGGGACTTTAAAATCTCTTAATCCCCTCGGTACTATTTCTTCATTAAGGTATCTACTAAAGAAAGTTATCTGCCACCATTTTTTAGTTCCTTTAGTATATCATTTTTGTAGTTTATTTATAATCGTTTTCCAATTGGGATTCCCATTATCTGTTGATTTAAAAGTGCTATCATATTTAATTTGTTGTGCTGTTCTCCAATCTGAGAGAGTATTTTTGGCCATATTGGGAAAAAACTATTTTAACACAAAACAATTATACACAATATGCTAGATGTTACCAACAATACATATGCACAAATGGTTAAAATACTCCCCTCTGTGTGTACCGCTGCCTTCTATCAGTCTCTCCCAAATGAGACTGCTTAAAATTGTGGCTGTATGTGGTATAGAGGCGCAGGTATTTTCTTATTCGATGTTCCAAAATTGCCGGAGAATGAAAGTGGTTTATTTCTATGTGTGTAGATCAACAACACAAAATTGTGGCTGTATGTGGTGTAGAGGTGCAGGTATTTTCTTATTAGATGTTCCAAAATTGCCTGAGAATGAAAGTGGTTTATTTCTATGTGTGTAGATCAACACCACATAATTGATGCAGTATGCTTACTCTGAAAAAAATTCAGAGTCTGGCTCCCTCTTGTAAGTTAATTTGTGTGATATGTTGAGAATAGAGATTTCTCAGATCTTGGGGTCGATCCGATAAAAATCGTCGCCCGCAAAAGCTGGTGACGCCAATATTTGCGCGGGTTTGGTATCCTATATACGGCGTAACCTAGAAGTTACACGCGTATATTTCTGCCGTCGCCCATAGTTTTTTGGGCCATAGGCAGGTATACCAAACCCGCAATCAGCCAATCGGATTGAACCAATCAGCCAATCGGATTGAACTTGAATCTGATTGGCTGATTCAATCAGCCAATCAGATTTTTCTACCTTAATTCCGATTGGCTGATAGAATCCTATCAGCCAATCGGAATTCGACGGACGCCATCTTGGATGACGTCATTTAAAGGAACCTCATTCGTCGGGAAGTCGTCGTGCCGGATGGATGCTCCGCGGCGGAGGAGCGAAGAAAGAAGATTGAAGATGCCGATTTGCTTGAAGACATCGCCGATGGAATAAGACTCTCTGCCGCTTGCTTGAAGACATCGCCCGGATGGAAGAAGACTTCACTGCCGCTTGCTGGAAGACATCGCCCGGAATGGATGAGGAGTTCAGCCCGGCTGGGTGAATACAAGGAAGGGAGATCTTCAGGGGGGTAGTGTTAGGTTTATTTAAGGGGGGTTTGGGTTAGATTAGGGGTATGTGGGTGGTGGGTTGTAATGTTGGGGGGTGGTATTGTGTTTTTTTTTTCAGGCAAAAGAGCAGTTTTCTTTGGGGCATGCCCCCACAAAAGGCCCTTTTAAGGGCTGGTAAGGTAAAAGAGCTTTGAACTTTTTTTAATTTAGAATAGGGTAGGGAATTTTTTTTATTTTGGGGGGCTTTATTATTTTATTAGGGGGCTTAGAATAGGTGTAATTAGCTTAAACATCTTGTAATCTTTTTTTATTTTTTGTAATTTAGTGTTTATTTTTTTTTGTAATTTAGTTTAGTTTATTTAATTGTATTTTTAGATAGATATTTGTAGTTTATTTAATTTATTGATAGTGTAGGTGTATTTGTAACTTAGGTTAGGATTTATTTTACAGGTAATTGGGTAATTATTTTAACTCGGTAGCTATTAAATAGTTAATAACTATTTAATAGCTATTATACCTAGTTAAAATAATTAACAATTTACCTGTAAAATAAATATAAACCCTAACATAGCTATAATGTAATTATTAATTATATTGTAGCTATCTTAGGGTTTATTTTATAGGTAAGTATTTAGATTTAAATAGGAATATTTTAATTAATAATATTAATATTAGATTTATTTTAACAAGAGTTTAGTTAGGGATGTTAGAGTTAGATAGGGTTGTTATAACGATATTAACTATATTAACCCTAATATAATTAGGGTTAATATAGTTAATATATATAATATAATAATTATATTAACTATATTAACCCTAATATAATTAGGGTTAATATAGTTAATATAGCTGGCGGCGGTGTAGGGGGATTAGATTAGGGGTTAATAATTTTAAAATAGATAGCGGCGGGGTAGGGGCTCACTTTAGGGGGTTATATATTTAATATAGCTGGCGGCGGTTTAGGGGTTAATAACTTTATTAGGTTGCGGCGGGGTTTGGGAGCGGCGGTTTAGGGGTTAATACATATTTTATTGTTAGGATAGTGAGGGGGGATAGCGGATAGAGGGTTAGACGTGTCAGGCTATGTTAGGGAGGCGTGTTAGACAGTGCGGGTGATTTAGACTTTAGTCAGGTTTTGTAGGCGCCGGCAGTTTCTAACGTGCTGTAAGTCACTGGCGACGCCAGAAATTTGTACTTGCGCAGATTTCTGGACATCGCTGGTTTATCCGGCATACGGCACGTTAGCATCTGATGGCGCAGTATATGGGATAGCTCGAGTTGCGAGCTGAAACTGCGGGCGACGCGGGTTCCCTTGCTTGCGCCGCAAACTACGCTGTTTATCGGATTGCGCCCCTGGTGTGGCTGTGAATACAGAAAACGTACTCAAAATATGGTGTGATACTGATATAAAATGTGCAGTAAACTTACTCCGATAAAATCGGAATCCGGCTCCTTATACAGCGCTCCCGCTAATATGGTTGAAAAAATCCAAAGGACAGCAAGCAAAAATTCGTATATAAAATACACATTTATTTTAAAACATGTCACTATGGACAGAAGGCTAAAAGATCAAATAAAAAGCTCATATTTTCTTATTCAATGTTCCAAAATTGCCTGAGAATGAAAGTGGTTTATTTCTATGTGTGTAGATCAACACCACATAATTGATGCAGTATACTTACTCTGAAAAAATTCAGAGTCCGGCTCCCTCTTGTAAGTTAATCTGTGTGATATGTTGAAAATAGAGATTTCTCAGATCCGGTGTGGCTGCGAATACAGAAAACGTACTCAAAATATGGTGTGATGCTGATATATAATGTGCAGTATACTTACTCCGATAAAATCAGAATTCGGCTCCTTATGCAGCGCTCCCGCTAATATGGTTGAAAAAATCCAAAGGACAGCAAACACAAATTCGTATATAAAATACACATTTATTTTAACATGTCACTATGGACAGAAGTATAAAAGCTCAAATAAAAATGATCACAGCACAAATATAGATGATACTAAACATCACAATACTGGACCAGATTTCACTCACCCTTTTCTAATAGACACACACAGGGAGAGACACAAAACAGGGACACATCACACCTCCAATTATCAAGAGTGGGCTCACCCCAATCGTTACTCCCCACTACATTTAGACAGAACAAATCAAAGAAAAAGAGAGAGAACACTGGCTGATACAGGGGGTAAGAGGAGGAAGAACAAAATCACAGAAGGAGGTGCCAGAGAGATTAGATATACATAATATTTCTTCATCCACCTTAACCAACAAAGAACAACAGGTGCTTTCAAAGGGCCTAAAATTTATTCCAACCCAGAGTGTAAAAACATTTCAACTTTTTATCGATGCACAAAAATTCATCAGAAATATAACAGTAAAAAGATTTTTTGCAAGAAAAGACACATTGAATCACAATCAGGCTACTACATTACAAAGCAAAGAACCTAGAGCATATTTCAAAAATGCATCTACCTTTAACCCAAGTCACTGCAAAGGCCCTAATATAGAAGTATTTGTAAAACTATTACTCCAAGACTTAGAAGAACTACATTCAAAACCTAAATATTCAAATTTAACTAAGGAAGAATATGAACTTTATCAAGCCCTAACTAAACGCCAAGATATAATCATAAAGGAGGCAGATAAAGGTGGAAGCATTGTAATTATGGATCGCAGTTACTATATGGAAGAATCAAATAGAATATTATCAGATACCAACACCTACACAACACTAAAAGAAAATAAAAAAAACTATATACGACAGAATTAAACAAAATACTATCACAAGCTTTAGACAAAGAAATTATTTCTCAATATGAATATGCGTTTCTTTACAAAACAGATTCTAAAACACCAATTTTCTACTTTCTCCCGAAAGTGCACAAACATTCAACAAGACCCCCAGGTAGGCCAATCATTAGTGGGATAGATTCCTTAACCTGTAATCTTTCAGCTTTTATAGATCATCTACTACAACCATATGCACAAAAAGCTAAATCATATCTTAAAGACACTAAACAAGTACTTAATTTATTACCAGATTTAAAATGGGAACCAAGTTATTCATGGCTGACAATGGAAGTAACTTCTTTATATTCTATTATCGACCATCAAAAAGGCATAGAAGCCATTGAATGGAAGTTAAAACAAGACCCAGATCTATCATCATATCAATAGATTTTATTTAAAAAAATAATTTCTTTTGGTTCAATGTTGTTACGCTAATATATACATGGACCACTTAGAACACACTTATGTATGGTCCAGTGGCGTTCTTGGGGCGGGCCTGGTGCCCTGGAGAAGATACATAGACAATATTTTGTGCATTTGGAATGATAGCGAAAGTGCAATCAATTCCTTTGTTTCTCATTTAAATGACAATAACATGAATATAATATTGACACCGGATAAAAACCAATAAAACAGAAATCACTTTTTTGGATTTAACCATATACATATAAGAAGGTAACATACACACTAAAACTTACTTCAAAAAATGTGATACAAACACATACATTAGGAAAGACAGTGACCACCACCCAACATGGTTAAAAACAGTCCCTAAAGGGCAATTTCTTCGAATGAGAAGAAATTGTGATACTATAGCTGACTTCAATACTCAATCTAAAATCATTAAATAAAGATTTGAAGAAAAGGGATATGAAAGCCACCTATTAGAACAAGATAGGATAGAAGTAGGCAATAGAGACAGGATAACACTAATTTCAAACACAACTAAACAAGAACATTTCAATACACATTTTCCAAGGTTCACTACCACTTTCAATTGTGGCCATAAGCAGATAAAACACATCATAAATAAACATTGGAAAGTTCTTAAAAATGATGAATACCTCAAAACTATCATTCCTGATAAGCCATCTATTACCTTTAGGAAAGGCATGAATTTAAAACAAAGATTAGCACCGTCCCTTATTAAAGGAATGAATCCACCTAAACCAATCCAGATCTCGAATCTGACAGGTTTTTACACTTGTGGACATTGCAAAGCATGCAACCACACAAAAAAGACATTCAAAACTTTTACTTCAACTGTAACAGGTAAAACCTATCCAATCAAGGAATTCATTAGTTGTAAGACTAAGAACGTGATAAACTTATTACAATGTGAATGTAAGGTACAATATTTAGGCCAAACCTCACGATTTATAAAAACAAGAATACTTGAACATTTATACAAAATAGAGAAAAAGAAGGATGATCATGGAGTTCCCATTCACTTCAATAATTGCCAATGCTATAAAAATAAAAACCATTTACTTTGGATAGGCATTGAAAAAGTCTCTCTACATTGGAGAGGAGGTGAGATAGAAAAAACACTAAATAGGAGAGAACTAAGGTGGATACACACACTAAAAACCTATGGCCACCATGGATTAAACAAAGACATCAGAGTAGCGGCCTTCATATAAGTCCTTATATAAGTGTTTGATATACAAGTTGTGTAACTGGAAATAATATAAAAAGGCATCATTTGTTACCATATTTTATTTTGTTTTATTATTATTTTTATTACCTTTGTTTTTATGTATGTTAGTTGTTATGCCAGTTTATATATCTTATCTCAATCAAATACACAATTTTTATATATATTTTTATATTTTTCTCACATATGTATTACATTTGTCATATATTACTTTTGCAATTTTATTTATACAACCATTTTTGTCCATGTTAAAATGAATAAAAATCTATTTCCAAGATTAAACAAATAACTCAGTGATTTTTCATCATATACCAATGACCAAACAATACAATGGTTCTGAAAGAGAATACGTATAGTTTTAAATGAAGTTGTGAATATATATTTTGCTGTAAAGTGAACCTTTAGTGATCTGCACTATTATTTTCAGATCAAATTCTATAATATTGCCACCAGATATATAAACAAAGACTACGGAATGCCAATCAGGATTGTTTCCACGTCTGACGTAAGACTGCAAAACCCATCTGCATCGGACACAAAATTAAAGACTACAGAACACCATCCAGGATTGGCCCTTCTTCCAACATGTGACCGCAATACAGGAGCGGACCTGTTTTGGAACTTATGTTTATTGTGAACTCGAAAGGGAACTGTTGCAATCAAATGACTCTGATTGGTCTAAAACAGGCGAGGTAAAATTTCAAATATCTTCATCCGATTTATAAATTTAAATTACAATAAGACCTTGTGCATTTTTTGCACATAAAAAAAGTTAATCTGAATATTGATTGATACAAAAATCGGCTGATGATATTGGTGTTTTAACAATTTTGTGAGTCTGGCTCCGGTAATACCGTAAAAATGAAGATTGATTTCTTTTGTATAAAAAGCACCTGTGTAAATCCAAAGGAAGCATCTCAAAATTTGTACTGCTCTTGAAAAAGACGAAATATCGTTGAAACGCGTAGAGCTTTTTATTTGAGCTTTTATCCTTCTGTCCATAGTGACATGTTTTAAAATAAATGTGTACTTTATATTCAAATTTTTGCTTGCTGTCCTTTGGATTTTTTCAACCATATTAGCGGGAGCGCTGCATAAGGAGCCGGATTCCGATTTTATCGAAGTAAGTATACTGCACATTTTATATCAGCATCACACCATATTTTGAGTACGTTTTCTGTATTTACAGCCACACCGGATCTGAGAAATCTCTATTTTCAACATATCACACAGATTAATTTACAAGAGGGAGCCGGACTCTGAATTTTTTCAGAGTAAGTATACTGCATCAATTATGTGGTGTTGATCTACACACATAGAAATAAACCACTTTCATTCTCAGGCAATTTTGGAACATTGAATAAGAAAATACCTGCGCCTCTATACCACATACAGCCACAATTTTAAGCAGTCTCATTTGGGAGAGACTGATAGAAGGTAGCAGTACACACAGAGGGGAGTATTTTAACCATTTGTGCATAAGTATTGTTGGTAACATCTAGCATATTGTGTATAATTGTTTTGTGTTAATACTTATTGGCCACATTAGAGAAGGTAACCAAAGTTACAGAATTGTTTTATAGACACTAAAAGTTTACACTTATCTTGTCAATATTTAAACGGCTAAAGAAACTTTAAAACATACATCTACATGTTATTCTCAGACTAATCTTTTCTTTAAATGCATCATTCTATCTAGTATTTCTTTAGGTCTAGATTACAAGTGGAGTGCTAAATTATCGTGGGGCCGCAGACAGCAAATTTGCCCGTTTGCGGGCACGCGATAATTGACCAGCCATTACAAGTGGCTGGTTATTACCGCAAACACCTAATCTAAGCCCCCTAATAAAATAACAAAGCCCCCAAAATAAAAAAATGCCCTACCCTATTCTAAATTACAAAAGTTAACAGCTCTTTTACCAGCCCTTAAAAGGGCCTTTTGCGGGGCATGCCCCAAAGTAAACAGCTCTTTTGCCTGCAAAAAAAATACTACCCCCCCAACATTATTCCACCCACATACCCCTACTCTAACCTAAACCCCCCTTAAATAAACCTAACACTACCCCCTGAAGATCATCCTACATTTAGCCTACTTCAGCCAGCCGACCACCGATGAAACAGAAGAGGACATCCGCAGCGGTCGAAGTCATCATCCAAGGGGCGCTGGAGAAGTCTTCCATCCGATTGAAGTCATCATCCAAGGGTCGCTGAAGAAGTCTTCCATCCGATTGAAGTCATTATCCAAGGGGCGCTGAAGAGGTCTTCCATCCGATTGAAGTCTTCATCCAGGCGGCGTCTTCAATCTTCATCCATCCGGAGTGGAGCAGAGCCATCTTCAGACGAGCCAACGCGGAGCCATCTTCTTCCACCGATGACTTCCCGACGAATGACGGTTCCTTTAAGTGACGTCATCCAAGATGGCGTCCCTCGAATTCCGATTTGCTGATAGAATTCTATCAGCCAATCGGAATTCGAGTGATGCCATCTTGGATGACATCACTTAAAGGAACCTTCATTCGTCGGGAAGTCGTCGGTGGAAGAAGGTAGTTATTAAATAGTTAATAACTATTTAATAACTATTCTAACTAGCTAAAATAAATGAAAAGTTGCCTGTAAAATAAAAATAAATCCTAAAATAGCTACAATGTAATTATTAGTTATATTGTAGCTATATTAGGGTTTATTTTATAGGTATGTATTTAGTTTTAAATAGATATAATTTATTTAATAAGAGTTATAATATATAGATGTATTTAATTAATATTTAAGTTAGGGGGGTGTTAGGGTTAGACTTAGGTTTAGGGGTTAATAATTTTATTATAGGTGGTGACAGTGTAGGGGGGCAGGATAAGTGTTAATAAATTTATTATAGGTGGCGACGGTCTAGGGGGGCAGATTAGGGGTTAATAAGTGTAATATAGGTGGCGGCGGGGTCCAGGAGCGGCGGTTTAGGGGTTAAACAATTTATTTAGTTGCGGCGGGGTCTGGGATCAGCAGGATAGGGGTTAATTTATTTATTATAGGTGGTGGCGGTATAGGGGGGGGCAGGATAGGGGTTACTAGGTATAATGTAGGTGGCGGCCGGGTCCGGGAGCGGCAGTTTAGGGGTTAATCAGTTTATTAGAGTGGCGGTGGGCTTCCGGAGTGGCGGTTTAGGGGTTAATATATTTATTATAGGTGGCGGCGGTATAGTGGGCAAGATAGGGGTTAATAGGTATTATGTAGATGGTGGCGGGGTCCGGGAGCTGCGATTTAGGGGTTAATCAGTTTATTAGAGTGGCGGTGGGCTCCGGGAGCGGCAGTTTAGGAGTTAATACATTTATTATAGTTGCGGTGGGGTCTAGGAGCAGTGGTTTAGGCGTTAATAACTTTAGTTGCGGGGGGCTCCGGGGGTGCCAGTATAGGGGGTAGAACAGTATAGTATAGTGTGAGTGCTTAGTGACAGCTTATCAATAAAGCTGTAGAAAAGCCAAAGAGCAGCGAGATTGGATGAGTGATAACTATCACAGTCCGCTGCTCATTGCCCCGTACTTGGTGCATGGCTTTTTGACAGCTTTTTTTATAACTTTGGCGAGATTATTCAGGTTTGCGGCGGCGATGTGAGGCGAGCTTAGGCAGGTAAGTAGACAAGTTGATAACTAGGCCTCATAGTGGCTTCAATGAGTTAATGACATAACGTGGCAAAAAATGATGCCAACAGATGTGATACGTCAAAAAATTAAGCAAATGGAAGTGACATGGCGAAAAATAATGCAAAAAACTTTGGGAAAAAAATTATGTAATAATGTAAACAAACCCATAGCATGACATTGCATCCCCTTCAAGGTTCTAATGGTATTACCTAGGTTTAGATGGAAAAAAGAGAAGAAAACACAAAATAGGATGTGAGACATGAAGATCCCTAAAGGAAATCCATGAGTGGCTAGTAAGGCAAGCTTGGAGTAAAACATGGTAAATAAGACCAATACATGTTGGAACCAACTCAGCTAAGGGTTGTTTGAGATTAATGTGGTCAGTAGATAAACACACCCTGTCTCCTACACAATAACTCGGATAAGGCAGTCTACAATGGTCAGCAAAAAGTTTATACTGCTTAGAGGAGGCCAACTAAACTTTTTAAACAGAGTAAATCTTCTGCCAGTGATGGGAGAGTGCATTACAATGTTAGTCTGCAGCTGGAGTTATAGGCTGCAAAGAAAAAAAAAAAAACTTTTAGTACAATTAATAAAGGTTGTTTGAAAAGGAGAATACTTTAATGAAAAATATCAAAGAATATTTCTAGCCAGTCCAGTCAGAGGAAGAAGGTCTGCCTAATTTGATTGTTGATCATTTACATAGACTCTTTAAAGGATTCTAGAACTTGGTTAATCTTTTCAGGTTTGCCCATTGATTTGGGGATGATAAATAGAAGACAGACAAATAATAGTTCCTAGTGCTCAACATAGACTATTCCAAAAGGCAGACATAAACTGTGAGCCTCTATCTGACACAATCTGTTAAGGAATACAATGAGACAGGCATGAAGAATAAATAAGGTCCTGAGCGGTTAGCAATTAAGGTAATGGAATAAAATAAACATTTTTGAAGAATTATTCAGTACGTATCCAAATGATATGTTCAATCTTGACCTGGGCGCCCATAAGTGTTTCCATCATGTGTCCAGAATAAAATTACAGTAGTTAAAGGGATCGTCTAGTCAAAATTAAACTTTCATGATTCAGATAGAGCATGCACTTTTAGGCAACTTTCTAATTTACTCCTATTAACAATGTTTCTTTGCTCTCTTGGGACTTTATTTGAAAAGGCAAGAATGTAAGCTTAGGAGCCAGCCCATTTTTGGTTCAGCACCAAGGTAGCGCTTGCTGATTGGTGGCTACATTTAGACACCAATCAGCAAGCACTAACCATGTGCTGAACCAAAAATGGGCCGACTACTAAACTTACATTCTTGCTTTTTCAAATAAAGATACCAAGAGAATAAAGAAAACTTAATAATAGGAGTAAATTAGAAAGTTGCTTAAAATTGCATGCTCTATCTGAATCATGAATTAGTTTAATGGTGACTAGACCATCCCTTTAAGGATAGAGTTACATAAAGAATATTAGGAGGTAGCTTGGATGTTGACTGAATTTGAGATTGAACTTCGTATTGCCCAGATTACAAGTGCCATACTATTTTTTTATTTTATTTGTTTGCTTGATCTCTAACTGCGTTCAAGTTAAAAATTAGCTTGGCCCTGTTACAGCTGGTATTACAGATTGAAAGAAAAAATGCTTACAAATGAAAGACTCGGTTTTGCTTACTTCAGGACATCAGCTAAATCCCTCTCCCCATAGAGTTTATGGGGTGCCCTGCAAAAAAACTTATTTGCGCTAATCCGACACTGCACTAGATCAACTGTGCTAAAGTCAAAGGTGCCTTAGGAAAACTTTGCATTCCTATTTTATTCACATAAACACATATACTTATTTAGACATATATATAACTTTGAGCACTTTCTAGTCAAACATCTTGCCATATATCACTTTTCTAACACTTTAAATTAAAACATTTTTTTAAAATTTTCAACTGATATGTTTAGTAAAATGTGTATATATGAGAGTAGTGCTTAATGTTTTTTATTTACTTCAGGTCTCAAGATGCCCTGAACATTATAACCCTAGTTTCGTCTTGCATTCAAGCACAACCTATAACTTGTAATATGAGCACTATTTAGTACAGTCCCAATATCCAAAGAAAGTATAGAAAACTAGAACTCTTTTCTGGTAAAAGGGATTTACCATGCACTTGTAAAATCCAGTGGCAAATCCAGTGGCAAACTAATTTTATCTGGGTCCAGTGATATTGCGCTATCATTAGTACACCATTTGTAATCTAGCCATATATCCGTACATAGCTGTGCTTTAAAATAGTGACCTGGAGGAATAGGCAGATTGTGGAATTTATGAGGGATAAAAAGAAAACTTTTATGTTGTCTGTCTTATTACTCTTTTATTATTATGTTATGCAAGGCTCTATAATGAATGAAGGGTCATAGACCACAACTTTTTTCTCCAAGAAGAAGAATCAAGCTCCTATTGGGAATAATGATGGACTAATGAAAGCTTTACTTAGATTTTGCTCAATATATTCCTCCAGTGCTTTGGTTTCAGACCTTGACAGGGAGTCCTTTCCCTTAGGAAAACGGGTTTTCTGAGATAATTAAGTTTTACAGTTGTAGGGACATCCCTTGTCCTCAAAGACATTTGAGAGATAAAGAGTAGTAAGACCCTTTGGCTTATCTGTTGAAGCTTCTGGTGGAGCAGGGTCAGAAGGACTTCTGGATCAGGGTGATAAATGGATTTTAGGGCGAGAGAGTACAGGGCGATGAACCTTTCTCTTTACAGGGAGTGCAGAATTATTAGGCAAATTAGTATTTTGACCACATCATCCTCTTTATGCATGTTGTCTTACTCCAAGCTGTATAGGCTTGAAAGCCTACTACCAATTAAGCATATTAGGTGATGTGCATCTCTGTAATGAGAAGGGGTGTGGTCTAATGACATCAACACCCTATATCAGGTGTGCATAATTATTAGGCAACTTCCTTTCCTTTGGCAAAATGGGTCAAAAGAAGGACTTGACAGGCTCAGAAAATTCAAAAATAGTGAGATATCTTGCAGAGGGATGCAGCACTCTTAAAATTGCAAAGCTTCTGAAGCGTGATCATCGAACAATCAAGCGTTTCATTCAAAATAGTCAACAGGGTCGCAAGAAGCGTGTGGAAAAACCAAGGCGCAAAATAACTGCCCATGAACTGAGAAAAGTCAAGCGTGCATCTGCCAAGATGCCACTTGCCACCAGTTTGGCCATATTTCAGAGCTGCAACATCACTGGAGTGCCCAAAAGCACAAGGTGTGCAATACTCAGAGACATGGCCAAGGTAAGAAAGGCTGAAAGACGACCACCACTGAACAAGACACACAAGCTGAAACGTCAAGACTGGGCCAAGAAATATCTCAAGACTGATTTTTCTAAGGTTTTATGGACTGATGAAATGAGAGTGAGTCTTGATGGGCCAGATGGATGGGCCCGTGGCTGGATTGGTAAAGGGCAGAGAGCTCCAGTCCGACTCAGACGCCAGCAAGGTGGAGGTGGAGTACTGGTTTGGGCTGGTATCATCAAAGATGAGCTTGTGGGGCCTTTTTGGGTTGAGGATGGAGTCAAGCTCAACTCCCAGTCCTACTGCCAGTTTCTGGAAGACACCTTCTTCAAGCAGTGGTACAGGAAGAAGTCTGCATCCTTCAAGAAAAACATGATTTTCATGCAGGACAATGCTCCATCACACGCGTCCAAGTACTCCACAGCGTGGCTGGCAAGAAAGGGTATAAAAGAAGAAAATCTAATTACATGGCCTCCTTGTTCACCTGATCTGAACCCCATTGAGAACCTGTGGTCCATCATCAAATGTGAGATTTACAAGGAGGGAAAACAGTACACCTCTCTGAACAGTGTATGGGAGGCTGTGGTTGCTGCTGCACGCAATGTTGATGGTGAACAGATCAAAACACTGACAGAATCCATGGATGGCAGGCTTTTGAGTGTCCTTGCAAAGAAAGGTGGCTATATTGGTCACTGATTTGTTTTTGAATGTCAGAAATGTATATTTGTGAATGTTGAGATGTTATATTGGTTTCACTGGTAAAAATAAATAATTGAAATGGGTATATATTTGTTTTTTGTTAAGTTGCCTAATAATTATGCACAGTAATATTCACCTGCACACACAGATATCCCCCTAAAATAGCTATAACTAAAAACAAACTAAAAACTACTTCCAAAACTATTCAGCTTTGATATTAATGAGTTTTTTGGGTTCATTGAGAACATGGTTGTTGTTCAATAATAAAATTAATCCTCAAAAATAAAACTTGCCTAATAATTCTGCACTCCCTGTAATTGTCTTTCTTGAATTGGGTATTCAGTCGGAGACTGAAAATTCCAAATTTAAAAAGATAATTACCTGAAATCATGTAATTCCCAGTAATGATACAAAAGTAACTCAATATCCAGGGAGAAGGCTCACCAGTAAGGACCACATAATTAGAGAAGCCAAGTGTGGTTACTGCAATGGGCAAACAAGCTCAAAGTCTTTATAACAGCTCTGGAATCAGTAAACCAGGAATGGTAATAAAAGGAGAAAGAAAACTCAAAAAACAGTTCCAAGTCAGCAACAAATAGATAGTTGAATCAAGAGGGATCAGGTGAGCAAAACAAGGGCAAATCTGTTTTACAGTTAAGGTCAGCAGTATTAAACAGAAGCCATGTAAAGCACCAAAAAAGAGCAAGAGGCAAATTCATAAACAAGAGCAAGGTCAGCAATGTGAGAATCAAAATTCAAGTGCACCCAATGGAAAGTTAAAGACAACCAATTTGCTGGTAATGCAGCATATCTCACATCAGAATTTAAAACCAAATTTGTGCCAAAGTCGATTGTCACCAGTTCATTCAACATGCCAAAAAATTAAGCAAACAGATGCAATGCAGCAAAAAGTTATTTGAAGTGAACAATCATTAAAAAAAAAGACAGTAAAAAAGTAAAAAAGCTACAGTATGACACTGTGCTATTGATTGCACTCAACTTGTAATCTAGCCTTATATATGTTAATAGCAGGAGCCCCCACTGGCAATTCGCTAAAAAAGATGGGTGAAATGAGCCTCAATGAATCTGAAACATGGGGGCTGAATTATCAAGCTCGAAGGCTTGTCAGAAACAGAAGTTATGAAGCAGTGGTCTAAAGACCGCTGCTCCATAACTTGTCCGCCTGCTCTGAGGTGGCGGACAGAAATCAACCCAATCGAGTACGATTGGGTTGATTGACACCCCCTGCTAGTGGCCAGGAATCTGTAGGGGACGGTATTGCACAAGCAGTTCTGGTGAACTGCTTGTGCAATGTTAAATGCAGACAGCGTATGTATTTATCGATGTGCAGCGGACATGATACGCTACATTGTATCATGTCCGCTCACACTTTGACAAAAATGCTCCTTAGTCTTACCTGAACAATGAGAACCCTCAAGAGGCTAATGACCCTTCATGAATCTAAGCCATTGATAGTATTCAGGAAAATAAAAGATTTATACATACATTTAAAAAAAAAACAAAAAAAACTATTTATATTTATTAATTTAAGGCATCAAGGAATAGGTGGACAGTTCCAAGAAATCATAGAGGTCTATTTCAACATATGTAAATTTTATTTTAATTGTTTCATATAAAATGTGTTATTACTGTATATGAATAAAGTTATACACATGACAGAACATTCATGAGATTAAAATTGCATTTACAGAAAATCCATGGTGATCTTTTTTCTGGTACATTAGTTGTCTCAGTTGAAGTTTTTCTACTTTAATTCACTAACCAGAGTAAATCTGCATCTTAACAGCTAGAATAACCCTTAGTTATATTTCTGTCCAATTTAGCAAATGGCTTACTTGCTTCATTGCAGTGCTTCTTTTAGTAACATATTTAAGGACAACCCTATTTCAGCAATTGCTGGGTTGAAATCCTGCAGTAACTGGAGTTTCATGGCTTTTAGAGAAGGGACATTGTTCTGATCTTCAGAATATTTATCTTCCGAGTGCTCCAAACTGATTCCAGGGTGAAAACCTACCTGTATCTGTGTTGATCAAAGGCAACTGGATTATTCACAAAATCTGTAGGTTAAATCAGCTTCCATTTCAGAGAGAACCTTGGTGGAAAATGTAGATAAAGTTGTGATTCAAATGAGTTATGATATGTGCTGTAATTGTCTTAAATTTTATAAAAGGGCCTCTGATTGGTTGTTGCATCCACAACTTATTTAGACTGCATTAACAAAATATGTAAATAGGTCTGGTAGAGTAACTGCAGGGACACAGTTTAGATCGGATGCCCACACCAGAGGAAATGCACTTGCGCAGCCTCTTGTGCAAATATTGGCATGTATACTGTGAGCCCTCTTCTGTGGTGGAGGGAGCACACATAGGGCCAGATATAATGCAGGTGAGGTTTAGGCACCACTGGGGGCCCTTGCAGGAATACCACTAGTACCTAAGAAGGGGGTCTTTAAATGTGTGGTCCTGGTCTCAATTTAGACCTCTGAGATGCCTATAGGTATAAACATGGAGACCCACAATTACTTTTTACAGATGGACACATGGGCATCTATTTATGTAGGTGTGGACAGACATTAGGTGTGGACAGACATGATCCGCTATAGCGGATCATGTCCGCCGCACATCGATAAATGCGGACAGCATACGCTGTCAGCATTTATCATTGCACCAGCAGTTCTGGTGAACTGCTGGTGCAATACCACCCCCTGCAGATTTGCTGCCAATCGGCCGCTAGCAGGGGGTTTCAATCAGCCCTATCGTATTCGATCGGGCGGATTGCTGTCCGCCACCTCTGAGGTGTCGGACGAGTTAAGGAGAAGCATTCTTAGGACCGCTGCTTCTTAACTTCAGTCCAACTGCTTCTTAAGTTCAATCATATTTGCTGAATGCATCAGCCAATAGGATTTTTTCTACCTTAATTCCGATTGGCTGATAGAATTCTATCAGCCAATCGGAATTGAAGGGATGCCATCTTAGATGACATCATTTAAAGGAATCTTCATTCAGTCGTCGGATCAAGAAAGAAGAGGATGCTCCGCGTCGGATGTCTTGAAGATGGACCGGCTCCACGCCGGTTGGATGAAGATAGAAGATGCCATCTGGATGAAGACTTCTGCTCGTCTGGAGGACCTCTTCTTCCCAGCTTGGATGAAGACTTATGCCCATCTGGAGGACCATTTCGCCCGGCTTCGTTGAGGACTTCGGCCCGGTTGGGTGAAGACTTCTCAAGGTAGGGTGATCTTCAAGGGGTTAGTGTTAGGTTTTATTAAGGGGGGATTGGGTGGGTTTTAGAGTAGGGTTGGGTGTGTGGGTGGTGGGTTTTAATGTTGGGGGGTATTGTACTTTTTTTTACAGGTAAAAGAGCTGATTTCTTTGGGGCAATGCCCCGCAAAAGGCCCTTTTAAGGGCTATTTGTAATTTAGTATAGGGTAGGGCATTTTATTATTTTGGGGGGCTTTTTTATTTTATTAGGGGGATTAGATTAGGTGTAATTAGTTTAAAAAACTTGCAATTATTTTATTACTTTCTGTAATTTAGTGGGGGTTTTTTCGTACTTTAGACAATTGTATTTAATTTTATTTAATTGTAGTTAATTTAGGGAATTAATTTAATTTTAGTGTAGTGTTAGGTGTAATTGTAATTTAGGTTATGTTTTATTTTACAGGTAAATGTGTCTTTATTTTAACTAGGTAGTTATTAAATAGTTAATAACTATTTAATAACTATGGTACCTAGTTAAAATAAATACAAAGTTGCCTGTAAAATAAAAATAAATCCTAAGCTAGCTACAATGTAACTATTAGTTATATTGTAGCTAGCTTAGGGTTTATTTTATAAGTAGGTATTTAGTTTTAAATAGGAATAATTTAGTTAATTGTAGTTATTATATTTAGATTTATTTAAATTATATTTAAGTTAGGGGGGTGTTAGGGTTAAACTTAGATTTAGGGGTTAATAACTTTAATATAGTGGCGTCGACTTTGGGGGCGGCAGAATAGGGGTTAATAAAGTTAGGTAGGTGTCGGCGATGTTAGGGACAGCAGATTAGGGGTTAATAAAATGTAACTAGTGTTTGCGAGGCGGGAGTGCGGCGGTTTAGAGGTTAATATATTTACTATAGTGGCGGCGATGTCCAGTTCAGCAGATTAGGGGTTCAAAATTTTATTTTAGTGTTTGCGATGTGGGGGGGCCTCGGTTTTGGGGTTTATAGGTAGTTTATGGGTGTTAGTGAACTTTTTAGCACTTTAGTTAAGAGTTTTATGCTACGGCGTTAGACTATAAAACTCTTAACTACTGACTTTAAAATGCGGTACCAGTCTTGACAGGAGAGGGTCTACCGCTCACTTTTGGAAGACTCATAATACCGGTGCTATGCAAGTCCCATTGAAAAAATAGGATACGCAATTGACGTAAGTGGATTTGCTGTATTTTCGAGTCTGACCAAAAAAGTGAGCGGCACACCTGTACCTGCAAGACTCATAATACCAGTGGGCATTAAAAAGCAGCGTTGGGACCTCTCAACGCTGCTTTTTAAGCCTAATGCAAGACTTGTAATCTAGCAGAATGTTGATGCAAGTGAAGTAACTAAGGAATTTGTAAGTGCGGTGATGTGCATGTTAGGTCTGGTGAATATAGGAGAGTTTTTCTGGCATGTAATTAATAATTTGATTTAAGTATGTTGTTATGTGGGTATGCTAAAGATTTATGCAAGGAGTTTGTGGAAAAGATAAAAGGAAAAGAAAGGTTATTAGCTGTATGTTATTAAATGTATATAAAGTATTTGGGTCTGTTTCTTTTGCAAGTAAATTCAGTAGAGTTGTTTCTAATTTTAATAGAACTGGTAACATATTGCTCTTTAAATTATTTATGCTGTAATGGTTTAATTGTTTGTTTTAAATTGTGTGTAAGAATTAGTGTAAATTTCCTAGTGACTTCAGAAATCAATATGAGAAAGAGCTCACATTTAAATATATGCAGGTTATGATACAGTAAATAAGTGGAATTTTCATATTAAATAAGACAAGTTTCGAAATCATGGCTAGGTTATATATGTAATATACATATTATAAATGGTTAACCCTTAATGGGACAGTACACTGTAAAATAGTTTTTATATTAATGTATTTTCAATGATTTGTTATATCAGCTGTATAGTGTAAAATGTAGCAGAAATTGCATTTTCAGGTTTATTTGTATATATGAATTAGCTGGTTTTGTGCTTTAAACCACAGTCTATTAAAATGGGTTGAGATTAAAGTAATATCAGATCTCATTATGTTCCTTATCTTTGTCTGGATAATCAAAGCTCAATACTTAGACAGAACAAAGGAAAATGACCATTTTATTACTTAGCTACCCTGCACCCTACTGACAGTGTGGTTTCTTCTGCTGGCTGTGTTTACTTAGGCTATTCAAGAGCTGAGACTCCAGTATACAAACTTTTACTATAGGTGGGTATACCACAGGCTAAATCAGCTATTTCACATGCCAAAATTGGGGTAAAGGAGCTACTTGTAAACAATTAAATACACTCCATCAGGTAAAATGGATCATTGGGAACATTATAAAGGGGAGAAATGTTTGCGTAAACTTTCCTTTTAATCTATTAGTGTAAATTATTATTATTTTCAGAAATTACCTTTTTGTTGCATAAAATTGTTATATTTATTCAAAGGGGCCCATTTATCAAGTTCCGAACAAAGCTTCTGGGCCTGTGTTTCTGGCGAGTCTTCAGACTTGATCAGGTTGAATTCTGGCGATTCCTGTCCGCCTGCTCTGAGCAGGTGGACAGGAATTGTCGGAATTCAACCCGATCGAGTATGATCGGGTTGATTGACACCCCCCTGCTGGCGGCCAATTGTCCGCGAGTCTGCAGGAGGCCGCGTTGCACCAGCAGCTCCTGTGAGCTGCTGGTGCAATGCTGAATATGGAGAGCGTATTGCTCTCTGCATTCAGCGAGGTCTTTCGGAACCTGATCCGCACTGTCCGATCAGGTCCGCAAGACCTTTGATAAATAGGCCCCAATGAGTTGCAAAAATGTTGAATATCAAATTGTATAGAAAAAAGAAATAAACTATTTGCGTATTTATTAAAATCATGGTTATGTAAAAGTATAACATAGGGTTCTAAAGCTGTTCCCAAATAATTTGTTACAAACATGATTCTTTAACAGTGGGATTGCACTGTGCAAGCGAGCAGGAGCCATAGAGCAGTGTCAATGCTATTATTATCTGACCTTTCCCAGAATATAGTATTTAGGTTTTAAGTCTTTATTGGGTGTTCTCTTTGTCTATTCATGGTTAGGGATATTATTTGTAAATGTCAGTGAGTATATGTGCCTGATTTGAAGGATACTACTTCTTTTAGGAGTGCATGGATTGTCTTTTAGCTTGCTGTCATATTGTATTTGTGTGACATACAGTATGTTTCACACGGAAAAAAAAACAAAGAGGGGGGAGTATTTGATGAGTGAGTGTTTTTTTAGGTATGAAAATTAACCTAAAATGATCAGACAAGTAAAAATTAATGGTATTTGCAGAATGAGATCATGGAGCTGTATCCATAAAAACACTAACTAAATATGATTTTTTTTTTTTAAGTTTTTCATACTTAGGTAAAGCTGTACAGATACAATTCCATAGTGCACTCTCCAAAAGATTGAAGATTGAATGCAAGTAAAACTTTTAAATAAAGAAATGCCTGATGCTTAGGTTAAGAAAAAAAAAAAGAAAAAAAGACCTTTTGTCAAGTTTGTTTAATTACCATACTGCAGTAAAAGTTGCCGAGCTATCTTTTGGATTCATTCTTTGCATTGCAAGCTGGTACCAGCCCCAGATCTGGACTCTGGGTAATCTAGGACTGTTTCCTATGATGTGTGTCTTCAGAACATAAAGAACATAAAGACTTTCTTGCTCTTGACTGTGCCTTGACTGTTGGAGTTGTGTACCTGTTTTCCACAGCTAAATTAGGGAAGTTTTGTTTAAACGCATTTACTTATATTACTTTTTTTTGTATTATCTTGTAATTGTGTTATCTTTATTGATCATATTAGTTATAAGTGTTACAGAGTCATCCACAGCTAAATTAGGGAAGTTTTGTTTACACTTATTTAATTATATTGCTTGTTTTGTATTGTCTTGTAATTGTGTTATCTTTTTTGATCATATTAGTTATAAGAAGTCATATAGGGGCCTATTTATTATGTTGCTAGTGGACATGATCTGATATTACGGATCATGTCCGCTGCGCATCGATAATTGCAGACAGCATACGCTGTCAGCATTTATCATTGCACCAGCAGATTTTGTGAACTGCTGGTGCAATGCCGCCCCCTGCAGATTTGCAGCTGCTAGCAGGGGGTGTCAAACCTCAGAGCAGGCGGACAGGTTATGGAGCGGCGGTCTTCAGATCGCTGTTTCATAACTTCTTTTTCCGGCGAGCCTGAAGGGTTCGCCGGAAACACGGGGCATCAAGCTCCATGCTGAAAAGTAAACCTTATTTGTATTAGTACACACTGTAGTTTATGTACTTAAACAAAGTTACCTTACAGATAAGTGTAACTCTAAACCTTGCCGTATTGTATTGTAGAAATTTATAACAATTATACAAAGAAATATGAATTTTGAGAGTAGTGTAATTATAATGTTATTGATGGTATATTCTCTACTTACAATGGCTCTTATTGGATCTGTGTTACTAAAGCATGTATTTTCCCCTTTTTAACTGTTATGATATCTGCTAATTGATTTTTGTAATTCCAGGTGTTCGTCAGCGAAAGGAATTATCTTACCATAAAGATTTTTTTACCTTTAAAAAGAGTGTGTAGTTTTAATAATGTTATGACTGTATTCTTTCCTCATACAGGAGTGCAAGATAATTTAGGTTGCATAGAATAATTAGTAAATTTGTAGTATTTATATCAGATGAGACAGTTAATTCTACTAAGATCATATTTGGAGAATTATAAACATTACATATAATAGCTTTGCAGAATAAAGTAACACTAGGTTATTTTTTTTTTAGTAGTCCAAAGAGAAAGTGTGAAGAAATTAATTTTAAAGAAAATGTTTTTATTGACTGTTTTACTTTTCATTTGTGTTGCAGGGCAGGCCTTAGCACAAGTTACTTAGCATAGCCATACAGCCTCTTGATAAAGTCTAGCAGATTTTACTTGCTTAGTATCCATGTTTAAGTTATCATTTAAATTGTATAGAGAAGCTGTGAGTTATTCTCTGTAAAAGTATAATAAATGTATTTAGCTTGTATTATATATCCACAATGTTTTCCTGGTTTTAAATGACATAGGATAGGTTCAGCTATTAAAGGAAATTGTGATGCGTACAAAAAGTGAAACAGTTCTGTTGTGCATAATTGTGATTGTATCAGGGTGCGTGCTCATCGTGTGCTGTTTTGTTTTCTTCTTAGACTCCTTTTTCTGACTCAAGTGTCTGTTGCTATGAGGATCTATCTGTTTCCCTTTTCTACCCTATGAACAAAACATCATACTTCCAGCATGTTTCTGCAGATGGACACTTTCTCATGTGCAAAGCACCACAAGTGCAAATGGACTATGATACTGAAGAAGAGTGTCTGAGGGAGGTGGAGCTCTAAGAGGACAAAGACTGTTCTTAAAGGACCAGTATATAAAGTATATTTGCATAATCAACAAATTAATGATAACAAGAGAAAGCAATAGCACTTAGTCTGAACTTCAAATAAGTAATACATCTTTTTCTGGCGAATTTCAAAGTTTTGTCTATTTCCACTCCCTCTGTACCATGTGACAGCCATCAGCCAATCACAAATGCATATACGTTTATTCTGTGAATTCTTGTACATGCTCAGAAAGAGCTGGGGACTCAAAAAAGTGTAAATATAAAAAGAATGTGCACATTTTTGTTAATAGAAGTAAATTGAAAAGTTGTAAAAAGTTGCATGTTTTGGCATGCCCTGGGAGTTTCCGGAGGAGGAGCACAGGTGTGGGGTCAGGTGATGCACCTGTTCTGATCTGACCTGTTCTGGCGAGAACCGCGCCTAAAACCTGGGGCGGCTTGTATTGCTGTCTACCATCGCTGCTGGAAACTTCATAGTGCCTAAACATTGCACTAAAGCTGCTTAAGGCAGCCCTGAAAAGGACCCAATTTGGTGGTAAACCTTATACCTTTATAAACAAATTACCTGCTATCATTCAGCTCCCCTACTAAGAAGAGACTCTGGTTGGGAGAAATACCATCTAATACAGCAACCGGTTTTGCAATTGCCCGTCACCCTGGGAACTCTTTCCGTGGGTCACTCAGAAACAGAGGGCAGAGGCTGCTGTAACTGCTATTGGAGTAGTGTTATTTCTAAGCTACTGAAGAGTGAGCTGTTAACTGCGTTACCTGTGCAGTCAGAGAGCATCACAAGGAGCTGGGACTGTCTGCATTCTTGGTCGGCAGTGGAAGGAGAGCCGCGTTTGAAGTTCTGGTGCAGTCCGTGGGAGAAGTCTTACCTCTTGAGTTCTCTGCTTCCTCACTGTTGCCGTATGAGGGGTAAGGGCTGTTAGCGCTCCCTGGGGCGGTCCTCATAAAGTCTGAGGTGCATACAACAGAGCCCCTGCTATACGGAGTGCGGCTCTACATTCTGTCACCGTGATTTTCCTGGCCTGGAGAGGCGCTCCCCCTGCCACCGGTGCTGTGCGAGGGGGGGCTGCTGTTAGAAAAGGCTCTCTGTCTGTCGGCTAAATGGTGGAAGCAAGGACGGGTAACGTAGAATTGTCTTGGCAATATTTACAGCTGTTTTCTTTCCTCTGCTTCCACCGCGGAATGAATCGGTTTATTATTGGATGACTATCGTACAATCCCTATCCTTTCTTTTGATGGGCTTTTGTCTGGTTTGCCTTGCTGTTTATTTTCTTTGAATTACACAGAGTGCAAAGCTATGATAGCTGGCTGAAGAGTGACAAGGATAAGAGTACTGGGTTATACTCTCATTATTCAAACTTCTACTCCCTCTGGCATATGTACTTATTTTCTTTCTTTGGGGCTATGCTTGAGCCTGCTGGACTGGGTCGGCCACTTTGATAGAGCAACAAGGGTAGAGTAGTCTAATTATCAAAGGCTATGAACACTGCTTCGATCTCATCTGACACAATTGTTTCTTAAAATTTAAAGTTGCTATGTATGTATTCTGGTGTTATGTCCTCACGGGTTACTGAAATCTAAAAGCCTTGATTACAATATATTACCCCATTTTTTCCTGTATTTCCTTGTTGAAGTACAGGATAATACTGTGTAAGATAACCCTCTGCTTAAAATATTAATAGGCTGGTATAACTCAAAGATCACTGACCTTTTCTTTTTTTTTTTAAAAGCAAAGTGTGTAGCAACGTATCATTATAATGTGTGAACTGAACATATTGGTGGTAACGCTGCTCCCCATATAGGGTTTGTAATAATATGTGTTTATACTTATATAAGCCTATTTAAGTTTAAAAGTAGACCCGAATTGCCTGAATATATACCTAGGGTGCTGAATGCATAGAATTGATGCAACTGTAAAAATTGGAATTGCACCAGTAGGTTACATAATCTTTAAGTTCTGAGTATATTTAAGTAATGTACAGGGATATTTTCTGAGTTCTATGTATACTGTTCTTCCCTGGGTTGGTAGATTTTAGGAAGTAGCATATATACTATTTAGCGTTAATAAGCTTTTGTACCTAAGGCACTGTTTTTGCTCTGGTCTTTTTAAGCTAAAGGCATAAATACCACAGTCGGTGCAACAGCATTACTAGCGGCTTTAGCCTTGCGCTTACTTATTTATAATTCGTCTAGTCACTGCAAGGTTCACAAAACTTGCCATGTTTTTTTCTTTTTTTTTCCCTCTTTTTTTCCCCCTCTCTGTTAGTGTATATTTTCTTTTGTCACTGACATGACTGACTCTCTTTCACTTTTTAGCTCACAACACTTTTGATATTAAGTATCCAAAAAAAAGGGCACAATCTTTAATTTACACATCCACTACACCCCTTCCCTTCTTTCTTCGGGTCTGCTTTCCCCATTAATCACTCTCGAAATAGTTTTTTCTCATCACTCCTTACCCTCGCAAGTATATGGATAAGTTTTTACATTCTGAATCTAAAAATTCACCTTCAGCCATGTCGGCTAGACAAAGTGATAAAAGAACCAAACCTACTACAGAGGCGGCTGGCGATGTGCAGTTGGTTGCACGTCATTCCTTAAGCTCACATGAGTCTATTGACTTACAGTCCTTAGTCTTAGATATATCTACGGCTCTCGCACCCAAGTTTGATTCTCTTAAATTAGAGATCAAACATGATATTGCACAACTAGCTACAGAAGTTAAACAATTCTCAGAGAGATTCTCTGAGGTAGAACAAAGAGTATCGGATCTTGAAGATCTTACCCTAGCTCAAAACACTAAGATTGAAGCTACTTCCTTAGCTCTCCTTAAATTAAAAAAATAAAGTAGAAGACCTGGAAAATTGTGCTAGGCGAAATAACTTAAGAGTAAAAGGGTTCCCGGAGGGGAAGCAGTTTGAAGATCTAAATAAATTAGTCACAAAAACACTCCCAGCCCTGTTGAATATAACTGAGACATATCCAGATATTGTTATAGAATGGGTACATAGGTTGGGAATAGCATCGCCTTAAAAAAAAAATATGAGGCCAAGACCAATCATAGCTAAATTTCTTAATTACCAAGATAAAATCACCTTCTTACAAGCTTTTCGTAAAAATCAGCCCATACTTCTTGAAGTAACAAAAATCTTATTGTTCCAGGACTATGCAGCAGATACTGCTTCAAAAAGAAGGGAGCTAGCTCCAGTATGTACCAAATTTATACAGCAGGGATTACGTGCAACGATTGTACATCCTGCCAGGCTTCGATTAGTGCACAATGATACTCTATATTTTTTTGATACTGCCACTACTGCAGAAGCTTTTTTTTCTAAAAATTGTTCACTGAAATAGGTTATTGAGCTATGTGGCTCCTGTTAGTAAGGTTAAGAATAGATCTACTGCTCTATCATCATGATGGGTTCCTTTCAGGTTAGGGTAACAGTCGGCTCGGGGGTCCACTCGTTTGTTCTTTGTTTATGTGGGTTGTCTGGTGTTGTGTGGATGTTTGTTTGTTTTTTATTTTCCTTTTTTCCCTTTCCTCCATCACCATCCTTTCTTTTGAACTATAGATATTTTGTAAAATGAATGGGATTAAATTTACCTCATGGAATATAGAAGGTCTTACATCTCCTATTAAGAGAAAAACGATAATTTTGAATCTTAAGAAAATAGGTACTTCTATTGCTTTTTTACAAGAAACCCATCTGAAGACGCAAGAAATCCTTAAACTCAAATCCTCTTGGGTTAAAGAGGTTTTTTTTTCTTCTAGTTCTAGCCGAAAAGGTGGAGTTGCTATTCTCCAGGGGAAAAATTTAATTATGAGATACTTCAGACTCAGTCAGATGAAGAGGGGAGATTTATCATCTTGAAAATTAAGATTGCCAATATTTTGTATACTTTATGCAATGTTTATGCTCCAAACGTTTTTGAAATGTCATTTTGGGATATATTACAGGCTAGGCTCATGGCTTGTGCAGAAGGTTTTCTGATATTAGCTGGTGATTTCAATATGGCTCCGCAAAACCCGATAGATAGAATGAGACAGCAGGTGTTTCTTAAAAAAAACAAAAGGGATAATCTAGAGACTAAATTGTTCTCGAGGATTTTTTCCAATCTGAGAGTAAGGGATATTTGGAGGCTTCAAAATCCGGACACGCGGGATTTTACGTGTCTTTCAAAAGCACATAAATCATTGTCACAGATTGATTTATTTCTGATTGATGAAAGACTATGTAAATATAAGGTATTAGCTCAAGTTTTGCCTATCGCGGTATCTGACCATGCTCCAATATGTTTTGAACTTCCAACGGATAGTTCTTCAAATATGAATAGGCGCTTTTCCTATCCTAAGTTTTTTTTTTTTTTTTTTTTTTTTTTAAGTTTTCAAAAGAGCTTTATTGAACTTATCATGTTTACAAGTAAAAAATATGCGGATAATGAAATAAAAAAAATAAAGAACCAAAAAAAAACAACACAGATGCAAATATAGCAATGCGAGGACACAGTCCGTCCTCTAAACTGTCTATAGAGATATATTGTGAAATAAATGATATACTGTTCTAGGAAGTACTGAGAACACCATCATTAACAAAGATATTTAGTGGTACTTTATAACACAGTTGAGGGAGACCCGAAGGTCTCTTGACCAGATAAAGGGGGGAAGGGATAAAAGTCTAAGGGTGAGATGAGGGGGTAGGGAGAAGGGTTGAGTGATATGTCATCAGTCGTAAGTGGGTGTTTCTAAAGAAAACCATCTGGGTCTAGTCAGAACTATCCCCAGGTCAGATCTCTCATTCCCTCCGGAAAAAGCTAAGAGGGAGTGAGGATATTAGGTCTCCAGGTTGTATCATAAATGTCTTTCCAGTCGGTCCATGTAAGCTCAAATAAGTCAGAATTACCTAAGTTGTAAAATATGCTTTTTTCCATATTATATAAGTAGGCCATATAGGAACAAACTCTCGTCCAACTAGGTGAGGGCTCTGATTTCCAGTCACAGGCAATCAGGTGTTTAATGGACATGAAGAGGTATATACTAATGTAAGCATGGTGTTTAGGGATAGAATGGATACCTATGTGTAATAGGGCTACAGCAGGGGAGCTACGTAAGGAGATTCCCAGTTTGGAAAGGGCTCCAAAGCATTTTGTCCATAAAGGGCGTATTTTGGGGCACTCCCACCAAATGTGGAGAGAGTCCCCTCTCTGACCACAGCCTCTCCAACAGTACGGAGATGCGCTAGGGAATATTTTAGCTAGCCTGGTGGGCACATAGTACCAATGGGCCACCAACTTATAATAAGTTTCAAATAGGGTGGTGCAATGTACAGCTTTTTTTGTTCATTCAAGCGCTTGTTCCCAATCGTCTGCTGTGAGCGGTTTGTCTAGCAGGGAGCACCACTTGGCAAGGTGGGGGGCCGGATCTGGGTTTGGTTCAGAGTCCAACAGGGTGTAATGTCTGGAGAGGGGTCTATATAGCCTCTTTCCAAGGTTCCAAGTGGACTCCCACGGGGTCAGTGGGCGATTTGACTGAGGCTTGAAGCCCCAGGCGGTCAGAAAACTTTTAATTCTGTAATATTCAAATTTCAGGATATGGGGTAAGGCCACATCCGCCCCTAATTGGGACGCAGATTTAAAACCACACTCCGGAGGTGATAGCCAGAGGTCCGAGACCACCTTTATTCCGATTTCGGTCCATCTCAGAGGATGGACATCCTGTAGGCCTACTAATAGACCGGACAATGAGGTTATGGGAGAGGGATGAGGGGCAATTTGTCTAGAGTGGCGGATTTTGTCCCAGAATCGCAGGCATTCTCGGATGATGGGGTTTATCAGGGATAGTTCCCTACGGCAATGGGTCGGCGTCCAAATCAGGTCACGCAAAGCCAGGTTGTAGGGAAGTGAAGCCTGTTCAATGGAGTGCCATTTGCAGGAGGGTTGCATGACTCCCCATTGGGAGACATGGGTGAGCATGGCTCCCTCGTAGTATCTTACTATAGAGGGAGAGCCCAGACCGCCCTTTGACCGAGGTAGCTGTAGCACTCTCTGCGCCACCCTTGGGGGCTTGCCCTGCCATATATGTTTAGTAATTTTGCTCTGAAACTGTAATAGGATGTGCCTGGGAACTCTGATTGGCAGACAGCGGAATAAGTATGTGAGACGAGGCAAGAAAGACATCTTTAATGCTGCTATCCGCCCTAACCACGAAACTTGCGAGAGGTTCCAGCTCTTGCTGAGGGAGCGAAGCTCCGATAGCAAAGGAAGGTAATTGTCCCTGATAATCTGGGGAAAGTCATTGGATGATTTGACTCCTAAGTGGGTCACTGAAGTGTCCGACCATCTAAAAGGATAATTGATTTTTAAAGGGGCCATAGACGAGCTCTGGAAGCCTTGGGTGTAGATCTCAGTTTTGGGAATGTTTAGTTTGTAATGAGAGTGGGCACTAAATTCCTTAACTATCAGTAAAAGTCTAGGAAGGGTGGACGCGAGATCTGACGAGAAAAGGGTGATATCGTCCGCAAATAAAGCTGTATTGTGCTTGGTGCCACAGAGGGTAATCCCACTCATGCGTGGGTCGAGTCTAATTTGTTCTGCCAACGGCTCTATGGCTAGCGCGAAAAGTAGGGGTGACAGGGGACAACCCTGCCTAGTCCCATTGGAGATTTGAAAAGGGGGGGTTTGGAAACCCAGACCTTTTACCGAAGCGGAGGGAGTAGAATATAGGGCTTTAATTGCTCCCATGAGGGAGCTCGGGAATTGAAAGGCATCAAGTACTTCCCACAGAAACCGCCATCTCACCCGATCAAAGGCCTTTTCTGCGTCTAACGATATAATCGCCATAGGTTTATTGAGGCTGGACGACAGGGACATCACATTCAAGAGTCTTCTAGTATTATCTGGACCCTCTCTTTTGGGGATAAATGCAACTTGGTCTGGATTGATTAAATATGGGAGGAGGTTGGCAATACGGTTAGCTAGAATTTTGGAGAAGAACTTAATATCAGTGTTGATTAGAGAGATTGGCCTATAGCTGGCACAGAGAGAGGGATCTTTATTAGGTTTCAGTATAGTCACAATAGTGGCTTAAAGGAATTCACTCCTAAATTTGCCTTCATTTCTGGCTAAATTGAAGAGTCTAAGAATCAGAGGGGAGAGTTCTTGGATATAGGTTTTATAGAAATGCACTGGGAAGCCATCTGGGCCAGGTGATTTAAAAGATTTAGAGTTCTTGATAACCAGTTGCACTTCTCTAAGGGTGAATGGTGAGTTTAAGGTGTCTTTTTGATCGGGTGAGAGGGACGGCAGGTTCAATGCTTTTAAGTATTCACGAATGGAGTCTTCTGAGGACACTGGGGGGTTCTCAGTTTTTTCTATGTTATAAAGGTTGGAGTAAAACTCAGCAAAAGCCTCCCCAATTTGTGAGGGGATTTTAAGAAGGGAACCTCCTTTAACAATGCCATGAATACGTGCGATACTAGTTCTGCTTCTAAGTTTATTGGCTAAGAGAGTATCCACCTTATTGCCCTTATAGAAGTATAGTTGCTTAAGTTTAGTTAAATTGTCCTGAGTTCTCCGAAGCTCTAGCTGAGATATGTGATTTTTAATGTTGGTGATTTGGGTCGTTAAGGAGTTAGTAGGCTTTACTCTATTTAGGGCCTCTAATTCTCTAAGTTTAATGTGAGACTGAGACAGCGAAAGTCCCGCTTGCTTTCGTAGTTTAGCCTGTTCAGAGATCATTAAGCCTCTTATGGTTGCTTTAGTAGCTCCCCAGAGGGTGTCATCACCCACTTGTGCCCGGTCATTGATTTCTAAAAAGTGTCTGATTTCTGTACGTAATTTTTCTCTGAGGGGGATATCCTGCAAAAGATTGTGGGGCATGCGCCAGGAGGGTCTAGAACGAGTGGTATTTGAGGATATGAGGTCGACGGTAAAGCAGTCGTGATCGGACCAAGGGCAAATATGGATGGCCGTGTTAGTGACTAGATCTAGGGAGTCTGCCGTAGAGAATATGTAGTCAAGTCTGGCGTATTGTCTATGTGGCTGTGAGTAGTGGGTGTAGTCTCTGTCCTGAGTGTGAATAGCCCTCCAAATGTCAAAGAACCCTGAGCCTGTCATAAGTGTACGGAATTTCGCTGCAAGCCGTTCCGTAGGGGGAGGAGTCCTAGCCAAGTCAGAGGATTTTCTATCTAGTTTCGGGTCCCAGGTCATGTTGAAGTCGCCCGAGATAATGACCCTGCCCTGTTTGTGCTGAGAAATGACATGGAGAATGTGTTTGAGGCACTTAGGTTGATGAGTGTTGGGTAGGTAGACTGATACGAGTGTATAGAGCACATGGTTAATGTTACAAATTAAGATAATATATCTGGCCTGTGGGTCTCTGATGGTCATGACTGGTTCGAAAGCTAGTCTCTTATGTAAGAGGATTGCAGTGCCCCTGGCATTTTTGGTGAAGGGAGCATGTTCGATGTGCGTGTAATCCCTAGAGGAGAGTCTGATCGGTTCATCGTTTAACCAATGCGTCTCTTGAAGAAACACTATGTCAGGGTTGTGGTGCTTCAACGAGCACAATAGGAGACTTCTCTTAAAGGGAGTATTAAGTCCTCTAACGCTTTGGGATAGGAACCTCAACGGAGAGGAAGTCATGTCTAGTAGTGATTGAGAGTTGGGGCCGGGAAGTCGTAGTACCTAGGTCTGGAAGACAAAATGGGGGAAATGAAGAGGGGGGGGAAGGTAAGTAGGAAGGGAGGGCACTGAGCAGTGCCTCTGGTGTGGTGGAAGTAGTCCACCTCAAGAGAGCCCTAGTGTGGGCTTCAATTGGGGGGCTGAATGAACAGCTCCGGAGCTAGCACAGCGAAGCAAAAACGTCAGCCCCGCTCCAGGGACGTATTTGTCCTAATATAAAGTGCTTAAATCAAAACAATTACAAAACAGCAGATAACATAACTTATCATAACTTATAATATATAACTTATTCCTAAAGTGAACATTGTGGCGGCTTACAGAGTCTCACAGGAGCCCTGCCTGCCTCTGGATGCAGGCTAGTCAGAAGGAACCATCAGGAGAGACCCAATAGCCTACTTATTTCTAAACTAGGTCAAGTTACTTCGGAAGGAGCCTATTCAACCGGCTCAGGATGTCCTTGAGAGGCTTGCAGATGTTGTGTCTTGGGTCTTTTTGTTCTCTGTTCTTTTGTTGACCATTCAGGAGCTGAAGCTCTCAAGGCAGATTGAGGTTGAGCCCGTACATTTAGGGGGTCGACTAATAAACCCCATGAGGCCAGCAGAGTCGTACCCTGCGAGGGTGTAGTGATGGTTATGGACTGGTTGTCTTTGGTAACTATGAGTCTGGTTGGGAACCCCCATCGATATCGGTAGTTAGCCTTGCGCAGAGCAGTGGTCACTGACTGAAAGTGTCGACGCTGTTGGAGGGTGTGTGCTGAAAGGTCAGGTAGTATTTTTACCCCCTCAAACCTTCCACTTAGGTTTGGTTTACGATAAGCAGCTTGAAGGAGGCGATCTTTATATAAGTAGCTATGGAAGCACACCACAATGTCCCTCTGCTTGTCAGAACTCACCGACCTGGGGCGCAAAGCTCTATGCGCTCTCTCCATTGTGCCAGACAGGCCTTCAGGGGTGCCTATCAGCTCTTTGAAGAGGTCCTGGAGGTAGCCTTGAATATCTGCTGGAGCCACTGTTTCTGGGACTCCTCTGAATCTGATATTACTTCGCCTCGATCTGTCCTCCATGTCAGCCAGTTTAGATTCTAATTGTGAGATCTGCTCAGCCAGATTTTCAGCATAGGCCAGGATGTTGGATTGGTCCACCGCCTGATCATCTTGCTTGCGCTCCAGCGCATCAACCCTGTCACCAATTTCTGAAATTTCCTTTTTGAGTTCAGCAGAGCTGCGTTGGATTTCTTGGGTGATGGACTTAGTCTGGATGGCCAGGAGTTTCTTGAGCGATGATTCTGTAATGTAATGTTGGGAGGAAGATGCTGAGTGTTGGCTAGATTGAGATTCTTCATCTTGGGAATCCATTTCACTCATTTCACCACCTGGGTGGGGTGGGGGTTCCTTAGAGACGTGGGCAAAGTGGTCAAAGACTGTCTTCCTAGGTTTGGGGTTAGACTTTGAATGTTTCTTTATCATGTGAGGCATCTTATAGATTTACTGATTGGATCTCTGGAAGGCAAGGTAATAAGTCTCTGGAGGCTCAAGAGCAATATCCTGCTGTTTTGAAGGAAATTCAATGGTTATACATACCAAAATCAAGCACGTAGTTTACACAGTACCTATCACATAGTTGGAGCGGGGCTGATTAACACATCGAGAGGAGAAATTACATGAGTGTGCGGTTTTGTTACTACAGCGCTAGTCCCTCACCTCGGGGAACAGGGGGATACGACCCGAAGGAAGGGAGAAGGGAGTTGGAGGTGACCCACCCGGACAAGCCGGGCGGGAGCGGGGAGGTGAGGGGTTAGACAGTAGGGTATAAAATCAGTCAATGTACCACAGGTGTTTTGTTAGTTCATTAAGGGCGAACCTGACTGTGTCAAAATATGAGGTGAGAGAGTGAGAGTGATAAACAGATGGGCTTATAAATCTAGATCACCCGGAGCAGTGGCCCCTGTCAGCTAGTGCACAGAGCGAGAAGCTAAGTATGCTTCCTCAGATAGTAAATAATTCGGGTAAGTGCAATAAACAGACAGGAACAACTAGGGTTCAGGCAAAGTGGAATCACAAGACCTGTAGAGGGGAGAACAAAAGTTATGCAAGGGCAATACAATCAAATAGGATAAAGCACTTACACTCTAATCTAGGCCTCTGGGAGATAGAGGCTAATAACAAGTTAGATTCTGTAGAAGACCTGTGGGATGGAACAATTGTTATAGAGTAACATTACACCTTAGGTATGAGGCCCAAGGACAATTGCGCTGACGCAGCAGCCTTTCACAATTATATTTTTAGGAAGGATTCAAACTAGAGTCCCTCGGTCTCCAAGGAATGGGGTGTGAGTGGAGTAGCAGAGATTGGGTTCTCTGGGTTATCTGTCCCGAAAAGAAGATGTGTATGTCAATACCCAGAGGTGGGGTCAATTATTTACTTCTCAGGTTATACAATAAGAGAGGGTTCACAGTCTATGTTACTGAATACAAGACTCTCAAGGCTGATCTTTTTGAGACCACTCAGCCTTTTCAAATGGGTAAATTAGTGTAGATGCCAAACATCTGTGAATGTCCACCGTGGATGGGTCCAGGGACAGGAGTTAACGTTGGGGTGCTTATGTAGCAGGATGCTGACTTATATGGGGGTTGTAAAGCAAGCCAGGAAGAATGGCTTGGGCAGTTCTCCTTGTATCTATGGCAGCAGCTCTCTGTGTTATGGGTTTGTGAGTATGTGCAGGCTGTTCACTGAGGCGGGATATACAGCTGACAGTGTCCTAAGATTTTAATGTGCTGCCCAGTTTACAGTATCAGGGGACTCCTTAACAGCAGTGAATGGCAAGGTGAATTCGTGCACAGCTAGTTGCTCCCTTATTAACAGTCCTGTGGGGAGCCCTTTACTGTCCCCTTATCTTAAAAAACCAGCTAGTCGCAAGTGTGACCTCTATAAGGGGGTGTAATATGTTAGACTGCCCGGTGTTATGGCAGTATTATAATAGTTACTTAGCTCGTCAGCAAAGGTTATGTTCAGATATGTCCGGAGCGGAGCCCCGACCCTCCGGACTATATCCCTGTGCTACTGCTAGGCTTGCTTTCCCCTCGGCTAACAGGTGGGTAAGTGGCAGGGTGAGGAGCGTCTCTGAGCATCAAAATAGACAAACAAGTGAGTCTTACCAGCACCTCATAGAAGATGTCAAGCAGCTCTCTCGTCCTCCGTTACCTGGGAGGCCTGGTATTGTTGGAAGGCTGGGCCGCAAGATGGCGGGTGTTCGCGCCAGAATTTTGAAAGGCGCTCTTTACTGAAAAAGGTATCTCCGTAGAGTTCTCAGAGGCTCAGAAGAGCAGCAGGCTGCGGGAACGGCAGAGAAGCACTCCAGCACTCCAGGGGTCAAAGCCGAAGATGGTGCGGTATTACGGGAGACTCCCAATTCACCTCCGTTTTCCCTGTCAGACTGCAGACCGCCGCTCCGGAGCGGAGCCCCGACCCTCCGGACAGCAGCGGCAGAGACAGGAGGTACTTGAAGGATGGTCCACAGGCCAGCTCAGTATAGCCAGGTTCTAGTTCCGTGACCGTTAGTTGCGCCACAGTCTCCACCTGGCAGGCCGGTCTCCCGCCACGAACAATGGGAGGCTGAGTTCGGAGGCTATATACCTCTATTTGAACCCTGGTCTCAGGAGGTATCTCACTCACTTTAGGGGGTGTTATATAGGTTCCCCAATCAGTCTTTTTCTCGGAAAATACTGGTAATTTGTAGTTAAGAGAGAGAGCTCTGCAGGAACACGTCTCTCCAGCTTGGCGGCTAGCTCCGCCCCCCCTATCCTAAGTTTTTGTCTTCTGACTCTAAGTTTAAAAATTTCTTGGAAACTAAGCTTGCGGATTTTGCTTTGTTTAATGCTGAAGCCATAAGTCGGCATTCCCTATTTTGGGAAACTGCTAAAGCAGTTTTGAGAGGGGAAATTCTCGCTTTTACTATTATGCGTACTAAGAATTTTAAGAAACGGGAGAATGAACTCCTCCGGGCAGTTACAAATGCTTATAATTCATATTTAGTGGAAAAGACGCCACAGAAGTGGGCTAAATATATTACTGCACTTGAGACGAGAGACTCACTTCTAATAT
This sequence comes from Bombina bombina, assembly GCF_027579735.1. NCBI lineage: Eukaryota > Metazoa > Chordata > Amphibia > Anura > Bombinatoridae > Bombina > Bombina bombina. Next base: position 104,495,879 of record NC_069502.1, read on the forward strand.
ATAAATCCACTCAAAAGGATATACGGTTTTCTGCAAAATTATATAGATATGGGAACAAGACGGGAAAACCTTTAGCTAGATTGGTTAAGCAGGATTTAGGTTCTCAGTTAATCTACTCACTCTTTAGAGATGGTCAAATGGTTAGTTCCCCACAGGATCTTGTTCAAATTGTTTATGACTATTATAACACTATATATTCGGCTAAACCATCTAATGTTTTGGAGCGCCAGAGGTTTTGGTCAGAAATCGTATCCCCATCGCTATCACCGGCCTCAATTGAGGAACTCGAGTCTCCCATCACTGAAGTAGAAGTGGCCAAGGCTTTTAATAATTTGGCATATAATAAAGCACCGGGCCCGGACGCAATTCCTAATGAATTTTATAAATCAGTTTCTGCTACTATAACACCGTATTTAACTTCATTATTTAACCATATATATATAGAGGGTAATGAACCCACATCTAGTTTTGCAGCATAATTTACGTCTTTGATCTTAAAAAAGGGAAAAAATGCAAAAATGATAGAATCCTATAGACCTATTGCCCTTATGAAAACGGACTATAAACTTTTAGCTACAATTCTTGCACAGCGACTACAGTCCCTTCTTCCTTCTATTATCAATATGGATCAGGCTGGGTTCATGAAAAGTAGGAATTCTGCAGCTAAAATTAAGGAACTCCTGCTTACCTTAGACTTTTTTTCTAATACTACGGCCCCTGATCAAACAGGGGAAGGAAGCAATGTAGATCTGGCAATATTAGCCATAGACGCCGAAAAGGCTTTTGACTCAGTCCATCACAACCATCTCTTATTCTCTCTAGAACAGTTCGGATTGAAAGGTAATTTCGGGAAGTTTAACGAGAAGCTTTACCATACGGCTTCCACTAGATTGATAGTTAACGGTCAGTTGTCCCCGGAGATAACTTTGCAGAGGGGGACTAGGCAGCGGTGTTCCCTTTCCCCCCTTCTCTTCAATATTGCTATTGAACCCCTTGCTATGGTGATAAGACAGAAACTTGAGGGGATTGATGTCGCTGGGCGGGAACTAAAAATAGCATTGTATGCTGATGATATTCTTCTCTATTTAGCTAATTTACACAGGAATTTACCAATTCTCTTGTCAATTATACAACAGTTTGGCTCTTTTTCAGGGTACAAGGTGAATATAAGTAAATCTGAATTTCTTTGGGTCAGGCAGACAGGTAATTCTCCTATAAATATACCTTTTTCCATAGTGAATGACTCGTTTAAATATCTGGGTATAAATATCTCAAGTAATCCTGATACATGGTACTCTCTGAATATCCTCCCTGTATTAAATAAAGTTAAAGGAGCTTTTAAAAATTGGCAGAACTTACCCCTCTCGTTATCTGGACGCATAGCAGCATACAAGATGATCTTACTGCCTAAGATACTCTATGTCCTTCAGAATATTCCTTTGTTTTTAAAAAAGAAGGATATAACTCTATTTAATTCACAACTTCGGTCTTTTCTATGACAGGAAAGGAAGCCCAGAATATCACTTGCAAAACTCAATTTGATTTGGAGGCCTGGCTTTGCCTGACTTGAGAGCATATAATTATGTCTTTTTAGCACGTATTGGTTATTTTATCGTAACTATGTTACAAACAATGACTTTGAGATTAGTATTATGCACCCTTTTTCACTGATGGCGCTTATTCATACGGATACTATTTATACCCCACTTCAAATTAAAAAACATAAAACTATACATAATATAGTTCTGGCTTAGAAAAATATATGTAATTTTCTAGGCATAGAACATCGTGTATCACGATATTTACCTTTTTTAGGGAATCCACAATTTAAAGCTGGAACACCATCATTAATCAAAATGGAATATTCAAGGGCTAGTTAAAGCCTTCCAGTTGCTTGATACAGAAAAATGCTGTGTCAAATCATTTGACGCGCTTAGCTGGAACACCATCATTAATTTTTTCAAAATGGAATATTCGAGGGCTAGTTAAAGCCTTCCAGTTGCTTGATACAGAAAAATGCTGTGTCAAATCATTTGACGCGCTTAGATTGGAATTTAATCTCCCACATAGGAATTTCTACGCCTATCTCCAAGCTAGACATTATGTTATGAAATTAGTGAATGAGCATGGTTGGAACTGGTCATTAGGGAATTTGGAGAAGTGGCTTATTTTAGCTAAGAATGAAGTTTTTTCAATCTCCCCATGTTATTTGATTCTGGTGTCTGACAAAGGTACAATTAATCTCGATAAGATAGCTGTTAATTGGGATATGTTGTTATCTAAAGAAGTCAATTCTAAAACACCTTCTCTCTCAATTCAAGAGGTTGCTCGAACAACTCTTTCGGCTACATGGAGAGAATCCCACGTGAAGTTGTTACATATGAAATATTTTACACCACAAAAAGGGAATAGATGTGGGAAAACCAATTTACAATTTGCCCTAAGTGTTCACTCCCTTCGGCAGACCTTCTGCACATGATATGGACTTGTCCAAAAATTGGAAACGTTTGGAGCAATAAAATATTAAAGCAACCCTCGCTAAATTTGCTAGATGTGAATATAGTTTTTCTTCTTATTAAATTTAGAAGACAAGCAGCTTAATACTAAATTGATTAATATAACTATACTGGCTGTTAGATACCTTATTTTAAAAAAATGGAAAATGCGTAAGGTTCCTAGTATTCCAGAAATTAAAAATTGTCTAAAGAAGCAACATATTCTTCAACAATATAATGTTAGTCCCGATAATGATGAAGATATTACTAGGTTCTTTTCCAAATGGTCATCATTTGTAAAAGTATTTCCTCCTACTGAAATAGATTGTTTGATATATCCCTTACGTAACTCTGAACTAGTCTTGCTAGGGAGGTGGTGATGGCTTCCCTTCTATTATTCCCTTTTTCTTTCCCCTCTTTCCCGTTTTTTGTTGTTTCGTTTTTGTTTTGTTTTGTTTTGCTTTGTTTTTGTCTTATTATGTTGGTTTTTGATTTGTATGTGGTGTTTTGTGTTGTCCTGTGTTGTATTGTTTTGGGGGGTTCGTGTCTTGGTTTGTCTTGTTTGGTTTTATTTTATGATAATGCATGTGTACAAGAACACGAAAAGGTAAAAAATCCAACAAGGTATAGATTATAAAAGTAAAGAAACTTATCGTATTTCCTGGGTAATCTTTAGTTAATATATGGTATATACTCGCATTGTTTCCTAAATGTGCTGTAAATGTATCTTATTTTATGTTTCTTAATACGATGCTTAGATATAAGTGAAGTACTTAAAATTGTGCAACCAGAACTTAAAGTTGATTGTTATATATACAATTATGTTTTGCATATTGGTTGTGCCCAGGGTATGGGTTAAAGTCTTGTTTTTTCTTTTTTCCCCTTTGTTTTTTTCTTTTTTGCTCTTTATTGTTACTTGTTATTTTACTTTGTTGGATATAAATAAAGATTTTTTTTTTTTTTAAAAAGTTGCATGTTCTATCTGTATCATGAAAGTTTATTTTGACTTGAGTGTCCCTTTAAAGTGATAAGAGGCCACCCAGAGATACTTATGCTCTTCCCATTTTTATGCTTCACTGTGGAGAGTGTATAGAGCAAGAAATGTTGATGCTATATGGGGATGATAGCTATGCAGGTTGAGAAATAAAGATGCAGTGTTGTTTGGGGGTAGATAGGGAGCTGGTTGGGTATTTATGCAAATAAGTAGTTTGGGGATGCTTGGAGGTAGACAGAGAGTATTGAAGAGACCGTACCTAAGTGCAGTGACAAATTGTGCCCTATTGGCTTATTCAGTTTTTAAATATTGTTTAATTATTATAGCAATAAGTGTGTATGAATTGTTATTAATAGATTTACTAATTTTCTGAGCCTTTTATATAGCTGTTTAATTTGTATGGTATGTTATTCTGTTAGAATAAAAGGGAGGAATGTCAGAATATATAACCATACTGACACCATTTTGTCTCAAGTAATCAATTTTGTTTAAGCCCCATTTTAAGATTAGTTAATTATAATGTAGTATATTCTGCTGTGAGAAAAATATGCTGATGTTAGGATGTTAGTTTTCATGTGCAACAATTTTATCTCAATAATTTCTCTAGTGGCCTTGCTTTGGCGATGTGCCCGGATAAACTGTTATCTGAAACAGTTTGTTTCTTTGTATACTCCTTATTTCTATATTTTTACTATGGTTCTTTGTTCTAAGCTACCCTGTGTAAAATGGTCTGACTATGATACATCATTGTTTAACCCCATATACTGTAACCATTTTCTATAAAAGTATGGTATGCCTTGTAATAAACAGAACAGGGATTAGACTTTACTTGCTGCCTGTCTGATTTCTGTTCCCCGATATATCTCATCAGGTGACCAATTCAGTTCCAGGTGAAGGTGTAAAATACTGCTAAGTGTCAAGTGGTACCCCGGTCATAAGATAACATCTAAAATTAGGTTTAGGGAGTTAAAGGGACAGTCTAGTATAAATTAAACTTTCATTATTCAGATAGGACTTTTAATTTTAATCAACTTTCCAATTTACTTTTATCATCAAATTTGCTTTTTTCTCTTGGTATTCTTAGTTTAAACTAAACATAGGTAGGCTCATATGCTAATTTCTAAGCCTTTGAGGGCTGTCTCTTATCACATGCTTTTTAAATCTCTTTTCAACACAAAGAGACAGAAAGTACACGTGGGCCATATAGATAACACAATGCCAAATGCAAGACAATAGATAAAAAACAGTCATGTGATCAGGGGGCTGGAAGAAGGTTCTTAGATACAAGGTAATCACAAAGGTAAAAAGTATATTAATATAACTGTGTTGGTTATGCAAAACTGGGGAATGGGTAATAAAGGGATTATCTATCTTTTAAAACAATAACAATTCTATGGTAGACTGTCCCTTTAATAGCTTTATTTAGGTAGTCATGATGTGGGGGGATGGTGCTTTAGTGGTTAATAGTTTTATTTAGGTAGTCACAATGTGGGGGGACGGCGGTTTAGCGGTTAATACATTTGTTAGTGTTGGCAAAGTGGGGGACCGATGGTTTAGGGGTTAATAGCTTTATTTAGATTTTCCTATGTGTGACATTTTAGGGGTTAATAGCTTTATTTAGTGTTGGGGACAGCAGTTTAGGGGTTATTAGACTAGGGGCTTATGTAAGGGTTTTTAATAAACTTTCTTTTCTCCATAGACTTTAATGGAGAATGCGAAACTGCGGTAGCAATTTCACAGGTGTTTTTTTTCCCTACATTTTTTCTCCATTTATCTCTATGGGAGAATACGTGCACGAGCACACCAAGTCGGAACTTGTTTTGTGTGCAGTATGCGGCTTACCGCACCACACCATGCAACAAAAATTGCGTCGCTATGAAAATAGCAGTATGGCCCCATTTTGCGCTGTATGTATGCAACGGGTTTACTGCACAACTTGTAATCCGGGTCTCGATGTGTTCAGTTACTGCCAATAGTGCAATGCTGTGCCTTCAGCAAAGGATAACAAAACAATGGAGCACATATGATAATAGAAGCACGTTGAATAGTTATTATGTTTTATCCAAATCATGCAAGAAAATCTGGTGGTTTCAGTCCTTATTACATATATATAAAATATAGATTTATATTGTACCAAAATAACATCAGCTATATATAGAAATATGTATTTATGAATAAATAGAACATATTCTGCTATGTGGAGAATGTGAAATATTCATATTTTCATGTAGGGTTAGTGCACTTGGGAATATGCAATTGGGTTTGCGTGCGAGTAGGGTGTTTTTTCTATTTCCTGTCATGTAGTGCTTCAGGCATGTGCACGCTACCTACCTAGGTATCTCTTTAACAAAGAATAACATAAGAATGAAATAAATTTGATAATAGAAGTAAAATGGAAACTTTTTTAAAAATAGCATTCTCTGGGACCTATCTATCAAGCTCCGTACAGAGCTTGAGGGCCCATGTTTCTGGCTGATCGGAACAGCCAATAGAATGCAAGCTCAATTTGATTGGCTGATTGGATCAGCCAATCGGATTGAACTTGAATCTGATTGGCTGATTCAATCAGCCAATCAGATTTTTCCTACCTTAATTCCGATTGGCTGATAGAATCCTTCAGTGCCCCTTGGAGGATAACTTCTGCAGCTCCGGGTCTCCTAATAACTATTTAATAGCTATTGTACCTAGTTAAAATAAATTGAAAGTTACCTGTAAAATAAAAATAAATCCTAAGATAGCTACAATATAATTATTATTTATATGGTAGCTATTTTAGGGTTTATTTTAAAGGTAAGTATTTAGTTTTAAATAGGATTCATTTAGTTCATAATAGAAATATTATTTAGATTTATTTAATTAATATTTAAGTTAGGGGGTGTTAGGGTTAGTGTTAGACTTAGGTTTAGGGGTTAATAATTTTATTACAGTGGTGGCGGTGTAGTGGGGGGCAGGATAGGGGTTAATAAATTTATTATAGGTGGCGACGGTGTAGGGGGGGCAGGATAGGGGTTAATTAATTTAATATAGGTTGCGGCGGGGTCAGGGAGCGGCGGTTTAGAGATTAAACTATTTATTTAGTTGCGGCGAGGTGCGGGATCAGCAGGATAGGGGTTAATAACTTTATTATAGAGGGCGACGGTATAGGGGGGGCAGGATAGGGGTTAATAGGTATAATGCAGGTGGCAGCGGTGTCCGGGAGCGGCGGTTTAGGGGTTAATACATTTATAAGAGTTGCAGCAGTGTCTAGGAGCGGCAGTTTAGGGGTTAATACATTTATAAGAGTTGCGGCAGTGTCTAGGAGCGGCGGTTTAGGGGTTAGTAACTTTATTTAGTTGCAGGGGGCACCGGTATAGGGGGTAGAACAGTGTAGTTAGTGTGGGTGCTTAGTGACAGGCTAGCAATAAAGCTGTAAAAAAGCCGAAGAGCAGCGAGATCGGATGAGTGATAACTCTCACAGTCCGCTGCTCATCGCCCCGTACTTGGTGCGCGGCTTTTTGACAGCTTTTTTGATAACTTAGGCGAATTTTTGCAGGTCAGCAGCGGCGATGTGAGGTGAGCTTAGGCGGGCGTATTGGGCCGGCGAAGGCAGGAAAAGTAGACACGTTGATAACTAGGCCCCATAGATTATGTACATAGTTAAAGATATCCTGACAAAGTTTGGCTGAAATGGTGATGTATAAGATTATAAATGTACTTCAAAAAAATTTAAACTATTAACTACAGAAACTTTTGTTCGGACTGTCTCTGTCAATATTAAATGCAGATTACAGATACAGATATATATAGGAATATTTATTTCAAAATACTTATATTCTGCTATGTGCAGTGTATTGTAATGTGAAATATTTACATTAAATACACAGTATTACACTTTATTGAATATGAATATTGCATGAATATGCTATTTCACATTTTCATCTATTTGACTGTAAAGGGCTCCAATGTACATATATATATATATATATATATATATATATATATATATATATATATATATATATATATATATATATATATGTGTGTGTGTGTGTGTACATATGTATGTATGTGTTTATTTGTGTATATATGTATGTATGTGTTTATTTGTGTATATATATATGTATGTGTTTATTTGTGTTTATACGTCTGTATATACACTACTGTATACATATTTAGACATGTGTATGCATGTATGTATGTGTTTATTTGTGTATATACGTCTGTATATACACTACTGTATACATATTTAGACATGTGTATGTATCTCTTTGTTAACTACCTTTGCCTGCTTTTTTTTCTCTAACAGAGACCTCATCATTTTGAGCATTTTTTGCGCAATATTTTTTAATCATTTTTATTAGAAAGTGTTTTTATGTGTGTAACTGTACTTTTCAATGTATTTTTGATGTGTTTTGTGACAATTTTTTGTTTTGCGAAACAGTTTACCAGAACTCTGAGGTTGCGCTATCCCAACGTGCGTTAACTTCAATTGTGCTCTAGTGATCGTGTTTACTTTCAACTTGTAATAAGAGCGCTATATCCGACACACACAAACAGCCCGATAAGCCCAATATCGATTGCATGTAACTGTTAGCGTCTCATAATCTGGCCCATAATGTATAAAATAAAATTGTTATTAGAAGTGATTAATTATATTAAATGTGTGTTTTTTATTGTTTACAAAACTTCCAATCTTAATCTCTGATACCCAGTTGTTAACACATTCTAATAGCGAGGCACAGCACACATGAGATATGGCTTAGGCGCCCTGGTAAATCCAACCGCAGGGGAAAAATCAACATCCGAAACACCTGGAGGAAGCTGAAATGTGAATTTTTGCAGCAGCCTTGTGAAAATCAGAAAGAGCTCTGTTTTGGCAAAATTTTCTCCAACGCATGATCTCCGACCTACAAAATAATAGTAAAAATAATAATAATAATATTGTGTTTATATCACTTTACCCTTCATGTTTTTATGCAAACATACGTTAAACAGACCGGAAAGTCAAAATGAAATTTTCATGATTCAGATAGAGCACGTAATTTTATATAACTTTCCTATTTTCTTCTATATCAAATTTGCATCATACTCTTTGTATCCTATGTTGAAAAGCATAACAAGGTAGGCTCAAAATCAACAATACACTACTGTAGGAAAGCTGTTTATTGGTGGCTGCGCATACAGTATATACCTCTTGTAATTCGCTCATCCAAAGTGTAAAGCTAGCTCCCAGTAATGCATTGCTGCACCTTCAACAAAGGATACTAAAAGAATGAAGAAAATTGGATAATTGTAAACCGGAAAGTTATTTAAAGTGATATGCTCTATCTGAATCATGAAAGAATAATGTTTGGTTGTACGTCCCTTTAAGGGTTGTCAAATGAATATTTTGCTTTATATATAAATTAACCAAAGTCTATAAAAGAGTCATCAGTGAGAATTATTTTTTTCTCTTTTATATATGTATGTTCAGAGGTGTTGCATTCCATGCTTTAAAAGAAAGAAGATGTAACATAGCTCATATACAAAGGTGCTATGGTAAGTTATTCAGACATGCTGTGAAATAATCACACATATTGCAGTATTCTGTTATAATTACATATTTTACATCAAAACTAAACTAAAAAAAAATCCTCATAGAATGTTTTATTAATTATAGTAAAATACTGTACAAGTGCAATGTACATGTAGAATGAAGTTTGAGTGCATACAGCTTACTTATATGCTGAAATCTGCTAATCTAGCCACATTATAAAGTAATTGCTTAGATCAGTGCAGGATTTGATTTATATCTGGTCCCTGATTTGCTATAGCAAAGGAAATGAGGCAAAGATACACAACATGCTTGGTGGTTCACTGCTCTGCTCTTGGATTTGTATAATATAATTGTTCTATAACTGTTTTACAAACATTTATTTTGTATAAAGACATTTTGTGATGTGTTGTTTAATTGCCAATATTACAAATATAAACATGACACAAATTGTATATCCTTTTAACAGTCAAGCCTCTGAATGGTCTAATCCTTCATTTTCTGAATTATGAGCAATATGGGTGTACCTTATTAAAAAAAATATAGACATCAACATTTAAAGGAATAATTAGTAGCTGAAATGTACCCTTTATACCTCCTAGGAAATATAGATATAAGTGAAGACAAGTCCTTGTTTTTTTTAACCTATTATTCCCACCTTGATTATCTCACATGAAAATCCCATATATTTTGGGTTTGAAGGTGTAATGAGGGGCAGAGAAGTAGATTTGAGCTGGGTGTCTAAAAAGGTGAAAAGAAGTAGAGTGGTGAACCCCTGGACAGAAGATCTGAGGTGAGAGATAATAATATGTCTTTGTTACAAGCTTGCTTGTTGGTGTTAGGTGACAGATATGTTTCTAGGTAATTTAGGCTAGAGTGACATGTCATAAATAAGTATATATTGCTCTCCTTTTCTTTATTTGTGAGCTTGTCATTGTTATTTTTAATAGCTGTCTACACTTAGCAGACATCTGTAACTGTTAAGGAGAAGTTAAAAATATATACCTTCAATATATATATATATAGTTCCTCACATATCTTTTTGAGGATTTTGAAGGTAGTGGACACCATGGGGTAGATTTATCAAATGTCCGCCCGACATTGCTAAATGTGAAAGCTGATGAAATGTTTGTGCAATGACGCCCCCTGCATAGGGGGTGTCAATCATCCCGATTATATCTGATCGGGATGATTGCAGTCCGTCACCTCAGAGGTGGCAGATGACCGCTGCTTCTTAACTTAAGTTTCAGGCATCCACCACATGATAAATCTATTGAGAATCTGTTTGCACGGCTTTACAATAAACAGGCAACAGACCATTACACACCTGCTTGAGTGTGTAGTGCCCCTCCTTTCTCTTGTGCGACCAATCGCATTAGAGAAGAGCCTGTTATTCACCCCAAGTGAGTGTTTTCGGGGTGATTTCAATCCGCATACTCAGAGGTGAGGGAGACCACTGCTTCTTACATTATGGTAGGGCCCAATAGCAGTATATGCTGCTTAATACAGGTTGTTTTGCTGGAAGACAATGCATCCTCTAAGTCTAATAGCTCCATGACCATGATGCTGCAGTGTTTAGAAATAAGGATGACTAGAGAGTAGGGATGGGTGAATGTTTCTAAAAATTCAAAATTTAAAACAAATTTTTATACATTCGTTCGTTCAAATCAAATTTCGAATATTTATATAACATTCTAACCTTCTATTTTCGAATTTTCAAATTTTTCATTAAAATTTGAAAATATTCATTAGAATAATAGAATGTTTAGCTATGTATTCATTCAATTTCGAAATGTAATATTCAAATTCGAATGTGAAATTCAAATTCGAACTAGTATTTCTATTCTACAACTGTGTTTAATAAATGTAATATTCGAAATCGAATTTGACATTCGAATTCAAATGTGACATTTGAATTCGAAATAGTATTTCTAGTCTAATACTGTGTTTTTTAAATGTAATTTTCGAATTCGAATGTGACATTCAAATTCGAAATAGTATTTCTAGTTTACAACTGTGTTTACAACTGTGTTTAATAAATGTGATATTTGTTTCGAATGTGATATTCGATTCGAATGTGATATTCAATTCGAATGTGACATTCAAATTCAAAATAATATTTCTAGTCTATTACTGTGTTTTATAAATGTAATATTCAAATTCGAATGTGATATTCAATTCAAATGGGATATTCGATTTTAATGTGACATTCGAATTCGAAGTAGTGTTTCTAGTCTACAATTGTGTTTTATAAATGTAATATTCGAATTTGAAAGTGACATTCAAATTCGAATGTGACATTCGAATTTGAATGTGACATTCGAAAACTGTAAATAATATTTTAAAATCAAATTTTTAAGAATATTTGTTCTTATCAATATTCTATTATGTAAATCTAATTTCTACAATAACATTTGTTCTAACATTCGAATTTGAATATAAACACATTCGCCCATCCCTACTAGAGAGAAGCTCATCATATTATTGTTGTGTAGTTGCAAACTAATCATTGACTGTAGCTTTGCTTTGCAGTTTGTGTGTTGTTCAAAATGTTATTGTAACATTATTGTGATCTCTTCAAATAAAGTTTGCTATCTTTAGAATGTGATATGAGATCAAGTATCAGGTTAAGCACACTGTCTAATTATTGCAAAATGTGTGTGATATTCTATTTCCCATGACTAACTTTTGCATAAATCTTTGTGTCTCTATTGACCGAGATGATGATTCCTCATACGATATAAAAGAATCGTCTTTGTCAACGCATTTCATTACAAAATATATATGTATAAGGATGGGCTACATACCTGCTGAAAAAGGTATAAATGCATCGTTTTTTACAAAATTTCCCTCAGAGTCAAGAAAGTGTTGAGGATAAAACTCATCTGGCTTTTCAAAGTAATCCTTGTCTTTTAATGCGGATGTCAACATAAGAAGAACGTTAGTTCCCTATAAAAAAAAATGACATAAATGAGCACGTAACAATGTTTTACTTTTTAATGTAATGAAAGATGATTGTCTGTTTTATAAATATATCAACATGGCTGGACAAATATCTATACAGTTTTTGGCCCACATTTAGAAAGATCGGGCAGGTAGGAGCCTTCATCTTCTAACCTAACTATGCGACATTATGTCTAGCGGGCAGCAATTTGCTGCCTGCATTTACCATTGCACACCATCGCAAGTGTTCAACCCGACCCCTGCTCATGCTCAGACATTTGTGCGCGACCAGGGGCTGTCAATCTTCCTGGTCGAAAATGTCCCGGGGGATCATCATAGCAATGTGTAAAGAAGCAGCGGTCTGATGATAGCTACTTCTTAAAAAACAAAATTTATGCTTACCTGATAAATTTCTTTCTCTTGTGGTGTATCCAGTCCACGGGTTCATCCATTACTTGTGGGGTATTCTCCTTCCCAACAGGAAGCTGCAAGAGGACACCCACAGCAGAGCTGTCTATATAGCTCCTCCCCTAACTGCCACCCCCAGTCATTCGACCGAAGACAAGCAAGAAAAAGGAGAAACTATTGGGTGTAGTGGTGACTGTAGTTTAAAAATAAAAAACACCTGCCTTAAAGTAACAGGGCGGGCTGTGGACTGGATACACCACAAGAGAAAGACATTTATCAGGTAAGCATAAGTTTTGTTTTCTCTTGTAAGGTGTATCCAGTCCACGGGTTCATCCATTACTTGTAAGATACCAATACCAAAGCTTTAGGACATGGATGAAGGGAGGGACAAGGCAGGCACTTAAACGGAAGGCACCACTGCCTGCAAGACCTTTCTCCCAAAAATAGCCTCCGAGGAAGCAATCAAGGAAGTATCAAATTTGTAGAATTTAGAAAAAGTATGAAGCGAAGACCAAGTCGCCGCCTTACAAATCTGTTCAACAGAGGCCTCATGTTTAAAAGCCCATGTGGAAGCTACCGCTCTAGTAGAATGAGTTTTGAGGAGGCTGCTGGCCAGCAATCTCATAAGCTAAATGGATTATGCTTCTCAGCCAAAAAGAAAGAGAAGTTGCTGAAGCCTTTTGGCCTCTCCTCTTTCCAGAGTAGACGACAAACAATGCAGATGTTTGACAAAAATCCTTAGTAGCTTGCAACTACAACTTTAAAGCATGAACCACGTCAAGATTGTGTAACAGACGTTCCTTCTTTGAAGAAGGATTAGGACACAGTGACGGAACAACAATTTCCTGATTGATATTCCTATTAGATACTACCTTAGGAAGAAACCCAGGTTTGGTACGCAAAACTACCTTATCTGCATGGAAGATTAGATAAGGGGAATCACACTGCAAGGCAGATAACTCTGAAACTCTTTGAGCCGAAGAGATAGCTACTAAAAACAGAACTTTCCAAGATAAAAGCTTGATATCTATGGAATGCAAAGGTTCAAACGGAACCCCTTGAAGAACTTTAAGAACTAAATTTAAACTCCATGGCGGAGCAACAGTTTTAAACACAGGCCTGATTCTAACAAAGCCTGACAAAACGCCTGAACATCTGGAACATCAGCCAGGCGCTTGTGCAAAAGAATAGACAGAGCAGAAATCTGTCCCTTTAAGGAACTAGCCGATAATCCCTTTTCCAATCCTTCTTGGAGAAAAGATAGTATCCTAGGAATCCTGACCTTACTTCACAAGTAACCCTTGGATTCACACCAATGAAGATATTTACACCATATCTTATGATAGATTTTCCTGGTGACAGGCTTTCAAGCCTGAATCAAGGTATCAATGACCGACTCGGAGAAACCACGTTTTGATAAAATCAAGCGTTCAATCTCCAAGCAGTCAGATGCAGAGAAATTAGATTTAGATGTTTGAATGGACCTTGGAGTAGAAGGTCCTGCCTCAGAGGCAGAGTCCATGGTGGAGAGGATGATATGTCCACCAGATCCGCATACCAAGTCCTGCGTGGCCACGCAGGCGCTATCAAAATCACTGAAGCTCTCTCCTGCTTGATCTTGGCAATCAGACGAGGGAGGAGAGGAAACGGTGGAAACACATAAGCCAGGTTGAAGGACCAGGGCACTGCTAGAGCATCTATCAGCGCTGCCTGGGGATTCCTTGACCTGGACCTGTAACAAGGAAGCTTGGTGTTCTGATGAGACGCCATCAGATCCAGTTCTGGTTTGCCCCAAAGTTGAATCAGCTGGGCAAATACCTCCGGATGGAGCTCCCACTCCCCCGGATGGAAAGTCTGCTGACTTAGAAAATCTGCCTCCCAGTTCTCTACTCCTGGGATATGGATAACTGAGAGATGGCATGAGTGAACTTCTGCCCATAGAATTATCTTGGAAACCTCCATCATTGCCAGGGGACTCCTTGTTCCCCCCTGATGGTTGATATAGGCTACAGTCGTGATATTGTCCGACTGAAATCTGATGAACTTGGCCGCAGCTAGTTGAGGCCAAGCCTGAAGAGCATTGAATATCACTCTTAGTTTTATAATGTTTATCGGAAGGAGGGCTTTCTCCTGAGTCCATGAACCCTGAGCCTTCAGGGAGTTCCTGACTGCGCCCCAGCCCAGAAGGCTGGCATCTGTCGTCACTATAGTCCACTCTGGCCTGCAGAAACTCATTCCCCTGGACAGATGGACCCAAGAAAACCACCAGAGAAGAGAATCCCTGGTCTCTTGATCCAGATTTAACAGAGGAGACAAATCTGTGTAGTCTCCATTCCACTGGTTGAGCATGCAAAGTTGCAGTGGTCTGAGATGTAGGCGGGCAAACAGAACTATGTCCATTGCCGCTACCATTAGGCCGATCATTTCCATACACTGAGCCACTGATGGCCGAGAAGTGGAATGAAGAGCACGGCAAGAAGTTAGAAGTTTTGATATCCTGACTTCTGTCAGAAAAATTTTCATTTCTACTGAATCTATCAGAGTTCCTAGGAAGGAAACTCTTGTGAGAGGAGAGAGAGAACTCTTTTCTATGTTCACTTTCCACCCGTGAGACCTCAGAAAGGCCAGAACAATGTCCGTATGGGACTTGGCGATTTGAAAAGTTGACGCCTGAATCAGAATGTTGTCTAGGTAAGGGGCTACCGCTATGTCCCATGGCCTTAGAGCCGCCAGATGGGACCCTAGAACCTTCGTAAAGATTCTTGGTGCCGTGGCTAACCCGAAGGGAAGAGCCACAAACTGATAACGCCTGTCTAGGAAGGCGAACCTGAGGAACTGATGATGATCTCTGTGAATCGGAATGTGGAGATAAGCATCCTTTAAGTCCACGGTAATCATATATTGACCCTCCTGGATCATAGGGAGGATGCTTTGGATTGTCTTTACCTTGAAGGATGGGACCCTGAGAAATTTGTTTAGGATCTTGAGACCCAAGATAGGTCTGAAAGTTCCCTCTTTTTTGGGAACTATAAACAGGTTTGAATAAAAACCCAGCCCCTGTTCCTCTCTTGGAACTGGGTGGATCACTCCCATAACCAGTAGGTCTTGAACGCAACGTAAGAATGCCTCTCTTTTTATCTGGTTTACAGATAGTTGTGAGAGATGAAATCTCCCCTTTGGAGATGAACCTTTGAATTCCAGAAGATATCCCTAGGAAACAATCTCTAGTGCCCAGGGATCCTGGACGTCTTTTGCCCAAGCCTGGGCGAAGAGAGAAAGTCTGCCCCCTACTAGATCCGGTCCCGGATTGGGGGCTACTCCTTCATGCTGCCTTAGAGGCAGCTGCAGGTTTCTTGGCCTGCATCCCCTTGTTCCAAGCCTGGTTAGGTCTCCAGACTGGTTTGGACTGGGCAAAATTTTCCTCTTGTTTTGCATTAGAGGAAACTGAGGCTGCGCCACTCTTGAAGTTTCGAAAGGAATGAAAATTATTCTGTTTGGTCCTCTTATTGGACCTATCCTGAGGAAGAGCGTGACCTTTTCCTCCAGAAATATCAGAAATTATCTCCTTCAGACCGGGCCCAAATAGGGTCTGTCCCTTGAAGGGGATGTTAAGAAGCTTAGACTTTGAAGTAACGTCTGCTGACCAGGACTTAAGCCATAGTGCCCTACACGCCAAAATGGCAAAACCTGAATTCTTAGCCGTTACTTTGGTTAACTGAAAAACGGCATCAGAAATAAAGGAAATAATCAGAAATAAAGGAATTAGCTAACTTAAGAGCTTTAATCCTGTCTAGAATGTCGTCTAGCGGAGTCTCCACCTGCAGAGCCTCCTCAAGAGACTCGAACAAAAAGCCGCTGCAGCAGTAACTGGGGCTATGCATGCAAGAGGCTGGAGAATAAAACCTTGATGAATAAAAATTTTCTTAAGGAGACCCTCCAATTTTTTATCCATAGGATCTAGGAAAGCACAACTGTCCTCGATGGGGATAGTTGTATGCTTAGCTAGGGTAGAGACTGCTCCCTCCACCTTAGGGATCGTCTGCCACGAGTCCCGTACGGCGGCATCTATGGGAAACATCTTTTTGAAAGCAGGAGGGGGAGAGAACGGAACGCCTGGTCTATCCCATTCCTTAGTAATAATTTCCGAAAACCTCTTAGGGACTGGAAAAACATCAGTGTAAACAGGCACTGCAAGGTATTTGTCCATTTTACACAATTTCTCTGGAACCACAATGGGGTCACAATCATCCAGAGTCGCTAAAACCTCCCTAAGCAATAAGTGGAGGTGTTCAAGCTTAAATTTAAACGCTGTCTTTTCAGAATCAGACTGAAGCAACGCCTTCCCTGAGTCTGAAATGTCACCCACAGATAGAAGCTCACCTGCCTCGGCTTCTGAGTATTGTGAGGGTATATCGGACACAGGCATTAAAGCGTCAGAAAGCTCTGTATTAGTTCTAGCCCCAGAGCTGTCTCGCTTTCCTTGTAACCCTGGCATTTTTGAAAATACCTCTGTGAGGGTAGCATTCATAACTGCCGCCATGTCCTATAAGGTAAAAGAATTAGACGCGCTAGATGTACTTGGGGTCAGTTGAGCGGGAGTTATAGGTTCTGACACATGGGAAGAGCTAGATGGCATAATCTCCCTTTTTTCAGTCAGAGAATCCCCTGGAGATAAATCTGTAAGCGCCATAATATGGTCTTTATAGTTTATAGAAGTTTCAGTACACTTGGTACACATTCTAAGAGGGGGTTCCACCATGGCTTCTAAACATATTGAACAAGGAGTTTCCTCTATGTCAGACATGTTTAACAGACTAGTAATGAGACAAGCAAGCTTGGAAAACACTTTAATAAAGGTGAAACAGCAATTAAACAAAAACGTTACTGTGCCTTTAAGAGACAAAAACTAACACTTAAACTGCAAAACAGTGTAAAAATATAGTAAAGTCTTTGAAATTTTTACAGTGTGTGTAAGGGACTAAAGCAACATTGCACCCACTTGCAAATGGATGATTAACCCCTTAGGCCTCAAACCGGATTTAAAAACGTTAAAAAAACTTACAAGACAGTTAAGCACCCTGCCACAGCTCTGCTGAGGCTCCTACCTGCCCTCAAGTACGATTTTGTGCAGAAATAAACCCCTTATAATGATCCTCAGGTGCCAGAGGACTCCTCTAGTGAAGCTGGATGTCTCAGTCTGAATTAAAACTGCGCATTTAGAGCGCTAAAATAGGCCCCTCCCACCATGTACTGGGTGCCAAAGGGACCTTAAGAAAATACCCCTAGGAGTATCTGATTAGCCATGTGGAAACTAGGACCCAAATAAAGAGTTATCACCCTCAGAGAAAAAACGTCCTATTTTTGAATTCATGTAAACGTTTAACTGTCACTAAGTAATAAGAGTATTACCCTGTTTTGTAAGCATGATCCCAGTCGCTGTTAAATCACTGCATCAGGCTTACCTCAAATACACAAGGCTCTGTCAGCATTTTCTAGAATTCATTCTTCTCTCTAGAAATAAATATACTGAACATACCTCAAAGCAGGTAATCTGCAGACCGTTCCCCCAACTGAAGTTGTCCCATACTCTTCAGTTATGTGTGAGAACAGCAATGGACCTTAGTTATAAACCGCTAAGATCATCAACCTCCAGGCAGAACTCTTCTTCTAATTTCTGCCTGAGAGTAAAACAGTACAACGCCGGTACCGTTTAAAAACAACAAACTTTTGATTGAAGGTAAAACTACACTAAGTCACATATCTCTTGATACTTCCTATCTTGTTGAGAGCTGCAAGAGAATTACTGGGGGTGGCAGTTAGGGGAGGAGCTATATAGACAGCTCTGCTGTGGGTGTCCTCTTGCAGCTTCCTGTTGGGAAGGAGAATATCCCACAAGTAATGGATGAACCCGTGGACTGGATACACCTTACAAGAGAAAGACAGTCTAGTCAAAATTAAACTTTCATGATTCAGATAGGGTATGCAATTGTAAACAACTTTCCGATTTACTTTTATCATAAAATTTGCTTTGTTTATTTGGTATTCTTTGCTGCAAGCTAAACCTATGCAGACTCAAATTGATGTTTAAACTGTTAAAAACCAACTTTTATCTCAGTGCATGTTGACAGTTTTTCACAGTTAGATAGAGCTAGTTCATTTGTGTCATATATAGATAACATTGTGCTTACTCCCGTGGAGTTATTTAATAGTCAGCACTGATTGGCTAAAATGCATGTCTGTCAAAGCACTGAGATAAGGGGGAAGTCTGCAATGGCTTAGATACAAGGTAATCACACAGGTAAAAATTGTATTAATATAAAAGTGTTGGTTGTGCAAAACTGGGGAATGGGTAATAAAGGGATTATCTATCTTTTTAAACAATAACAATTCTGGAGTAGACTGTCCCTTTAACTCTAGGCTCACTCTGGGCTCTGAAGAGCATTTGAGAGCTACATTAAGTAGAGCCCTTTGTTTGTTTACAGTATGTCTTTATATATTTATTTAGCCAGTAAGTCCCATAGCATATTTCATATTAAAACAACTATACATTTAGGGCCTGATTAAGTGGAGCAGTATTCAGTGATCCTGCTTTAGCGCTAATAACGCTTAAAAGAAACTTGTATACCATGCTTGTGTTACAAGTTAAAAGTAAAAAGTTAGCGAGCGAGAGAAAACTAACGCGTGCTAACTATAGGAGGCCCATTTATCAAGCTCCAAATGGAGCTTGAAGGCCTTTGTTTCTGGCAAGTCTTCAGACTCACCAGAAACAGCAGTTATGAAGTAGACCACTGCTTCACAACCCTGTCGGCCTGGGCAGGCGGACAGGAATCGACACAATTCATCCCGATCGAGTATGATCGGGTTGATTGACACCTCCCTGCTAGCGGCCCATTGGCCGTGAGTCTGCATGGGGGGGCGTTGTACCAGCAGCTCTTGTGAGCTGCTGGCGCAATGCTGAATACGGAGAACGTATTGCTCTCCGCATTCAGTGATGTCTGTCGGACCTGATCCGCACTGTCGGATCAGGTCCGACAGACCTTGATAAATATGCTTCCATGACTTAAGATATCATGACCAAATTAAATTCTTCTTCCCATAAAGTTTAATGGAGAGAACAACTTATAAAAAAAATAACACCTAACTTGCACGCTACCCTGGCAATGTTTGTTCAGTTAACACTTATTGTGTAAAAAATATTCTGCAAAATGGTAACTACAGATACAAATATAAAGAGCTAAATATTAAAAATGCAAACTATGCAGAAAAAAGATACACAATGCTATAAACAGTTGTATATGTGTCATAAAGCCACTTACACATTGTTTCTTTTATGATTGTTGCTATTTTACACATGTATTTGCAGTTTTGATTTATTACTGTGTTGCAATATATTAAAGTAATGGTTCTCTTGCTATCACTAGCACTCTCCCACCTTGAGGGAGATCTGGGGGCTCCCACCCACTCCTACCCTGGCGATCGGGCCTGTGATGATAATGACAGGCTTTGCCGGTGCTTTACGTTTTGCATGGTGACGTCACGTGCAATGACGTGATGACGTCACCACGCAACTTTATTTATACTTAACAATGTTAAGTATAGGAGGGAGCAGGGGCATGCTGATTAGAAGCCGGTATCTCAGGCATCTAAGCAGCTACAGACCCCCAAGACCCACCATTGGAAAGGTAATCGCCTGAAAAAAAAAAATTAAATAAAATTTGTTCAAAAAATAAAAAAAAACTTAAGAAATTTTAGCACCCAGGTGGGAAAGTGCTTAGCACTCAAATGGTTAAAATTGCATGCTCTATCTGAATCATTTAATAAAAAATTTGGGTTTTTGTTTCCCTTTAAGTAAGCATCGGCTGCCTAATAACTGATTTATGCTGCAAGTTTATAAAAACCATTGGAGATCCCCCCAACCTACTCCTCTCCTTAACATGTTTCGCCGGATCCCCGGCTTTATTAAAAGGTGAGGATCTGCGTCCACGACGGCTTTTTTTGTCTTTTCCACGCCTCTTCATATTGTTTTTTGGCAAATCAAATATCATGAATAACAGCACTATCCGTTGTGTGACAGCTCTCATCTTTTTGTCATATTTTACCTTATTATTCAGAGGAATTTCTGTATTGATATCATCATCTATATATAGAAGTAAGCTGAAAAACTGTGCAAATACAATAAGTAAGTTCTATAGAAGGCTTTGTATGCTTGATGACACTGATATTGGTTTGTTAATCTCTGATGAGATAAAACTATATTATTATTTTTATTATTTTCAAATTCAATATATTATCCACTAGAGCCAATTGCAGTTCTATATGAGTTATATTCATTATTTATATACAACAGTGTATATTATTCATTTAATTATGATGAATAGTGAATCATAGTGATGTTTCCTATATAGCTTAAAAATAGTGATGCTTAAGATTTAAATAAAATGTATAAATTATAAACCAGTGAAGCAACCATGTGCAAAAAAATTATATGTGTGGAGTTAAAAGATAAATAATTGGAGTTCACAGTGTCTATAATGTGTGCAAGAATGTCTTAGTGAATTGATCTAAATGGTCTTTACATAAATATTTTTTTGTCATAGCAGTAGTGAAGTGCAAGGATGTGTGTATAATTGTGAATTATATAGTATCTTAGTAATACATTTTAAGGGTAAGATTCCCAACTTCAACAAGGTTTGTGGGGTTACCATAACCATGGTGATCAGAAATTATTAATTTGTGCAGAAATAGTATATTGAATACACTTGATAGCCCAGCACCACTGTCAGATGCAAGTCAAAAAAGGGTGCTGTAGTCCCTTGATATTTACACATCCACAAAAGGCACCTTGTAGCAAATAAAAGTCTTTATTTCCACATACTTGGGTGAAGACAGAGGCCTCTTGTTATCAAGACGTCAACCGCAAATACGCTGGAATTCCGCAGCGTATTTGTGGCGAGGCTTATTCGCTGTAGTTATCAAGCCCTACAGCCCGGCAAAAGTAGAACCTAGTGATGTAACATACGATCCGCCACACTTAGTCCGACACAGATCGATGGTTACGTCACTACAGATGTTCCGAACGCAAGTTCGGCACAATCTGACTACTTTTGGCAGTTATCAAATACCTACCAGGTACGCTCGCCACTATTCCGGGCCAGCGTACCTGGTTTTCAATCAAGGGCGGCGGATCCCATAGGAATCAATGGGAGTCTGACAGCAGCGAGAGCTTATGTTCACTGCTGCCCGATATCCCATTGATTCCTATGGGAAGTGTCTGCACCTAACACCCTAACATGTACCCCAAGTCTAAACACCCCTAATCTTCCCCCCAGGACCCTGCCGCACCTAAATAAACTTATTACCCCCTTAACTGCCGCTCCCGGACCCCGACGCCACTATAATAAACTTATTACCCCCCTAAACCGCCAATCCCGGACCCGCCGCCACTATAATAAACTTATTAACCCCTAAACCGCCGCTCCCGGACCCCGCCGCCACTATACTAAACTTATTAACCCCTAAACAGCCGCTCCCGGACCCCACCGCCACTATAATAAACTTATTAACCCCTAAACCGCCGCTCCCGGACCTCACCGCCACTATAATAAACTTATTAATCCCTAAACCACCTCTCCCGGACCCCGCCGCCACTATAATAAACTTATTAAACCCTAAACCGCCGCTCCCGGACCCCGCCATCACCTACAATATACCTATTAACCCCTAATCTGCCGTCCCCTATACCGCCGCCACCTACATAAAGTTATTAACCCCTATCCTGCTGATCCTGGACCCCGTCGCAAATAAATTAATTGTTTAACCCCTAAACCACCGCACCTGGAGCCCTCCGCCACCTACATTACATTTATTAACCCCTATCTTGCCCCCCTACACCACCGCCACCTGCAGTACATTTATTAACCCCTAATCTACCCCCCCTAAACCGCCGCCACTAAATTAAATTAATTAACCCCAAAACCTAAGTCTAATCCTAACCCTAACACCCCCCTAAATTAAATATTATTTAAATTTATCTATAAAAATATTCCTATAATTAAATAAATTAATCCTATTTAAAAAGAAATACTTACCTATAAAATAAACCCTAAGATAGCTACAATATAATTAATAATTACATTATAGCTATTTTAGGGTTTATTTTTATTTTACAGGCATCTTTGTATTTATTTTAACTAGATACAATAGCTATTAAATAGTTAATAACTATTTAATAGCTACCTAGTTAAAATAATTACAAAATTACCTGTAAAATAAATCCTAACCTAAGTTACAAACACACCTAACACTACACTATCAATAAATTAATTAAATTAATAAACTACAATGATCTAAAATAAAATACAATTAAATAAACTAAACTATATTACAAAAAACCAAACACTATATTACAAAAAATAAAAAATATTACACGAATTTTAATCTAATTACACCTAATCGAAGCCCCCTAATAAAATAAAAAAGCCCCCCAAAAAAATAAAATTCCCTACCCTAAACTAAATTACAAAAGTAATCAGCTCTTTTACCAGCCCTTCAAAGGGCTTTTTGCGGGGCATTGCCCCAAAGTAATCAGCTCTTTTACCAGTAAAAAAAAAAGCAATAGAATACCCTCCCAACATTACAACCCACCACCCATACACCCCTACTCTAAAACCCACCTGATCCCCCCTTAAAAAAAAACTAACACTACCCCATTGAAAATCAAGCCATGTTCACCCAGTCGGGCACCACTGGTCATCCGATGGGGCATAAGAGGACATCCGGACCGGCAGAAGTCTTCATCCGATTGGGGCAGAAGAGTTCCTCCAAGCGGCAGATGTCTTCATCCAAGCGGCATCTTCTATCTTCAATCAACCGGAGCGGAGCCATCTTGAAACCAGCCGATGCGGAGCCATCCTCTTCTTCCGATGTCCTAACAGCGAATGAAGGTTCCTTTAAATGACGTCATCCAAGATGGCGTCCCTCAAATTCCGATTGGCTGATAGGATTCTATCAGCCAATCGGAATTAAGGTAGAAAAAATCCGATTGGCTGATGTAATCAGCCAATAGGATTGAAGTTCAATCCGATTGGCTGATTGGATCAGCCAATAGAATTGACGTTGCATTTCCTAGTCTTATTGTTTTAATCCCAAAACAGGGAAATTCTGATGTTCTTGCTTGATGAAATTTGAGAAAATGTTAAGCCACAGTAGTAAGAATTTTCTTGTCTTTTAGATCTTTACAATCATTTCTAATGTTACTCAGATTTTCTAGCATTCTCACTCTCAATTTCCTGGAAGTCATACCAATATAGAAAAGATTGCATTTGCATGATACTCCATAGATTATTGCCTCTGTTGCAATTCACAGGGAATTCAGTATTGTGTTATTTCCCAAATCTATCTGTTAATATTTTCATGGATAGCATGTGTTTACAGATTGAGCAATTTCTGCATTTAAAATTACCAGATGATAACAAATTATGTATCTTTTTGTTTTTAACAAAGATTTTTTGTCCTCCTGTATCCCACCTGTATTGTATCTCTAATAATCTTATTCCGAATTGGGTCAAATATTAAAATTCCTAAGTGCTTATTTAAAATACTTTAGTTTGAGGTGAATTCGTAAGGATCAGTCTTGTTGCTCCATCGTTATTTTTTTTTAATTTTTCCTATCTGTATTTGTGCCCTCTGTTGTGCCTTTTTTATTATTCAATTACTGTATCCCCTTTGCTTCAGTCTGTTCTGAAGTTCATCAGCTCTTTTTTTATAGGTTTGGGTGTCTGTCCTCTATTGGTAATGATTTTAATGTATGTGGGGAGTGTGTGCTAGAGTAATGCAAAATACTGTTTGTGGCTGTCTTTTTTCTGTATATGTCTGAGTCAATTTCATCTTTAGCAACTCGGGCTGTCTTTTTTCTGTATATGTCTGAGTCAATTTCATCTTTAGCAACTCGGCCCAGCATACCATAGGAATCAATGGGAGTCTGACACAGCAAAAGCTCATGATCGCTGCTGCCCAATATCCCATTGATTCCTATGGTAGTTTCTACACCTAACACTCTAACATGTACCCCGAGTCTAAACACCCCTAATCTGCCCCCATACACTGCTGCAACTAAATAAAGAGCCCGCCGTCACCTACATTATACTTATTAACCCCTAATCTGCCCCCCCTATACCGCCGCAACTATAATAAATGTAATAACCCCTAAACCTCCGCTCGCGTACCCCTCCGCCACCTACATTAAATTTATAGACCCCTAAACCTAAGTCTAACCCTAACCCTAACACTCCCTAACTTAAAGATAATTTAAATAAATCTAAATAAATATTCCTAGCATTAAATAAATTATTCCTATTTAAAACTAAACACTTACCTATAAAATAAACCCTAAGCTAGATACAATATAACTAAGGATTTATTTTTATTTTACAGGCAAGTTTGTATTTATTTTAATTAGGTAGAATAGTTATTAAATAGTTATTAACTATTTAATAACTACCTAGTTAAAATAAAGACAAAAGTACCTGTAAAATAAATCCTAACCTAAGTTACAATTAAACCTAACACTACACTATCATTAAAATAATTATCTAAATTAAAGGGACACTGAACCCAATTTGTTTTCTTTCATGATTCAGATAGAGCAGGCAATTTTAAGCAACTTTCTAATTTACTCCTATTATCAATTTTTCTTCATTCTCTTGCTATCTTTATTTGAAAAAGAAGGCATCTAAGCTATATTTTTTAGTTCAGGACTCTGGACAGCACTTTTTATTGGTGGATTAATTTATCCACTAATCAGCAAGGACAACCCAGGTTGTTCACCAAAAATGGGCCGGCATCTAAACTTACATTATTGCATTTCAAATAAAGATACCAAGAGAATAAATAACATTTGATAATAGGAGTAAATTAGAAAGTTGCTTAAAATTTCATGCTGTATCTGAATCACGAAAGAAAAAATTTGGGTTCAGTGTCCCTTTAAAATAAATTAATTACAATTAAATAAAATTAACTAAAGTACAAAAAACAAACAAACACTAAATTACAGAAAATAATAAAATAATTACAAGTTTTTTAAAATATTTACACCTAATCTAATCCCCCTAATAAAATAAAAAAGTCTCCCAAAATAATAAAAATCCCTACCCTATACTAAATTACAAATAGCCCTTAAAAGGGACTTTTGCGGGGCATTGCCCCAAAGTAATCAGCTCTATTACCTGTAAAAAAAAATACATTCCCCCCCAACATTACAACCCACCACCCACACACCCAACCCTACTCTAAAACCCACCCAATCCTCCCTTAATAAAACCTAACACTACCCCCTTGAAGATCACCCTACCTTGAGACATCTTCACCCAGCCGGGCACAAGTGGTCCTCTAGAGGGGCAGAAGTCTTCATCTGATCCAGGCAGAAGAGGACCTCCAGACGGGCAGATGTCTTCATCCAGGCGGCATCTTCATTCTTCATCCATCCGGCGAGGAGCGGCTCCATCTTGAAGACATCCGATGTGGAGCATCCATCCAGACAGACGACTACCCGACGAATAAATATTCCTTTAAATGACATCATCCAAGATGGCGTCCCTTGAATTCCGATTGGCTGATAGAATTCTATCAGCCAATCGGAATTAAGGTAGGAAAAATCCTATTGGCTGATGCAATCAGCCAATAGGATTGAAGTTCAATCCTATTGGCTGATGCAATCAGCCAATAGGATTGAGCTCGCAATCTATTGGCTGATTGGAACAGCCAATAGAATGCAAGCTCAATCCTATTGGCTGATTGCATCAGCCAATAGAATTTTTCCTACCTTAATTCCGATTGGTTGATAGAATTCTATCAGCCAATCGGAATTCAAGGGACGCCATCTATATTACATTTATTAACCCTAATCTAATCCCCCTATAAATATTAATATATATATATTAATTAATTAATTATTATTGGCTGTTCTGATCAGCCAATAGAATGCAAGCTCAATCTGATTGGCTGATTGAATCAGCCAATCAGATTTTCTTACCTTAATTCCGATTGGCTGATAGAATCCTATCAGCCAATCGGAATTCGAGGGACGCCATCTTTGATGACGTCATTTAAAGGATACTTCATTCGTCGTTCAGTCATCGGGCCAGCTGGATGTTCCGCGTAGGAGGTCAGAAGAAAGAAGATTGAAGATGCCGCTTGGAGGAAGACTTCGCCCCGATGGAGGACCTCTTCTTTGCCGCTTGGATGAAGACATCGCCGGATGGAAGACTTCTTCTTTGCCGCTTGGATGAAGACATCGCCGGATGGAAGACTTCTTCTTTGCCGCTTGGATAAAGACATCGCCGGATGGAAGACTTCTTCTTTGCCGCTTGGATGAAGACATCACCCGGATTGGATGAAGAGTTCGGCCCGGCTGGGTGAAGATGACTCAAGGTAGGGAGATCTTCTGGGGCTTAGTGTTAGGTTTTTTTAAGGGGGGTTAGGGTGGGTTTAGAGTAGGGGTATGTGGGTGGTGGGTTTTAATGTTGGGGGGTGGTATTGTGTTTTTTTTTTACAGGCAAAAGAGCTGTTTACTTTGGGGGGTAAAAGAGCTGGTTAATTTTTAATTTAGAATAGGGTAGGGCATTTTTTTATTTTAGGGGGCTTAGAATAGGTGTAATTAGCTTACAATTCTTGTAATCTTTTTTTATTTTTTGTAATTGAGTGTTTGTTTGTTTTTGTAATTTAGTTTAGTGTATTTAATTGTATTTTAGTTTAGAGATTTGTAGTTTATTTAATTTATTGATAGTGTAGGTGTATTTGTAACTTAGGTTAGGATTTATTTTACAGGTAAATTGGTAATTATTTTAACTAGGTAGCTATTAAATAGTTATTAACTATTTAATAGCTATTGTACCTAGTTAAAATAAATACCAAGTTACCTGTAAAATAAATATAAACCCTAAAATAGCTACAATGTAATTATTAATTATATTGTAGCTATCTTAGGGTTTATTTTATAGGTATATAATATATTAATATTAATTAGATTTATTTTAATAAGAATTTAGTTAGGGGTGTTAGAGTTAGATAGGGTTATTATACTTAATATATACAGGGAGTGCAGAATTATTAGGCAAGTTGTATTTTTGAGGATTAATTTTATTATTAAACAACAACCATGTTCTCATGAAACCAAAAAACTCATTAATATCAAAGCTGAATAGTTTTGGAAGTATTTTTTAGTTTGTTTTTAGTTATAGCTATTATAGGGGGATATCTGTGTGTGCAGGTGACTATTACTGTGCATAATTATTAGGCAACTTAACAAAAAACAAATATATACCCATTTCAATTATTTATTTTTACCTGTGAAACCAATATAACATCTCAACATTCACAAATATACATTTTTGACATTCAAAAACAAAACGAAAACAAATCAGTGACCAATATAGCCACCTTTCTTTGCAAGGACACTCAAAAGCCTGCCATCCATGGATTCTGTCAGTGTTTTGATCTGTTCACCATCAACATTGCGTGCAGCAGCAACCACAGCCTCCCAGACACTGTTCAGAGAGGTGTACTGTTTTCCCTCCTTGTAAATCTCACATTTGATGATGGACCACAGGTTCTCAATGGGGTTCAGATCAGGTGAACAAGGAGGCCATGTCATTAGATTTTCTTCTTTTATACCCTTTCTTGCCAGCCACGCTATGGAGTACTTGGACGCGTGTGATGGAGCATTGTCCTGCATGAAAATCATGTTTTTCTTGAAGGATGCAGACTTCTTTCTGTACCACTGCTTGAAGAAGGTGTCTTCCAGAAACTGGCAGTAGGACTGGGAGTTGAGCTTGACTCCATCCTCAACCCGAAAAGGCCCCACAAGCTCATCTTTGATGATACCAGCCCAAACCAGTACTCCACCTCCACCTTGCTGGTGTCTGAGTCGGACTGGAGCTCTCTGCCCTTTACCAATCCAGCCACGGGCCCATCCATCTGGCCCATCAAGACTCACTCTCATTTCATCAGTCCATAAAACCTTAGTAAAATCAGTCTTGAGATATTTCTTGGCCCAGTCTTGACGTTTCAGCTTGTGTGTCTTGTTCAGTGGTGGTCGTCTTTCAGCCTTTCTTACCTTGGCCATGTCTCTGAGTATTGCACACCTTGTGCTTTTGGGCACTCCAGTGATGTTGCAGCTCTGAAATATGGCCAAACTGGTGGCAAGTGGCATCTTGGCAGCTGCACGCTTGACTTTTCTCAGTTCATGGGCAGTTATTTTGCGCCTTGGTTTTTCCACACGCTTCTTGCGACCCTGTTGACTATTTTGAATGAAACGCTTGATTGTTCCATGATCACGCTTCGGAAGCTTTGCAATTTTAAGAGTGCTGCATCCCTCTGCAAGATATCTCACTATTTTTGACTTTTCTGAGCCTGTCAAGTCCTTCTTTTGACCCATTTTGCCAAAGGAAGGGAAGTTGCCTAATAATTATGCACACCTGATATAGGGTGTGGATGTCATTAGACCACACCCCTTCTCATTACAGAGATCCACATCACCTAATATGCTTAATTGGTAGTAGGCTTTCGAGCCTATACAGCTTGGAGTAAGACAACATGCATAAAGAGGATGATGTGGTCAAAATACTCATTTGCCTAATAATTCTGCACTCCCTGTATATATATATATATATATATATATATATATATATATATATATATATATATATAATATAATAACTATATTAACTATATTAACCCTAATATAATTAGGGTTAATATAGTTAATATATATAATATAATAACTATATTACCTATATTAACCCTAATATAATTAGGGTTAATATAGTTAATATAGGTGGCGGCGGTATAGTGGGATTAGATTAGGGGGTAATGTATTTAATATAGGCGGCGGCGGTGTAGGGGGATTTAGATTAGCTGCAAAAGAGCTGTTTACTTTGTGACAAAGCCCCCCAAAAAGCCCTTTTAAGGGCTGGTAAAAGAGCTGGTTACTTTAGGGCAATGGCCTCCAAAAAGCCTTTTTAAGGGCTGACAATAGAGCTGTTTACTTTGGGGTAATGCCATGCAAAAAGCCCTTTTCAGAGCTATTTGTAAGTTTAGACTTAGGTTTAGTGGTAGGGATAGTTTAGTATTTTAGGGGTTAAATAATTTAATATAGGTGGCGGCGGTATAGTGGGATTAGATTAGGGGTTAATAATTTTAATATAGCTGGCTGCGGGGTAGGAGCTCACATTAGGGGGTAGTTAATATAGGTGGCGGCGAGGTAGGAGCTCACATTAGGGGGTAGTTAATGTAGGTGGCGGCGGTGTAAGGGGCTCACATTAGGGGGTAGATAATGTAGATGTCGGCGGTGTAAGGGGCTCACATTAGGGGGTAGATAATGTAGATGGCGGAGGTGTAAGGGGCTCACATTAGGGGGTAGATAATGTAGATGGCGGCGGTGTAAGGGGCTCACATTAGGTCGTAGGTAATGTAGATGGCGGCGGTGTAAGGGTCTCACATTAGGGGCTAGATAATGTAGATGGCGGCAGTGTAAGGGGCTCACATTAGGGGGTAGGTAATATAGATGGCGGCGGTGTAAGGGGCTCACATTAGGGGGTAGATAATGTAGATGGCGGCGGTGTAAGGGGCTCACATTAGGAGGTTATACATTTAATGTAGGTGGTGGCGGGGTCCGGGAGCGGCGGTTTAGGGGTTTAAATACTTTATTAGGGATTGTGGCGGGGGATCACAGTTGACAGGTAGATAGACATTGCGCATGCGTTAGGTGTTAGGTTTTATTTAGCAGATTGCGGTTGCCAGGTAGATAGACATTGCGCATGCGTTAGGTGTTAGGTTTTATTTAGCAGCTAGTTTAGGGAGTTACGGGGCTCCAATAGACAGCGTAAGGCTTACTACGCCTGCAATTTGTGGCGAGGTGAAAACGGAGTAGAATTTCTCCATTTTCGCCAAGTAAGTCCTTACACTGTATATTGGATACCAAACTGCGCTGGTTTGGTATACCTGTCTATGGGCCAAAAAACTACGGCCCAAGGCAGAAATATACGAGCGTAACTGCTAGGTTACGCCGTATATGTGATACCAAACCAGCGCAAATTTTGGCGTTGCCGGCTTTTGCGGGCGACAATTTATATCGGATCGGGCCCCTGAATTCTTTTTTTAGTTAATATCTATGAACACATTGGAATATATTTGTATGGATCAGAATATGAGTCAATACTATACACGTTTAAAAACTGTTAAAATATGCTATGCAGAGTTCATACATGTTTACCTTTAGAACTGGCCTTATTCACAATAGCGTTTCATTCAGAGTTGCATTTATAATATCACAGTGAGACTTAAGATAACAGCTACTAATATTCAACAATACAATTAACAGTGCTAATAAACAATAGGACAATATATATATATACTCAGCTATTTAGCTGTTATTGATTCTAATACAATTCTAATTGGGACACTAAAAATACAAATACTATTATTGTAAACCGTTACTTTAAAATGTCTATTTCTTTAAACTGGAACAAATTCTTATTTACTTATAATTAAAACCAATTCTAAGATATTTATATATATATATATATATATATATATATATATATATATATATATATATATATATTCTATATTTTGCACAGATGAATTATTTATGCATGCAAGATACAAATTTGACACTATACAGGATTATGGATACCAATTTTAAAACACAATTTATTTCTTTAAGCCTGCTACATACAGCAACAATGAATGTTTGTTTTAAATGTTTTGCATACAGAAAGACAAACTAAAAGCTATTCAAGACTATGAAACACAGTTTAAAATACTGAGTGCTCCTTTAAATCTTCTAATTATAATTTAAATATGGTCTTACCAATAACCTTTGTATACTTTATATATATAAACTTTATATATATATATATATACGTTACCAAAATGACCAAAATTGATAGTTTAGTTACCAAAAAACTCTCTGTTTCATCTCAGAAGACAGATAAGTAAATTTTTGCAATCAATGAGAAAAGGCAGTCAGCTCAGCTTGCTCAGAATGATTGTAGTTCGAAGGCCCAGCAGTAGCTATCACTCAAAGTTAGCAGCCTGTGTTCTTTCCCTCTCTTGCTTTTACTTATATAAGTTTTCACTCATTTATGAAACCATGTGGGTGGCCCTACGGGAGCTGACCATCCCATAGGTTACCTGGGAAGTCTATTTGGATTGGCCCTTGGCTTGGCATGGTCACCATGGAAACGCATCTTTTAACATTTAAGTCCCTTGACTGTCATAGTGAATTCTGGCCATCGGGTGGCAGCAGACAAAAACACAGCAATACATTTACTATCCATCATTTTAACAATTCATTATTTCTATGAAATGGTTATTCATTAGACCATAACTTCCTGCATCAATCACTCACAATATTAATTATAGATGGGGCAGCATCATATCATTTCTCTGATTATTTCAATATGAAACATCATGTGTCCCCAACATCATACTATATTAAAGCAAATTAATACTATAATATTCTTAAAAACATAGAGGCTAAGACGTTTTATGCTTTCAATATATATCTATATATATATATATACATTCATTTCTATGCAGTATCTTGTATTTATCATCTTTTAGCTCCATCTGGAAAAACAGAAAAACATGTTATATATATATATATATATATATATATATATATATATATATATATATATATATATATATATATATATATATATATATATTTCAAACATGGGATTATTACAGTTTCCATTCAATTTATTACAAGTTTGAATTTATTTTTCATATATTTATTTAATAATAGTGATGTCGCGAATAGTTCGCCGGCGAATAGTTCCCGGCGAACATAGTTTGTTTGCGTTCGCCGCGGCGGGTAAACATATGCGATGTTTGATCCGCCCCCTATTCGTCATCATTGAGTAAACTTTGACCCTGTATCTCACAGTCTGCAGACACATTTCAGCCAATCAGCAGCAGACACTCCCTCCCAGACCCTCCCAGCTCCTGGGCAGCAGCCATTTTAGATTAATTCTGATCCTGCATTCTTAGTGAGAGGAGGGATAGTGTAGCTGTTGCTGATTTTATAGGGAAATTGATAGCTAGGCTAGTGTATTCAGTGTCCACTACAGTCCTGAAGAACTCATTTGATCTCTGCTGTAAGGACAGCACCTCAAAAAGCCCTTTTTAGGGCTAGAACATCAGTCGTTTTTTTTTGTTTGTTTTTTCTTTGTAATCTAATTGCATTTGCCTGCCTGTCAGCATTTGTCAGGCTCACAGCATATACTGTGCCTACTTGCTAAGTGCCACCACTCATATCTGGTGTAACATTAGTGTGTTTTTTTTAAAAAAAAAAACTTTTACATCAGTCTGCTAGTGTAATCTAATTTCAGTTGCCAGGCCAGCCTGCCACTGCCAGCCTGTGTGTCAGGCTCACAGCATATACTGTGCCTACTTGCTCAGTGCCACCACCAGTCATATTTGTTGTAACAGCAGTATAAAAAAATTGTAAATGTTTTTTTACATCAGTCTGCTAGTGTAATCTAATAGCACCTGCCTGCCTGCCACTGCCAGCCTGTGTGTCAGGCTCACAGCATATACTGTGCCTACTTGCTCAGTGCCACCACTCATATCTGGTGTAACATTAGTGAAAATTAAAAAAAAAAAAAAACTTTTACATCAGTCTGCTAGTGTAATCTAATTTCAGTTGCCAGGCCAGCCTGCCACTGCGAGCCTGCGTGTCAGGCTCACAGCATATACTGTGCCTACTTGCTCAGTGCCACCACCAGTCATATCTGGTGTAACAGTAGTGTAAATTTAAAAAAAAAAAAACTTTTACATCAGTCTGCTAGTGTAATCTAATTTCAGTTGCCAGGCCAGCCTGCCACTGCCAGCCTGTGTGTCAGGCTCACAGCATATACTGTGCCTACTTGCTCAGTGCCACCACCAGTCATATTTGTAGTAACAGTAGTGTAATTTTTAAAAAAAAAACTTTTACATCAGTCTGCTAGTGTAATCTAATAGCAGTTGCGTGCCTGCCACTGCCAGCCTGTGTTTCAGGCTCACAGCATATACTGTGCCTACTTGCTCAGTGCCACCACTCATATCTGGTGTAACATTAGTGTAAATTTAAAAAAAAAAAAACTTTTACATCAGTCTGCTAGGGTAATATAATTTTAGTTGCCAGGCCAGCCTGCCACTGCCAGCCTGTGTGTCAGGCTCACAGCATATACTGTGCCTACTTGCTCAGTGCCACCACCAGTCATATTTGTAGTAACAGTAGTGTACATTTTTTTAAAAAAAACTTTTACATCAGTCTGCTATTGTAATATAATAGCAGTTGCCTGCCTTCCACTGCCAGCCTGTGTGTCAGGTTTACAGCATATACTCTGCCTACTTGCTCAGTGCCACCACTCATATCTGGTGTAACATTAGTGTAAATTTAAAAAAAAAACGTTTACATCAGTCTGCTACTGTAATCTAATTTCAGTTGCCAGGCCAGCCTGCCACTGCCAGCCTGTGTGTCAGGCTCACAGCATATACTGTGCCTACTTGCTCAGTGCCACCACCAGTCATATCTGGTGTAACAGTAGTGTAAATTTAAAAAAAAAAAAAAACTTTTACATCAGTCTGCTAGTGTAATCTAATAGCAGTTGTCTGCCTGCCACTGCCAGCCTGTGTGTAAGGCTCACAGCATATACTGTGCCTACTTGCTCAGTGCCACCACTCATATCTGGTGTAACATTAGTGTAAATTAAAAAAAAAACTTTACATCAGTCTGCTAGTGTAATCTAATTTCAGTTGCCAGGCCAGCCTGCCACTGCCAGCCTGTGTGTCAGGCTCACAGCATATACTGTGCCTACTTGCTCAGTGCCACCACTCATATCTGGTGTAACATTAGTGTAAATTAAAAAAAAAAAAAACTTCTGCATCGATTGATCTATGTAATTTGTATCTATCAAATGTATATTGCATCTATTGATCTATGTAATTTGTATCTATCAAATGTATATTGCATCTATTGATCTATGTAATCTATGTATCTATCTATCTATCTATCAAATCTATCTATCTCGTGGCCGGACTGTTTTGTGATAGCCACTTGTGTTTTGGTCAAATTTGAAGTAGGAGGACCGACCAAGCATCTTTTTCCATCTCCCGGTTCCTAAAATCCATGCCATATACACCTCCCCCAATAGGGGGAGTCGTATACACCTCCCCCGATAGTGGGAGTAACAGGTATTAAACTGATCAGAATAGTACTACTTAACACACCACTCATATCTGGTGGCACAATAGATTGCTAAGTGCCACCACTCATATCTGGTGTAACATTAGTGTGTTTTTTAAAAAAAAAAAAACTTTTACATCAGTCTGCTAGTGTAATCTAATTTCAGTTGCCAGGCCAGCCTGCCACTGCCAGCCTGTGTGTCAGGCTCACAGCATATACTGTGCCTACTTGCTCAGTGCCACCACCAGTCATATTTGTTGTAACAGCAGTGTAAAAAAATTGTAAATGTTTTTTTACATCAGTCTGCTAGTGTAATCTAATAGCACCTGCCTGCCTGCCACTGCCAGCCTGTGTGTCAGGCTCACAGCATATACTGTGCCTACTTGCTCAGTGCCACCACTCATATCTGGTGTAACATTAGTGAAAATTAAAAAAAAAAAAAACTTTTACATCAGTCTGCT
Organism: Bombina bombina; assembly: GCF_027579735.1. Classification (NCBI taxonomy): domain Eukaryota; kingdom Metazoa; phylum Chordata; class Amphibia; order Anura; family Bombinatoridae; genus Bombina; species Bombina bombina. Next base: position 104,530,926 of record NC_069502.1, read on the forward strand.
AGTGTAATCTAATTTCAGTTGCCAGGCCAGCCTGCCACTGCGAGCCTGCGTGTCAGGCTCACAGCATATACTGTGCCTACTTGCTCAGTGCCACCACCAGTCATATCTGGTGTAACAGTAGTGTAAATTTAAAAAAAAAAAAACTTTTACATCAGTCTGCTAGTGTAATCTAATTTCAGTTGCCAGGCCAGCCTGCCACTGCCAGCCTGTGTGTCAGGCTCACAGCATATACTGTGCCTACTTGCTCAGTGCCACCACCAGTCATATTTGTAGTAACAGTAGTGTAATTTAAAAAAAAAAAACTTTTACATCAGTCTGCTAGTGTAATCTAATAGCAGTTGCGTGCCTGCCACTGCCAGCCTGTGTTTCAGGCTCACAGCATATACTGTGCCTACTTGCTCAGTGCCACCACTCATATCTGGTGTAACATTAGTGTAAATTTAAAAAAAAAAAAAACTTTTACATCAGTCTGCTAGGGTAATATAATTTTAGTTGCCAGGCCAGCCTGCCACTGCCAGCCTGTGTGTCAGGCTCACAGCATATACTGTGCCTACTTGCTCAGTGCCACCACCAGTCATATTTGTAGTAACAGTAGTGTACATTTTTTTAAAAAAAACTTTTACATCAGTCTGCTATTGTAATATAATAGCAGTTGCCTGCCTTCCACTGCCAGCCTGTGTGTCAGGTTTACAGCATATACTCTGCCTACTTGCTCAGTGCCACCACTCATATCTGGTGTAACATTAGTGTAAATTTAAAAAAAAAAACGTTTACATCAGTCTGCTACTGTAATCTAATTTCAGTTGCCAGGCCAGCCTGCCACTGCCAGCCTGTGTGTCAGGCTCACAGCATATACTGTGCCTACTTGCTCAGTGCCACCACCAGTCATATTTGTTGTAACAGCAGTGTAAAAAAATTGTAAATGTTTTTTTACATCAGTCTGCTAGTGTAATCTAATAGCACCTGCCTGCCTGCCACTGCCAGCCTGTGTGTCAGGCTCACAGCATATACTGTGCCTACTTGCTCAGTGCCACCACTCATATCTGGTGTAACATTAGTGAAAATTAAAAAAAAAAAAAACTTTTACATCAGTCTGCTAGTGTAATCTAATTTCAGTTGCCAGGCCAGCCTGCCACTGCGAGCCTGCGTGTCAGGCTCACAGCATATACTGTGCCTACTTGCTCAGTGCCACCACCAGTCATATCTGGTGTAACAGTAGTGTAAATTTAAAAAAAAAAAAACTTTTACATCAGTCTGCTAGTGTAATCTAATTTCAGTTGCCAGGCCAGCCTGCCACTGCCAGCCTGTGTGTCAGGCTCACAGCATATACTGTGCCTACTTGCTCAGTGCCACCACCAGTCATATTTGTAGTAACAGTAGTGTAATTTAAAAAAAAAAAACTTTTACATCAGTCTGCTAGTGTAATCTAATAGCAGTTGCGTGCCTGCCACTGCCAGCCTGTGTTTCAGGCTCACAGCATATACTGTGCCTACTTGCTCAGTGCCACCACTCATATCTGGTGTAACATTAGTGTAAATTTAAAAAAAAAAAAAACTTTTACATCAGTCTGCTAGGGTAATATAATTTTAGTTGCCAGGCCAGCCTGCCACTGCCAGCCTGTGTGTCAGGCTCACAGCATATACTGTGCCTACTTGCTCAGTGCCACCACCAGTCATATTTGTAGTAACAGTAGTGTACATTTTTTTAAAAAAAACTTTTACATCAGTCTGCTATTGTAATATAATAGCAGTTGCCTGCCTTCCACTGCCAGCCTGTGTGTCAGGTTTACAGCATATACTCTGCCTACTTGCTCAGTGCCACCACTCATATCTGGTGTAACATTAGTGTAAATTTAAAAAAAAAAACGTTTACATCAGTCTGCTACTGTAATCTAATTTCAGTTGCCAGGCCAGCCTGCCACTGCCAGCCTGTGTGTCAGGCTCACAGCATATACTGTGCCTACTTGCTCAGTGCCACCACCAGTCATATCTGGTGTAACAGTAGTGTAAATTTAAAAAAAAAAAAAAACTTTTACATCAGTCTGCTAGTGTAATCTAATAGCAGTTGTCTGCCTGCCACTGCCAGCCTGTGTGTAAGGCTCACAGCATATACTGTGCCTACTTGCTCAGTGCCACCACTCATATCTGGTGTAACATTAGTGTAAATTAAAAAAAAAACTTTACATCAGTCTGCTAGTGTAATCTAATTTCAGTTGCCAGGCCAGCCTGCCACTGCCAGCCTGTGTGTCAGGCTCACAGCATATACTGTGCCTACTTGCTCAGTGCCACCACTCATATCTGGTGTAACATTAGTGTAAATTTAAAAAAAAAAAACTTCTGCATCGATTGATCTATGTAATTTGTATCTATCAAATGTATATTGCATCTATTGATCTATGTAATTTGTATCTATCAAATGTATATTGCATCTATTGATCTATGTAATCTATGTATCTATCTATCTATCTATCTATCAAATCTATCTATCTCGTGGCCGGACTGTTTTGTGACAGCCACTTGTGTTTTGGTCAAATTTGAAGTAGGAGGACCGACCAAGCATCTTTTTCCATCTCCCGGTTCCTAAAATCCATGCCATATACACCTCCCCCAATAGGGGGAGTCGTATACACCTCCCCCGATAGTGGGAGTAACAGGTATTAAACTGATCAGAATAGTACTACTTAACACACCACTCATATCTGGTGGCACAATAGATTGCACGCGCAGTGCCCCAAATTTGAAGCAGAAGGACCGACCAAGCATCTTTTTCCATCTCCCGGTTCCTAAAATCCATGCCATATACACGTCCCCTGGCACCGCAACTGCCTCTGGGAACCCTTACCGCACGTCTTGTAATTTTCTGTCTGGGAAATTATATATCTATCAAATCTATCTATTTATCTATCAAATCTATCTAACTATCAATCGTATCTATCAAATGTATATTGCATCTATTGATCTATGTAATTCGTATCTATCAAATGTATATTGCATCTATTGATCTATGTAATTCCTATCTATGAAATGTATATTGCATCTATTGATCTATGTAATTCCTATCTATCAAATGTATATTGCATCTATTGATCTATGTAATCTATGTATCTATCTATCAAATCTATCTATTTCGTGGCCGGACTGTTTTGTGACAGCCACTTGTGTTTCGGCCAAATTTGAAGTAGGAGGACCGACCAAGCATCTTTTTCCATCTCCCGGTTCCTAAAATCGATGCCATATACACCTCCCCCGATAGGGGGAGTAACAGGTATTAAACTGATAAGAATAGTACTACTTAACACACCACTCATATCTAGTGGCACAATAGATTGCACGCGCAGTGCCCCAAATTTGAAGTAGGAGGACCGACCAAGCATCTTTTTCCATCTCCCGGTTCCGAAAATCCATGCCATATACACGTCCCCTGGCGCCGCAACTGCCTCTGCGAACCTTACCATGGGTCACAGACCACACATCTTGTAATTCTGTCTGGAAAATTATATATCTATCAAATCTATCTATTTATCTATCAAATCTATCTAACTATTAATCGTATCTATCAAATGTATATTGCATCTATTGATCTATGTAATCTATGTATCTATCTATCAAATCTATCTATCTCGTGGTTGTGCAAATGGACTGTTTGCAGTTGTTTGCGGTGCGTTACACGGGGAGTTTGGTCTGTCACTGTGAAGCGGGCGTAACCCTTACACTACCTGATCGATACAACATCATACCTGATGTTTTAAAGCACGTTATTCCAACAATTTTGGAATGTTAGGTGATTTATGCCCTTTATGGCTTAAAACCAGACTCTGCATCAACTATGTAATTTTCCGTGGGAGTTTTGCCATGGATCCCCCTCCGGCATGCCACAGCCCAGGTGTTAGTCCCCTTGAAAATACTTTTCCATCACTATTGTGGCCAGAAAGAGTTCTTGTTGGTTTTAAAGTTTGCCTGCCTATTGAAGTCAATGGTTGTTCGCCGTTTGTGAACCAAATTATTTAGGTTCGCGACATCACTATTCAATACAGCAATTACCCCTTTAATATAATATATACATATATGGGTTATTTGAATTATTTCAAACACACACATGAAAAATTTGCATCATTCCTTTTGCAAAAATTATATATTTTTATTTATGCTATACAGGGATGGTAAATTCTAATTTGTCTATTTTCTGCACCTGGGTGCTTCACAGGGGACAATTTACACATGGCTGTGAACAGTCGTTTCTTCAACCAACACTGCTCCTCCCCATAAATTTCATTAGGCCTGAAATAAAGTTTCCATACACTTCATCCTCACTCACCGCATGGGGCAAGGAGTGCTCTGAAGTTTGCACTTCCTAATTAAGGAGCAAATGTTTTAGTGTCAGAGGGAAACTTTAATTACAATCTGGTATGGGCTTCATTTTCACACCATAGCTAGAAATGTCTCTTTTGAAATGATCTCTATGAGTGTCCTGTATAATTGAAAGAAGTGGGGGAGGACTGACTATGGGTTCTAAATCAATCCTTTACATAAGAATTGCTATTCTACAGCACATCTGATAAAATAGACGGCCTCATATATACACACATTCTTTTTATATTATTTTCATATATAATATTATTATATATACATATATGTCATTGACCTGTACCCTGATATAATTCCCCCTTTCAAATTGAAATATATGTAGGACACATGTATTTGAATTGGATCAAAGTCAGTGGTACTCGGTGAGGATATTGGCCGTATACATCATAGACAGTCTCTTATGCAGAGAGTCCGTCATTTTTGAGCCTCCATGCTTATCAGCTAGGCATCTTTAAACTACAGTATGTCTTTAGTGCATTTGGGGATATGACACTTCATTCTCCCTCTATGACTTGTAGTTGGGACCTAGGATGACACGCTCGCAATTGATTGATATGGACCCATTTATCTATGAAACTCTCATTTTTGGGGATCCTTATTTTATAGTCCACTGGAGACCTTTCCATGATGGAAGAAACTTCTTCTCTCTAACCTGATCTCTTCCAAAGTTATAAAGATAAACTTATTTATTTCGTATTCCTTTTTGGATGTTTTGAGATCATAATAGGTTTTAGTGGCAGTTGCGGCTTTTATTAAATTCCTTTGAGCAAATGCAAAGGCATATTGCAGGTGCTTTCTTAGGTTCTCCACATATTGATGGGTATTGGCAGCATTTATCAAATTTTGGTCTGATGTACGGTACAGCAGATGCTGAGGTAGAACCATTCTTCTACCAGTCATCAGTTCAAAATGTGACATCTCGGTAGCACTACTTGGAGTTGCTCTTAATGCCATTAAAACTAGAGGTAGTTTTACATCCCAGTCTTTACCCGTTTCACTCACAAACTTTTTGAGGATTTTAACAATGGATTGGTTGTAACGCTCTACACCACAACTTGAGGCAGCTCTATAAGCAATATGGAGCTTTCTTTTTACCCCTAGTATTTTCCACATTTTGGACATCACTTCGCTAGTGAAGTGGGTTCCCCGATCTGATTCGATTCTTTGGGGTAAACCAAATCTGGAAGATACGTGGTTGATGAGCAATGCTGCACATGTTTAAGCACTATTGTTAGGTGCACTAATGCACTCTACCTATTTAGTGAACAGGCATGTCACAGTTAACATGTATTTGTTACCTCTTGATGACCTTGTTACTGGACCAATAAAATCAATTTGTATATCTGACCATGGCATTACCATCCCCCTTTTCTGCAATGGCGCTCTATGGGTTGGCGCAGTGGGTTGGAACTGTGGACAGATTAAACACCCTTGACAGTAGGTTTGAACATCTTTCAACATGTGTGGAAAAAAGCGTAGTCACACAATATTTCATACGTGAGTTTGGCACCACGATGACCAGATGTGGGAGCATCATGGGCATGTTGAAGCATTAGACCTCTGAACTTGTTGGGTACTACCCATTGCTGGATGCCAGTTTTGGAGGTTCTAATTAACAAACCATCCTGTAACTTGAATTGTGTTCTGGATTTCATTAATATTCTAAGATCTTCTTTGCCAATACAATCATCTTTTGACATGGGGTTATTTTCAGGATCTTCTATGTGTTTATAGAAGGTGCCTACAACGGGGTCTTCTTTTTGATTAGTGATCAGGTCCTCACTAGGAGAATCCTGACTCCATTGTACCAAGTTAGGCTCACTCTGTTGTTTTGCCTGGTCTCTGGTAATGGCTTCTACCTGAATTGCACCCATTAAGTGGTCAATATTAAGGAGTTCTCCAGTTATGGCTCCTTGTTTGGCTAATGAATCCACAAAATCATTGCCTTCCTTATCTGGGCCTAGAACCCTAGAATGACCCTTGGTCTTTTTCCAGTGGATGGTTAAATCATTGGATACCACCAGATTATCAATCTTGCAGAAAAACTTGCCATACTTGACTGGTTTGTTATTACTTTTCTGCATGCCATTTCTTTTCCAAGTTGGCAGGTATTCAACAAAACTGTCACACACATAATTTGAGTCAGTTATGATCACAAATTCATGAATACCATGTTCAATAGCCATTTCAATGGTTTTTAGAACAGCAGTGAGTTCTGCAACTTGACTGGATCTTGGTCCAATGTTGAAACCTATAGATATATTTGGGAATCCATTTGCCCAAGTTATACCAATGCCAGCAACTAGTCTGCGCTCATTATCAATAGTGGCATGGTAAGAACAACCATCAACATATACCCAAGTTAATGTTTGACAATGGTCCTCATTGTACATTTTATATGGGGAAAGCAATTGTTCCTCCAGGAAATCATCTTCTGACAATTCTTCCCCAGGATCTTTAGCAGTACAGTCGTGGAGCTCAGCAAGCCCCTGTGCGACTGGATTCTTTTTATTCTGCTTGTAGCGAATTTCTAAAGGCCAGCCTTGTAATGAAAGAGTCCACGCTGTTATGCGGCTATTTGACAAATTCCCATCTCTTATTCTCTCACTTTCCAAATATAGCAAAGGCTGGTGGGCCGTTTCTACAATAATTTTCTCGCCCTGTACATAGCTGCAGAAATTTTGTAGAGCCCATACAGTAGATAAGAGGGCTTTTTCGCAATTGCTAAATTTTATTTCTACTGGGGATAGAGTTTTGCTTGCATAAGCTATGGCTTTGCTTAAATTATCATGCTTTTGGTATAAAACAGCACTCATGCTTATATTCGTGTAACCTGTCTCTAAGAAGGAAGGTTTACCACCTTCAGGGTATGCTAAGCAAGGTGCTTGTGTGAGTTTTCTCTTCAGCTCTTTGATGGCTGTCTCTTGAGACTCACTCCAGTGCCATTTCACATCCTTCTTTAGAAGAAGTAGTAGTGATTTAGCTAACTCTGCATAATTATCCATGAATTTGCGAGAATAATTTGTCGTACCCAGGAATGATCTCAATTTCTCTAAGTTAGTTGGGTTTTTAGAATTTACTATAGCTTCCACCTTTTTCTTCTGAGGATTTAGCCCTTCAGAAGTAACTTCATGCCCCAAGAAGTTTACACGAGTGCGGCACCATTGAGCTTTTTGTAGGGATAATTTGAAACCTGCCCTTTTAAGGCCTCGCTTCCATTGAGTCGTTAAAAATGGAGCCGTAAGCTACCGAAGCGGACAACAGCTAAAAGTAATTTACGGCTCCATTTTAGTACCAGGTTTCCATTGAAAAGATTAGCGTGTTGCGCGCAGTCGCTCTTTTCGGCCGTACGTAAGTTTGCGTTGCCAACCGATGTCGGATTTGTCGAAAAGCGCGCCATAACAAGTGTATTGCCATGGTAACCCGACCTCTGTCTATAAGAATAACGGTTTGCGCATACGCTCTTTACCTGTGATCGCCTCTAGAGAGAAAGACACGGGAGCTAGTTGCGTTGGTAGGAGTTTTTGGTTTTTGAGAGTTGTTTGAGAGTTAGTGGAGAGTTTGATATTTTATTTTCATATATTCTTATTGTAGGCCTCATAATATATTAGGAACACACACACACATCCATACATTAGTTAATTAACACACATTAGTTTATACACACAAATACACACACACACACATACACACTTTTATTTGATACAAACACATTCACATTTTTTTTTATTTCATTAACCCCCATATCCCCATCTTCCATTATTACTCCTTTCATTAATCCCCTTATTCCACTTCCCATCCCCCCTTTGACTACCCTTCCCTTCCTCACTATATAACCTTTTCATTTGACTATATAGCCCACCCCTTTCTTCATTTGCATCCCTTATTATTTTTCTATAATTTTGTTCTAATCCTCCTTAGTTTTTCCTTTTTCATTTACATCCCTTTGTTTATTTTCACCCCCACATTTTATTTTTATTTTGAGGGATATAGAATAGAGATAGTTAGGGTCTAGATAGGTTAGGTAGTTAGTTTTGGGGCTATTTAATTTAGGGTTTAGTTAGGTGAATTAGTGTAGTTAGGTAAGCTAGGGACTTTAGTGTTAGGTTAGAGTTAGGGAGGAAGGAGAAAGGGATGGATAGGCCTAGTGGAGTTGGGAAGGGGGTGGCTAGGGGGAGGGCAGTGGAGAGGGTGGATAGAGGGAGGGGGAGGGGGGAAGTAGGGAGTAGTATGGGCAGGAATAGGGGCCGAGGTTTGGGTGGAGGATTTGTCCTTCCTCAAACCCTGGCAGAGGAGGGAAGGAGAGAGGGTGGAAGAGGAGTGGAGGTGGGAGGAGTGAGGAGGAGTCAGCCTCAGCTAGGCACAAAAAGAAAAGGGAAAGTGGGGCAGACTGTGGCAAGTGGGGGTGGGGCTGGTGGTAGCCTGTCACAGCCTGCAGGGACAGAGGAGGTAGAGAGGGCTGGTCCCCAGTCACAGGAGGGAGAGTCTGTGTCTGCTGGCCCTTCAGGTGTGAAGGGCAGGCTAAGAGAGGAGAGGTACTCTGAGGAGGAGAAGGAGGCTCTTGTTGAGGCCTACTTGGAGAGGGCAGCTCAGCTGGAGAACCCTAACCTGAGGCCGGCTGTCCGGAATAAGCTGTGGGAGGAGATTCGAGTGGCAGTCAGCTGCTTAGGACGTAATCGTTCTACTGCCAGCATTAAACACCGCTATCATGACTGCAGGAGGGAAACCAAAGCTAAGCTGGCACAGCAGGCCAAATATGCACGTGGGACAGGTGGTGGTCCTAGCAAGAGAATACACCTAAGGTCATGGGAGGAGATGCTGTCCAATGTCATCTCGGATGAATCTGTTCACGGATGTAAGGGGACAATGGACACCTCTGTGCCACCTGAAGAGGTGTATGAAGGTGAATATTCAATATTAAATATAACCATATATGTGATGTATATATGTTGCATATCATAAATACCCATCTGTGTTTAGCTATGAATCTAAATTTACATAGTTGTATTTAATATGTTCAGCAAGCACTCTGTATTGTATATCTGCTCCGACAAGCAAGAATATTGATAATATAATATCCAAGAATATTAAGCATTTCATATAAATCATGTGTCATTGTCCTTAAAGGGACACTGTACCCAAATTTATTATTTTGTGAATCAGATGCAGCATGCAATTTTAAGCAACTTTCTAATTTACTACTATAATCAATTTCTCTTCGTTCTCTTGCTATCTTTATATGAAAAAGAAGGCATCTAAGCTTTTTTCTAAGTTCAGAACTCTGGACAGCAGTTTTTGATTGGTGGATGCATTTATCCACCAATCAGCAAGGACAACCTAGGTTGTTCACCAAAAATGGGCCACCATCTAAACTTACATTCTTGCATTTCAAAAAAAGATACCAAGAGAATAAAGAACATTTGAAAATAGGAGTAAATCCGAAAGTTGATTAAAATTGCATGCTCTATTTAAATCCTACAATGGTTAAATCTGAGATATTGCCTATTTTTCTGTCGGATCATGGGCCTACCACTCTTGAATTCAACTTTACTCAATCCAGATCAAAGAATCTGCGATTCTTTTTTCCCTATTATCTTTACACGGATCTCAAGTTCAAAGAGTGGCTCAGGAACAAATTCAATGAATATGTTCAATTTAATAAGAACTATGTGGACCGTACAGACATCTTCTGGGAAACTGCAAAAGCAGTCCTCAGAGGGGAAATTACGGCATACTCTGCCATTCAAAATAAGAGAAGAAAGGCAAGAGAGAAGGAAGTCTCTAACTCATTAATTAATGCATATAATCTTTATCTATTAGAAAGAACGCCCTTAACCTGGGCAAGATACTTACGAGCTAAGGCTGTGAGAGATACTTTCTATTTAACGCAAGAAACATATAGTGAGCTCAGGCTACAAGCCAAATTACATAAATTTGGTAACAAATCTGGTAAAATGTTAACTAAATTAATTAAGAACGAAAATAAAAAACTTAATATTGATAAAATTCAGTGCAATGGGAAATTTTTAACCAAACCGGAAGAAATTTCCAGGGTATTTCACCAATATTTCCAACAACTATACTCTAGTAAAGAGTTTGATACAGATAAAGCGACTGAATTTTTTAGCAAAATTAATATCCCAATGGTCACCCCTGAGGAGATCATTGGACTCAATGCGCCCATTACAATAGAAGAAATAGGAACAATAATTACCAAACTCCCCTTAAGTAAAGCAGCGGGCCCGGATGGTCTTCCCAATGAGCTTTACAAAATCTTATCATCAGAGATAGCTCCATATCTGGGTAATCTCTATAATGATATTTTCATTAAACATAAACACGTCTCGTCCTCTTTTGCGTCTTCTCTTACTACTCTGATTTTAAAAGAAAAAAAAAGACCCTACATGTAAAGAGTCTTATAGACCCATTGCATTGTTAAACTCAGACTATAAAATTCTCTCCTCTATCTTAGCAAAAAGGCTCCAGTGTATCTTATCCACAGTAATCCACTCAGACCAAGCCGGCTTTATCAACAATCGTAATTCTTCGGCAAAAATTAGAGAATTACTAGTTACTATGGAATATACCCAAAGGGCACCCCCTCAGGGGGCGGGGAGGGAGGACCCCCCTGACCTGGCCATTTTATCAATAGATGCGGAAAAAGCCTTTGATTTAGTAATCCATAAACACTTAACTTTCTCCTTAACGAAGTTTGGAATCGGGGGCAATTTTCATAAGTTTGTGGAGAACCTATACAACCACTCTTGTACAAGTCTGATCATTAATAATGACATCTCTCCCTCAATTGCACTAGAAAGGGGCACTCGTCAGGGCTGTCCTCTCTCCCCGCTCCTATTCGACCTAGCCATAGAACCGTTAGCAATCAAGATTAGGTGCTCGCTGGAAGGTATAAAAATTCGTAATCATGAAATAAAAATGGGACTATATGCGGATGATCTACTTATATATCTTTCCAATACAGCAAAAAACATACCAAAACTTCTGCAGATCACGGAGTATTTTGGGACATTTTCAGGGTACAAAGTGAATGCTACAAAGTCTGAATTAATTTGGCTCAGGAAAAACAGGACCAGTATTGCAGACATACCTTTTAGAGTAGTAACGGAATCCATGAAATATTTAGGAATTAAAATACCAATTAATCTAAAAGATCTTTACAAGGTAAATATAACTCCAATGATAGCACATATTAGAGAAAGGCTTAAAACCTGGCAAAGTTTACCTCTTTCACTTTCTGGCCGCATTGCTTTATTCAAAATGGTTCTTCTTCCAAAGCTGCTTTATATTTTACAGAATGTCCCCTTAATGTTGTATGAGAAAGATATACGATCGCTAAACACATCAATCGGGCAATTTATCTGGCAGGGGAAAAGATCTAAAATAGCCCTCTCTAAACTAACAGCGCCAAGAGAGATGGGAGGCTTAGCACTCCCAAATTTAAGATTTTACAATCTTTGCTTTTTAGTCCGCATAGTAGCAGATTGGTTTTCCTGTAAGAATTATGTTTTAAATAATGATCTGGAGTCCAATATATGCGAACCATATTCACCGGTAGCTTTGGCACACTTGGAACCTAGAGAACTCCCAATGAGTATTAAGGAACTTAAATTTATTTTGAACCCGCTCAAAGCATGGGCCAGACTAACTAAACTTCTTTCAATATGCTCTAGGGTATCAAAATACCTTCCCCTAATCAGAAACCCAAATTTTCAACCTGGTTTAGATTCAGCTGTCTTCAACAGATGGCATAATAATGGATTGGATAGAGCTATCTATTTAGTTGATCGCGACAGAAAGTGTATCAAATCTTTTGCTGAATTGAGGGATGAATTTAATTTGCTAAACAAAGATTTTTTCGCATACCTACAGATAAGACATTATATTATAGATCTCACACATAAGGCTGACTGGAACTGGACTTTGGGCAATTTAGAAACTTGGCTAATAATAACTAAAGATTCCTCTATGTACATTTCTCAGTGTTACTATATGCTGAGCCTCAGTAAGGCTGCCCCTCTAGTTGAGAACTTAGCTATGATTTGGAATAATTTAATTCCACACAGCAATATAGAACCCAAAATTATTCAACTTTCACTAAATAAGGTAATAAAAACAACACTTTCATCTAACTGGCGAGATGCTCATTTGAAACTCTTGCATAGGGCATACTTTACCCCGGAGAGAGGTCTCAGAGTCCGAAACTTTGAATTCAATAAATGTCCTAGATGTTCATACGTAGCTGCAGATTTAATACACATGTTTTGGTCGTGTCCCAGAATGAGAAATCTGTGGGGTAAGCTAGAATACTGGCTCAAAAATATACTTAAAATTGAGCTGATAGCCCTCTCTTTGTTTCAGATTGTATTTTGTTTGAGGCCTCGAGGGGAACGTCAGCCCAATGAAAAGTTGGTCAACTTAGCTATTTTAGCTACCAGATATTTGCTATGTAAGAAATGGAAATTGAGGGCGATACCAACTATTTCAGAAATTAGGAATCATTTAAAGAAACAATATATCTTAGAACAGAAAAACACCAATATAGATAACGAACATGATGTAAAGAAATGTTTTCATAAATGGGCGCCATTTATCAAGATTTTCCCTGAAAGAGAAATCGATTATTTGATTTCACCGTTTAAAAACTCAGAGCTAGTATTATTAGGTATTTGGGGAGCTGAAGTGGGTTAGTACAATTTGACAATTTCTCCTTACCCCCCCTTCTTTCCCCCTTTCCCCCCCCTTTTTTTTTTTTTTTTTTTTTTTTTTTTCTTTTTTCATTGCTGTTCCGTGGTCTCAAAGGGGAGGAAGAGGAGGGAAAAGTGGAAAAGGGAAGGGAAAGGGAAAAAAGAAAAAATTCCAATATTGAGTTATTAAAGAAAGACAGACGAGTTAGTTCAACCAATTAGGTATATGATATGTAATATACATTTTTTTTTTTTTTTTTGGACTGTTATTATTCCTTTTGTCTTTGCTTTGTTTTGTTTGTACCGGTGAAATGTAATATTTTTTGGCTTTTTTTTATGGAATCTGTACTCATTGTTGGAGAAAAATAAAATAATATAAAAAAAAAAAAAAAAAAATTGCATGCTCTATCTGAAGCACAAAAGAAAATATTTGGGTACAGTGTCCCTTTAACAATGTTCCTTTAAGACACAGTCTATAAAGATTCCTCAGTTATGGTCATATATGCTTGGCTTTTATCCCAAACACACTATATGTGTGTGTGTGTGTGTGTGTGTGTATGTGTGTGTGTGTATGTGTGTGTGTGTATGTGTGTGTGTGTGTGTGTATGTGTGTGTGTGTGTGTGTGTGTATGTATGTGTGTGTGTGTGTGTATGTGTGTGTGTGTGTGTGTGTGTATGTGTGTGTGTGTGTGTGTGTGTGTGTATGTGTGTGTGTGTATGTGTGTGTGTACATATATACACATAAATATGGAATATAATAGTCTGTATTGTTATGCTACAAAGTAATATATTCTATTAGATAGATAATGTAAACATACCGTATATTTATTTGTAGGTTACGAACAGGAGGAGTATGAAGCTGCACCAACACCACAGCAGGATGTTCCTACATTCACTGAGGAGGATGAGGATATCTATGGTGACACTACCTCCTATATCAGCCTCTTAGAAGATGATATGCAGCAGCCTAGGGCATATGAGGTGGAGGATGTATCATGCCCTTCTCCATCTACCTCGGAGACAACATTTCATGTTTTGGGTTCTGAACCCCAGCAGACTCATCCTCCTCAACAATGGCAGTTCATGCATACTTCGCAGCAACAAATGGCACAGCCCCGACAGCTGCACCCACCGCAGCAGATGATGCACCCCCCACAACATCCTCAGCAGCAGATGATGCACCCCCCACAACATCCTCCTCAGCAGCAGATGATGCACCCCCCACAACATCCTCCTCAGCAGCAGATGATGCACCCACCATGACATCATTATCCACAGCAGCAGATGATGCACCCACCACAGCAGCATACAGATCTGCATCATCTGTACTATATGCCTCCCACTCCTATGGCACAACAGGAATCCACACCACCACCCACTGCACCCACCAATGTATTGCCAACAGTGCCATTACAGACAACCTCACAGTCACCAATACGGAGAGACAGCCCTGGAACCAGCCAATTATTAGTTCCTGAGACACCAACTGTACAACAGGGTCCGGCACAGTCCCAGCAGGATGATCTACTGAGGCTCATACATAGAGAGCTTAGGCTGTCCAGGCTCCAGCAGCAGCAGGATTTGAGAAGGATACAGAGCCAAATGGACATCCATAATGCCTCACTCGTCTGCCTGGCAGAGGCAGTGGAGAGGCTCGCGGATAGGCCCCAAACTCCATCCTCCCTTGCATCCTCTGTCATCTCCCTGCAGGACCCTGAATCCCGGTTATTAGCCTCACATTCAGCTGGTGGGCGTCGCACAAGACGCCACACTGCCCCCCTAAGTACCTCTCCTCCAAAGTCAAAATCCCGCCGCAAGAATTAATTAATATTCTTTTTTTTCCACCCAAGATATATCATATTTAATTTTTGCACTAAAGCACTTTTTTAAGTGCGATTTTCATCTCATAAATATGCATCCATTTTTCTAATCCAAATTTGAACATATATCTTAATATTATTCTAATAGCTGTTTATCTGCTAGAAATTAACAGCTTTATTCATTTTTATTTCACATGATGTCAATTAATATGCAGGTGTACATTGTTGATAAATTTATGTGTCCTTTTATTGAGGATATTATGCCGTTTAAGAATACTTGGGGATACGTGTCTGAAATTTATACAGTATATGCTCTCTAACATTAGTCAACGTGACATGTGTAAATGTTATGATTTATATTCCACAAGCATATGTTGTTTGCTCCTTCAGATGAAGCTAATAAGGGTTATACAGTTATAGAAGAGTTGAAAAGTAAATACTCCTTCCTGTTGATATGGCCAAATACCTTGCATTCATTCTTATAGTCCTATGTGGAATGTAATATCTGAAATATATACCTATCATGACTAATACCTATCATGACTAATGCACTCCTTTTTGTCAAGATTATTATTCAATATTTAGAATAATTAGATAAATGTATCTTTATGATATTTAAGCACTGATGTATACACAACATATATGTGATTGCCATGATATAGAGGTGATTAATACATTTTAATTGACATCATATGAACAGACACAGACTCTCCCTGGGACCAATGCACAATGCACTTTTAAAATGTTTCAATAACTCCATGTTAAAGACAATACTTCATATCTCTTGAAGTATGTAATATTAAGCACTTATGTATTTTGGTTAATAGTCTAAATATTGCAAATGTATTATCTGCTTTAGCAGACATGACATTACATATATTTTATAAATATTAGTACTATGACACATAACTTTAATGTGTCATCGTTTTGTATTGAATAAATATGATTTTCACATTGAAAATTACATTTGAATGAGGGTAAATCTGTAATAATAAAACTCATCTTCATGATAAACAACTTATTTCCTTTGAATTATTTTTCTATATGTATTGAGATTATATATAGCATCCCTGGGCAAAGGTTTCATTTTGAATAGGTAGATATTTTATTTATTTTTATAATATTTTACCAGGAAAGATACATTGAGATTTCTATAGTTTTCAAGTATGTCCTGGGTCCACAAAACATTGCATTGATACAATGGGTACAATAAAATAAAAAACAATAATAATACACAATATATGCACAAAAATTTAACATAGAACCGGTAGGAAATATATAATCAACAATGACAGGTGCATTCTGTTTTGAGATATGTAGAGAGGGATCTCTTAAAGGATATTAGGCATGGGGAAGGTTTAAAAGTGTGCGGGAGGTCGTTCCATAATTGTGGTGCTTGCATATATTTTTATATGCACATACATATTGAAATTTCTATGACAACATGGGTGCAAATATTCCTATACATAGGAACAATAAATGTAGCATATATAATGTTATTTGTACATTGAAACACTCATAATTTTTTTGTGATTTGCAATTTAAATGAGAAACATGCCTCAAAAAGCTCTTTTTTCCTCCTTTACACCTAGTTGAGCTGGGGGTAATATTTCTCAATGTATCGACAGCCTCCGACAGTGTATTAACGGTTAGCGCTTTCAATGGAAACCTGGTATAATTTATCGATTAACGGCTTCTATTACTTTCTATGGGACGCGAAAATCTTTTCAGCAGCCAAAGTCCGGCAGCCGATATTGAGGTATAACGCGCCATTGGAAACAGTCGTTAAACGCTATTGCTTTCGACAGCATATTTAACGGTTTGCGAGTGCACGCAAACTGAATTACGACTCAATGGAAGCGAGGCCTAAGTTGGCTGAGGACGTGTTTAAGCTCTGCGATGTGTTTTTCAAAGTCTGTGCTTTTGACTAAAACATCATCAACATAAGATAAGGTCCCCCTTTCCAGTGCATCAGGCATAGCCTTATGCATGAATACAGCAAATTCATGTCCAGAATTTATGTATCCAAAAGGGAGTCTCTGAAATGCATATTGGACCTTTTGGAATGAGAATGCCAGCTTATATTGGTCCTCCTCATGTACCTGTATGGTCCAATATCCTTGTGCACAATCAATTGCAGTGAATATTTTGGATCCCTGCATTTGTGCTAGGCACTGGTCAATATATGGCACAGGCCAGCCAGACATGTACACTCATTTGTTTAGCTGTCTTAAATCAGCACACAAACACCATTGTCCATTGGGCTTAAGAACACCTAGCATAGGATTATTATAAGAGCTGTGCACCTGTCTGATAATACCTCTTTCTTCCAAGTTTCTTATGATTTCTGCGAGAGAATCATATGAGGCTAAAGGAAGTCTGTATTGTTTAACAAAGACAGGTGGCGCATTGGGATCTGTTTGGATTCTTGCAATGTGCAAGTCTGTAGTCCCACAGTCATAAGAATCCCTAGCAAAAATATCCTTGTACTCCATCAGGAGTTCTTGCAGCTGTTGGCGTTCATCATTGCTGGGACAGCCATTAGATAAGGATATTTGCTCTTAGACTATTTGCTGAAATCCTGGACAGATTTCAGGCTGTCCTATTTCATAGGCTTCTTCCAACCTAGAGGTGAGATCCCCTTGATTATAGTTTACATTACCCCCATGACTCTGGGTATTGGGGTAATCTTGCTGTTTGATCGGCTGATCAAATATTCAGGAGGCTTCATCAATTTTACAGATGCCTTCCTCTGAGCTGAAGGGATAAATAGACTGAATTGTAAATAGACCCTCTGGCATAGATGCAAAGGATTGTTCTATTAATTATTCTTCAGTTAAGTATCCTTCAGGTATTAGTCCAATTACATTATTTTGGAATCCAAAAGTGTAATAACTTGATTCCAGTGCGTAGCCTATGGTAGTTCCCTTGGATAATGTTATATCCTGTGGGGTCATGTTATGCACAATAACATGTATTGGAATAGTTCTAATATTCACCAAAGGAGTGTAGGTCATTGTGACACCCAGATTTTGTATTCTATGGGATAGGCAAATTAGTGTTTCAGAAGTTTTTAATTTCTGACCTCTTTTTACCTGTAAGGGTAAAAGAAATTTATCAGCCCCGGCAGGAATTACAACATCATTAGACACCTGCGTATTCACAGCATATGGCAATTGCTGGTTTGATTTCAGGGCTGCATTTTCATCCTGAAATACTTAACGGTCCACATTTAACCTGCTCCAGAGGCAAGAGTTAATCAAATCTATTTGTATGGCATATCTATGTAAGATATCATTGCCAATGTATATTTGATTATGGGAGTATTTAAAACTAAAAAACAGGTGCTTCACTGACTTATTACCTATAGAGACAGATAATAAGCACTTAGCTGTGATGTTATAGCTTTCAAACCTGTCATCCAGGTCGTTGACACAGAGGTCTTGGGGAGAAATATATTTAGTCACTTTAGGTTCAGCTATCTGCGCTAATAAACCTTCGCTTATATAGCTAGCTTCCTGTTTTAAGTTCAATTTGGCATACTTGGTTTTACCCAGGTCATGCACTTGTATAGGGATAAATGGATCCTCTTTAACTCTCTCAATTCCTGTGAGGTATTGAGTGTGGCCCCCTCCCTTAGGGATTCTATGATCCCCCTTGTGGAGAGATATGGTTAATACATCGCCATCTAAGGAAATATTCACTATCTTTCCAGGTGAAATTTTAAAAGTATTACCATCAGAGCCACTTAAAGGAGTCTGATCATCTATTTGTAAAATAGTGATTTCAGATACAGAGTTATTTCTGAAATGAATCTCCACAGCATCTGGTTTCTCTTCCACCATGTGACAGTTATGTCGGGGGCGAGATATACCAGGTTTCTCATAATTGATAGGCCTTTTAACTTGTGACCAAATTACATTATTTATGCAATCAATTATGGTGCTAAATCGCTTCAGGAGATCACTACCAATAATTAAACGATCAGTTGGCAGATCCACTATAATGACAGGGTGTCTTATGACCCTGTTCCCCAATTTAAATTTTAACAAGGCAGTACCGTAAACTTTTAGGGAGTCACCCCCAACTCCTATTAGAGAACCATCAAATTCTTTTATTTTAGGTTTGTGGGGTTTTAGCTCATTTAGCTGTGTGTAGTACCTGTGGGATAAAATAGTTGCCTGAGACCCAATATCAATTAATCCCATGATAGGGTTGGAGACTGAATCTTGCAGCTCAGCTAATACATAAAATCTCCCTGCAGTTTCTACCATTTCACACATAAAATTGGCATTATCATACATCTGTGGGCTTCGCCACGTTTTACCTGAATCCGCCATGTTTTCCGGTGCAGAAGAAACTTCATACCTACCAGTCTCCTTTATGACAGGGTCGGCTGGATTCTTGTGTACTGCATCTGTGGAAATAAGGTTAAGAGAACACTGCAAAGGAAAAGATTGGTTAATGCTTTCAGGCCGAGGTTGCTCGTCATCACAGCTAAACCATATGTTTCCGGTCTGTGGGGAGAGAACATGATTAGTGCCATTGACATTTATCATTACATTTTGTATATCTCTCCCCTCCCTTTCAGGTGATACTGCAGTATTTATGACTGTGCCTGTGGTCCACTGCTGACCACTGGATGTACCCCTAAAAAAGTATTGTTCGGTTGCTGAGCCGTAGAAGGTTGACTCATATTAGCGAATTGTTTGCTCAACCGACTTAACCAAAGCATATCTACCTGATCGTACAAGTTACCTCTACTCCTGGGCCTATCTCTTGGTGCCCCCATAATAATGATTCCTGGACCATTGGGTTCCCTCAGAATCAGGGTCGCCATTTCTATTTTGGCATGGTTGCCCCTGGAGTTCAGCTTGTTCAGCATTAGTACTTTGGGGAGCATTATATACTTGGGGTGTCTGGTTACCCTGAGAATATCTTCACCATCTATTGTATCTACCCTTGCGCGGATACCAATTATTTGGTGAGTACTCTCTTTGTGAGTAATTATTCACCTGATTATGTCCCCCACTTTGGTTATAGTCTCTCTGTGCCTCAGCCCATGTTGGGGAAGGGGTAGAGTTAAACATCTGTGGAGATGGCCTGTTTTGTCTGGCCACCTCCGCGTAAGTTTTCTTTTTAGACTCCAAATTGAGGGGGCTAGGTGACACCCTAGTTTCTGCCACATTTGTGGGTTTTGATTCCTTTTTAACCCCCTGTTCACTGGACTGCTGAATAGAGTATAACTTTGTACTCTCTTTGATCATCCACTCCAATGAACACTTCTCATCAAAATCTCTAGCTAAATTAATTTTGATGGGTGTAGGCAGTGCTTCAAAAAATAAATTTACAAATTCTGAGCATTCAAATATGGGATTATCTTTAGCCATACTGTACGCATTTTTTAATACAGAAAGGAACTTGATGGGACTTTGATTCGCACTACATTTTAAACCATATACAGCTATTTTTGCCGCAGTTTTAGTGCGATGTTGCCCGAATTCTTTTCTGCATTGTCATTTTATTTCACTCCAGGAATGAATATTTATATCCTTTAGTGAAGTAAAGAATTTGTGTTGTTTACCATCAAATACCCAGGGCAGAAGTTTAATTTTTAATTTCTCACTTGTAACATTCATTATAGCTAATGCATTTTCAAAGGCCTCTAAGTGACCAATTACAGAGTTTATTCCCTTGTTGGAGAATACAGGTATGGCACCCTTTAGGAAAGTAATTATTTTATGGGAGTCATACACCTTATTAGACGTGCTTTGGGACTCCTTATTAGAGTTTCCCTCACCCGCACCAGCTGAGTTGCAGCAGTTCCCTGGACTTACATCATGAGGTGATTGTCTATTTGGGAAAACTATTTCTGACCCAATAGGGGTCATTTGTCTACACTCTACACATTTGTTAGTATTATATGCATTATTCTCACTGTTAATATAGGAGTTTTGATTATGGTGATACAACCTTTTTAAATCACTTAGTTCTCTCTGGCTTTGCGCGAGCTGTTAATTTAACTCTTGTATCTGTGTTAGTAAGTCTATGTTATGCTTATCTAAGGTGGTTAGGTTTTTGGCAAACTCATCCATTTTATTTTTGGCTATTTTTAAATCCTCTTCGCATCTGTGTGAGGAATGAATACTACTTTCTAGCTCCTGTATTTGCAATTCTTTGTCTATGACACAAAGTGACATTTAGTCGTTAACGCATATCACAAGGGGCCAAGATTTTAGTATTAGTTTGTCTCGCTTTTTGAGAGCCTTGCATTGATTAATCATTAATAATTCTTGGAATAATTCATTGTTTTCATTCCACATATTATTATCAACGGTAATATTTTTAGCCCTAATTTCAAGCATATCCATAAAATTATTTAATTCACCTGCAATATTAAGTCTCTCTTTAATGTGGCCTATAATGTCCTTCTTCAGGACCTGACCTTGAGTAAGGGGTATTGTCAGGGGACCATTTTCAACGCTATGTACAGATTCACTTCTGGCTACAGAAATTATTATATTGGTTTAGTATTTAGTTAAATTAAAACACTAATAAAATTTTTACCAATAAAAAGAGAGAGAGAGAAAAAAAAATATATTTAAAAAAATTTTTTATATGAATTTTGAAATATGAAAAATTTATATTTTTATGAATTTTGAAATATGAAAAATTTATATTTTTATGAATTTTGAAATATGAAAAATTTATATTTTTATGAATTTTGAAATATGAAAAATTAATATTTTTAATTAATTTTTAAATATAATATTTTTATTATTTTTTAAAAACATTAATCTTTAACAATATTTCAAAATGTCAATATCAATCTCGAAATATGAACATCAATATTTCAATCTTCAAAAAAAATTATATTTACAAAATATTAATTTCGAAATATGATTTTTTTTTCCTCTTTTATAATAATTTCTATTTACTACAAATATATTATATCAATATGATAAATATTAATAATATCTCATGCAAGTGCCTCCATATAATATGTCAGTATATTTATAAGAATTTCAGTAGTGCTCTCCAAATAATATGTCATTTTATAGCTGGGTTATAATATAATATATTTAATAATTATCCTTTAAAAATAAACCCTCAATCAATATGCATCTACTAGAAACCACAAAATTAATATAAATACCTGAATTATTTTTATTAGTTAATATTGATGAACACATTAAAATATATTTGTATAGATCAGAATGTGAGTCAATACTATACACGTTTAAAAACTGTTAAAATATGCTATGCAGAGTTCATACACGTTTACCTTTAGAACTGGCCTTATTCACAATAGCCTTTCATTCAGAGTTGCATTTATAATATCACAGTGAGACTTAAGATAACAGCTATTATTATTATTATTATACTTTATTTATTAAGCGCCAACATATTCCGCAGTGCTGTCCATGGATACAATTCATTTAAATAAAACAATACAAGACTTGTAAAATACAGGACAAAATTTACAAACACATACAGGAGGGATTGAGGGCCCTATTCCCGTGGGAACTTACAATCTAGAAGGGTAGGAGGTTGGGAAACAGGAGGTGAGGACTGCAAGATTGAGAAGGATGATAATACAAAGTAAGATGAGGGAAATATTATATAACTGAAATTAATTTATTATTGAGTTGGGTGGTAGGCTTCCCTGAACAGAAAAGTCTTCAGGGAGCATTTAAAGGAAGAAAGGTTAGGGCAAAGCCTGACAGCATGAGGGAGAGTGTTCCAGAGGGTATGTGCTGCACAACAGAAGTCCTGCAGTCTAGCATTAGAGGAGGTGATAGTTGCGGATGCAAGGAGCAGGTCATTGTTGGATCTTAGTGGACGGGCTGGAGTATACTTGTGTATTAGAGAGGATAGGTAGAGGGGAGCGGCGTTGGTGAGAGTTTTGTATGTAAGGGTGAGAATTTTGAATTTAATTCTGCTGTGAATGGGGAGCCAATGAAGGGACTCACAGAGTGGTGCAGCAGATACAGTTCGACGGGAAAGGTGGATCAGCCTGGCAGAGGCATTTAGGATGGATTGAAGGGGGAGAGGCGGGAAAGAGGAAGGCCAACGAGTAGGTTGTTGCAGTAGTCAAGTCGGAGATAACAAGGGAGTGGATTATTTGCTTTGTGGTGTCAGCGCTCAGAAAAGGGCGAATTTTAGAAATATTGTGTAGATTATTGCGGCAGGATGTAGAAAGCAATTGGATATGGGGGATGAAGGATAAGTTTGAGTCAAGTGTGACTCCGAGGCAGCGGACTTGGGGCGATGGGGAAATGGTGATGCCATCAACAGGGATAGAGAAGTCAGAAGTCGGCGTAGAGCTTGAGGGGGGGATAAGAAGGAGCTCAGTCTTGGACATGTTAATCTTTAGGTGGTGAGAGGCCATCCAGGAAGAAATACCAGATAAGCAGTTGCTGACATGAGAGAGGACAGAGGGAGAGAGAGCAGGGGTGGAAAGGTAGATCTGGGTGTCATCAGAATAGAGGTGATATTTGAAACCATAACTGTTGATAAGTTTACCTAGCGAAGAAGTATAGATGGAGAAGAGTAGAGGACCCAGAACAGATCCTTGAGGTACTCCAACAGACAGAGGCATAGGAGAGGAGGAGTCGCCAGCAAGTGACACAGAAAAAGACCTGTGAGAAAGATAGGAGTGAATCCAGGAAAGAGCAGTGTCACAGAGGCCAAAAGAGCTAAGGGTCTGTAGGAGGAGGGGGTGGTCAACTGTGTCGAAGGCAGCTGAGAGGTCAAGTAAGATGAGTATAGAGTAGTGGCCAATATTTTTAGCAGAGAGAAGATTGTTTGTGACCTTGGTAAGGGCAGTCTCAGTTGAGTGTTTTGGGCGTAATCCAGATTGCAGTGGGTCAAGCAAGGAGTTGGCGGACAGGAAGTGGGTTAGGCGATTGTAAACTAATTTTTCAAGGAGTTTTGATGTTAGTGGAAGCAGTGATATGGGGCGGTAGCTTTCAGGAGAATTAGGGTTGAGGGAGGGTTTTTTGAGTATGGGAGTGACTTTTGCGTGCTTTAAAGAAGATGGGAATGAGCCGGTAGAGAGAGATAGGTTGAAGATGTGGGTAAGAGCAGGAGTGAGGGAGGAAGATAGGGAGGGAATTAGATGGAAAGGGATAGGGTCGAGTGGGCAGGTAGTGAGGCGTGAGGAAGATAGTAAGGAAGAAACTTCATTCTCAGTGGTTGGATGGAAGTTACAGAGGGTGGCAGAGGGAGTAATTGGGCCTGTTGTTGGAGTATTCAACAATACAATTAACAGTGCTAATAAACAATAGGACAATATATATATACTCAGCTTTAGCTGCAATTGATTCTAATTCAATTCTAATTGGGACACTAAAAATACATATATTCTTAATGTAAACTGTTACTTTAAAATGTCTATTTATTTAAACTGGAGCAAATTCTTATTTACTTATGATTAAAACCAATTCTAAGATATATATATATATATATATATATATATATATATATATATATATATATTCTATATTTTGCACAGATGAATAATTTATGCATGCAAGATACAAATTTGACACTATACAGGATTATGGATACCAATTTTAAAACACAATGTATTTATTTAAGCCTGCTACATACAGCAACAATGAATGTTTGTTTTAAATGTTTTGCATACAGAAAGACAAACTAAAAGCTATTCAAGACTATGAAACACAGTTTAAAACACTGAGTGCTCCTTTAAATCTTCTAATTATAATTTAAATATGGTCTTACCAATAACCTTTGTATACTTTTATATATATATATATATATATATATATATATATATATATACTTTACCAAAATGACCAAAATTGATAGTTCAGTTACCAAAAAACTCCTTGTTTCATTTCAGAAGACAGATAAGTAAATTTTTGCAATCAATGAGAAAAAGCTTGCTCAGAATGATTGTAGTTCGAAGGCCCAGCAGTAGTTATCACTCAAAGTTAGCAGCCTGTGTTCTTTCCCTCTCTTGCTTTTACTTATATAAGTTTTCAATCATTTATGAAACCATGTGGGTGGCCCTACGGGAGCTGACCATCCCATTGGTTACCTGGGAAGTCTATTTGGATTGGCCCTTGGCTTGGCATGGTCACCATGGAAACACATCTTTTAACATTTAAGTCCCTTGACTGTCATACTGGATTCTGGCCATCGGGTGGCAGCAGACAACAACACAGCAATATATTTTCTATCCAACATTTTTAACAATTCATTATTTCTATGAAATGGTTATTCATTAGACCATAACTTCCTGCATCAATCACTCACAATATTAATTATAGATGGGGCAGCATCATATAATTTCTCTGATTATTTCAATATGAAACATCATGTGTCCCCAACATCATACTATATTAAAGCAAATTAATACTGCCAATTATTCTGAAATTAATCGCATTTATACATCTGGTATATATGTATTCACACAAATACAGCATGTTCTACATCTCCAACAAATTCTGCATGCATGAATCTTGTCTATGGTCCATCTGAAATAAAACTAAGTGTTACTAATCATTTCTTTTTAGGTCCACAAATATTCTTAAAAACATAGAGGCTAAGATGTTTTATGCTTTCAATATATATATGGGTCTGATGAAGGGGTGTATTCCCTGAAACGTCACTGAATAAATCCAGTATTGTCAAGACCAGTGAGTGCTGTCTCCTGATATATATATATATATATATATATATATATATATATATATATATATATATATATATACACATTCATTTCTATGCAGTATCTTGTATTTATCATCTTTTAGCTCCATCTGGAAAAACAGAAAAACATGTTATATATATATATATATATATATATATATATATATATATATATATATATATATTTCAAACATGGGATTATTACAGTTTTCATTCAATTTATTACAGATTTGAATTTATTTTTCATATATATATTCAATACAGCAATTACCCCTTTAATATAATATGTCCCGGCTCAATATATATACATATATGGGTTATTTGAATTATTTCAAACACACATGAAAAATTTGCATCATTCCTTTTGCAAAAATGATATATTTTTATTTATGCTATACAGCGATGGTAAATGCTAATTTGTCTATTTTCTTCACCCGGATACTTCACATGGGACAATTTACACATGGCTATGAACAGTCATTTCTTCAACCAACTCTGCTCCTCCCCATAAATTTCATTAGGCCTGAAATAAAGTTTCCAGACATTTCGTCCTCACTCACCGCATGGGGCAAGGAGTGCTCTGAAGTTTGCACTTCCTAATTAAGGAGCAAATGTTTTAGTGTCAGAGGGAAACTTTAATTACAATCTGGTATGGGCTTCATTTTCACACCCTAGCTAGAAATGTCTCTTTTGAAATTATCTCTATGAGTGTCCTGTATAATATAAATAAGTGGGGGAGGACTGACTATGGGTTCTAAATCAATCCTTTACATCAGAATTGCTATTCTACAGCACTTCTGATAAAATAGACGGCCTCATATATACACACATCCTTTTTATATTATATTCATATATATATATATATATATATATATATATATACATATATGTCATTGACCTGTACCATGACATTTAGTTAATTTTATTTAATTGTAATTAATTTATTTTAATTTAGGTAATTCATTTAATGATAGTGTAGTGTTAGGTTTAATTGTAACTTAGGTTAGGATTTATTTTACAGGTACTTTTGTATTTATTTTAGCTAGGTAGTTATTAAATAGTTAATAACTATTTAATAACTATTGTACCTAGTTAAAATAAATACAAAGTTGCCTGTAAAAAAAAATAATAATCCTAAAATAGCTGCAATGTAACTATTAGTTATATTGTAGCTATCTTAGGGTTTATTTTATAGGTAAGCATTTAGTTTTAAATTATTTAAGTTAGTGGGTGTTAGGGTTAGACTTAGGTTTAGGGGTTAATAAATTTTATATAGTGGCGGCGACGTTGGGGGCGGGAGATTAGGAGTTAATAAATTTAACATATGTGGGGGCGGTGTAGGGGGGTCAGATTAGGGGTTAATAAATTTTATGTAGGTGGCGGCGGGGTCCGGGAACGGCGGTTTAGGGGTTAATAACTTTATTATGTTGCGGTGGGCTCCGGGAGTGGCATTTTAGGGGTTAATACATTTATTAGAGTTGCGGCGGGGTCCGGGAGCGGCGGTATAGGGGGTAAAACAGTATAGTGTGGGTGCTTAGTGACAGGGTAGAAAGAAAGCTGCGAATAAGCCGATGAGCAGCGAGATCGATGACTGTTAGTTAACAACAGTCCGCTGCTCACCGCACCGTACTTGATGTGCAGCTTTTTGACAGCTTTCTTGATAATTTTGGCGAACGTATTCAGGTCCGCGGCAGCAACGTTAGGCGATCTTAGGCGAGCGTATTGGTGTTGGCGAATGCTAGAAAGTCGATGGCTTGATAAGTAGGGGCCAATGTATTGACTTGCTTTTTCCGTTACGTTATCAATACCAGAAACTATCGGGCGTCCTGGAAGGATAGTTGGATTATTGTGAATCTTTGGTAATATGTAGAAGGTGGCTGCTTTGGGACAATGTAACAAATTGAGTAATTACCAGATAGTACAAGCACCTTAGGTTCTCTGAGCATGTGCTGTGTTTAAAATGCTGGTGCATGGTTCATACATAAATACACTATGAAACAGATGTAGCTGTTTTTAGAAGCATTTTTGCTAATACATGTATATTACAAAAATGCTTCCATTCAAAACTGAAATGCATCCACATGGATTCCAATTCTACCTGGAGTTTACCTTTAATGGTCGTTGTTTATGTAAATTGCTTTTCACCATTTGTTACCATATTTAATTTGTAAATTGCTTTATTAAAAGGACATTAAACCCTTTGAGATAGTAATATAAAATGATAAATCATATATATAAAAAAAGTCTGCAATATACTTTCGTTACTTATTTTGTATTCTTTTCGTGTAATTCAATTCTGAAATTATGAGCTTTTCAAGTCCTTTTAGAAATAGATGCACTGTTATATTCCACACAGCAATTGGCTGCACACTCTAGTGACCTATTTATAACTGTCACTTATTGGCCACAGTAAAGAAGGTAACCAAAGTTACAGAATTGTTTTATAGACACTAAAAGTTTACACTTATCTTGTCAATATTTAAACAACTAAAGAAACTTTAAAAAATACATCTGCATGTTATTCTCAGACTAATCTTTTCTTTAAATGCATCATTCTAATTAGTATTTTTTTAGGTCTAGATTACAAGTGGAGTGCTAAATTATCGTGGGGCCACAGACGTCAAATTTACCTGTTTGCGGGCATTCTATAATTGACCAGCCATTACAAGTGGCTGGTTATTGCTACCGCAAGCTTGAGGTAGCAAATAGCGCTTATAAAATTAACCAGAGATCAGATCTCTAGTTAATTTTATAAATGTGCCCCAAATGCCCCCAAAATAATGATAGCAGCATCTTAATTTTTTAATAAAATAACTGCACTAGGCAATATTTTGGATCTAAAGTTGATGAGAGTAGGGTGTTATAAAAGAAAAACCAGCACTGAAAAGTGCCTTTACATTGTTGTCTATGGGAACTGTGTGTTCCCAGTAAATATATATGTATATGCTTATATACTGTACATATATATGTATGTGTTTATATGTGTATATACACATATTAACACATACATATATACAGTATGTATACAATCATATACATATATATTTATATTTGCTGCCATCGCTTCTCTGTGCTTCTGACAGGGCTCTCATTGAATCCTATGGAAGCCCACTCTCGTGAGTGCAATTTTTCCCAACTCTGCGAACTCGAACTCGCTGACAGCTTTTAATACCAGCACACATTAGCCGCGCTGGTTTTACACAGTGGAGCACAAATATTGCTTTCATGAATGCGGTATTTAGCGCTCCACTTGTAATCTGGCCCTTAGTGTTTAATGCTCCTTTAAGCTTTCTAGAATTGTTCTCATATATTAATTCCTAATTTAGTCACGTGTTTTTTGTAAGCTAAGCAGTAAATTTATACAAGCATACAATAAGAATACAGCTTTGCTTATGTTATTTCATAGATCAGCTATTTTAGCAAAAACATTTAAAAATATAGAAGAGATAATATTGCTACAAACCTTTGGTAGAAAATAACCTTTTAAAACAACATCATGAGTAATCTCACGTGGACTAGGGGTTGGTATAATGCTACTAAATCTTTGAATTTCGTGAATTACAGCGTCAGTATAAGGCATTTTTTTACGGTGTTCCATTTGAGGCTGGGCAGATCCAATCACTTTTTCAATTTCATTTTGTACATTTTCTGTAAGGATAAAATATATTTTGTCATTTTAAGCTATTTATTCAACTCTTTTAAGACAGTATGGGTAAAATAAAGTTTTTTTATAAATTAAAAATATTTGCAACATAAAAACATATTACACATGATTAATGGATATCCTTAGTTGTATCTTAGATATTCCCTTACATAATTTTATATTTTATATTTAACACATCTACCAAAAGGCTATTTCATAAATCAATTGCTCTTTCCCTAAAAAAAATATTCTCTTACGAAAAATAGTCATTAGTCGACAAAGAAAACAAGCTGCAACTGAGAAAAAAGTTAAAAGTGGTCCACTTTATTGAAAAAATGTAAAAAGCACTATACAAAGGGCCAATCTGACGAGTTTCACACCGTAACCGGGTGCTTCCTCATATATAAAATTCAAACGTAAGACATTGTGATTTAAAAGCCAATTGCACCAATGAAATCTTGACATGTAAAAAAACCAGGTATCTATTGTCACCTTAAAGGTGTAGTTACACTTTATATAACACATGAACTATGCTAAATCCCATGTACAATTGAAGCAGAATATCAAAACATTTGTGCTGCATCATTCGAAAGATAGAAATAAGTTTAACATCAAAGAATATATTATCTTAGAACAAAATAATCTTTCATTATGATAAAATTATTAATAACACGGAAAAAAAAAATTCTACTGTCTGAGAATGCAATAAATTTACAACATGAACAACCCTTTTGGCTCTAACATATTATTCTATATGAGATTTATAGATGATTTGATATTTATAGTGAAAGAGCCTTTTTCCTTTGAGGATTTCCTAGGTTGTATTAATTGCAATGATGTTAATCTTAGATTTACAGGGTAATAAAAAGACAATACCGTTAACTATTTGGATTTACAATGATCAGGCAATCTATCGACAGCTAACATCCTGTCAAGCACTTTTTCGAAAAGAGACAGCTGGTAGCACTATACTACATGCTGAATCCTGTCACCCCAGACACTTAGTTAGATCTATTCCTAAAATCCAATTCATGAGACTCCGCCGTAATGCGCGTACAATACAGAGTTATGAGCAACAAGGTAATGATCTTATACGTAGATTTACTGCTAGAGGTTATGATAATAAATATTTAATATAAACTTATGAAGAGATTTTCTACTGAATACTCATTGCAATTTGACAATTTGTAAAATCCTCAGAAAACATTTATATATACTGAAGGGTGACTCAGTTTAAGCATCTGTTGTTGACAAATGTAAATTTGTTGCTAAAAAAACACAAACATTTGCAAAAAATTATCACCCAGCCTGATATGTTCCAACTCTCGCAATATTTCCAATTGACTTTCAAGCACTGGAAATCGTAGATCACATTTAACCAATTGTTTAACATGTGAAGTAATGGAATTTACTGATAGCTTTTAAAGTTTTGTAACAAAGAAGACATTTAAAAATGTATTCCATGCTACTTGCTTAACTAAATTTATTGTGTATCTATTGAATTGCAGTTTGTGCGGGGAACAGTATATAGGACAATCATCCAGAGCCCTTAGATCCCGTACGAGGGAACATCTCAGGGATGTAAAGAATTTCAATAAGAATTCAACTGTTGCCAAACATTTTAATGATTTACACTTCACAAACATACCAGAGTTTAAAATTAGAGTAATAGACCTAGTGAAAATCCCACCTAGTGGTGGAAATAAGTATAAAATCCTTAACAAAAAGGAAGTATATTGGATATACAAATTTAAAACCAAGGTCCCACATGTTATTATTATTATTATTATTATTATTATTATTATTATTATTATTATTATTATTATTAACAGGTATTTGTAGAGCGCCAACAGATTCTGTAGCGCCATAAACTTAGTTGGTATACAGTATAACATTGATAGGGATCAAATGGGTAAAGGGCCCTGCCGAGAGTTGCACTGTTGTAGTCGGCTCTTATGAAGGTGATCTACAAACAGCTGGAATCACAGGCTTACAGTCTAAGCCTTAGACTGTAAGCCTGTGATTCCAGCTGTTTGTAGATCAGACTCTAAGGGGATCAAGGGGAAAACAATTGAGTTATGAAAGGTTTGTGTTGATTGTATGCATCCCTGAATTGTAGAGTCTTTAGGGAGCCCTTGAAGCTGTTAAAACTAGGGGAGAGTCTTGTGGAGCGAGGCAGGGAGTTCCACAAGATGGGGCCAGTCTGGAGAAGTTCTGTTAACAGGAATGTGAGGAAGTAACAAGAGAGGAGGAGAGTAGGAGATCGTGAGCAGAGCGAAGGGGACAGGAGGGAGAGTATCTGGAGACATGGTCTGAAATGTATGAGGGAGCAGTGCAGTTGAGGGCTTTGTATGTCAGAGTGAGAATTTTGTGTTTAATCCTGGAGGCAAGAGGAAGCCAGTGAAGGGATTGGCAGATGAAGAGCGACATGTAAGGAAGATGAGCCTGGCAGAGGCATTCATTATGGATTGTAAAGGAGCTAGACGGCAGCTAGGTAGACCAGAGAGGACAGAGTTGCAGTAGTCGAGGCGGGAAGGATGAGAGGGTGGATTAAAATTTTAGCTGTGTCTTGTGTGAGGAAATGTCTAATTTTAGAGATGTCTTTAAGGTGGAAGCAGCAGGCTTTAGCCAAGGACTGAATGTGAGGAGTGAAGGAAAGGTCTGAGTCAAGTGCGACCCCAAGACCTCGGGCATGTGGGGTAGGGGTAATGATGGAATTATCAACAGTTATAGAAAAATGGGGGGGGTGGAGATTTTTGAATAAGGGGGAAAAATAAGGAGTTCAGTTCTGGAGAGATGTAGCTTAAGGTAGTGAGAGGACATCCAAGATGAGATATGAGAAAGACAGTTAGTGACATGGATTAGTAAGGAAGGAGGTAGATCTGGTGCAGAGAGATAGATTTGGGTGTCATTGGCATATAAATTATATTGAAACCCATGGGACTTTATTAAGGAAACTAATAATGACGTATAGATTGAAAAGAGAAGGGGACAGAGGACAGAGCCTTGAGGTACCCCAACAGAAAGTGGTAACGGGGCAGAGGATGCTCCGGAAAAGGCTACATTAAAGGTACGGTTAGATAGATAGGAAGAGAACCACAAGAGAGCTGTGTCGCAGATGTCGAGGGATTGGAGGGTTTGGAGCAAAAGAGGGTGGTCAACAGTGTCAAAGGCTACAGGCAGATCAAGGAGAATAAGCAGAGAGATGTGGCCTTTGGATTTTGCTGTAAGTAGGTCATGGTACCCTTTACAATTGCTGTCTCTGTGGAGTGATGGGGATGAAATCCAGCTTGCAGTGGGTTAAAAAGAGAGTTTAGTGTATGGAAATGGGATAGACGTGCATATATTAGCTTTTCAAAGAGCTTTGAGGCAAGAGGGAGTAGCGAAATAGGACGGTAGTTGGATGGGAAGGTTGGATCGAGGTAAGGTTTTTTGAGGATAGGTGTGACCAGTGCATGTTGTAGAGATGAGGGAAATATACCAGTGCTGAGGGAAAGGTTGAATGTGAAAATGTGTGTGAGTATGGGGGTGAGGATAGAAGAGAGGGAGGGGAGTAGCTGTGAGGGGATAAGGTTGTGGGGACAGGTAGTGAGGTGGGAGGACAGTATAAGGGCAGAAACTTCTTCCTCTGTAAAAGGGGCAAAATAGCTAAATTTAAGGGTATTTGGGTTTTGGGTGATTGTGAGCTTTTGAGGGGGTGGGAGATTGGTAGTAAGTTGAGAGGTGATTTCATTTTTGATGAAGTCAATTTTGTTATTGAAGTGGCTGGCAAAATCTTGAGCTGAGAGAGAAGTGGTATTAGGAGGTGGGGTGGGCGGAGAAGAGTATTAAATGTGGAAAACAGGTTTCCCGATCATTCACAAATGCTTTGAGTAGGGACTTCCGGGGGGGGGGGGGAGCTAGCTGAGGTGCGGAGTGCTAGCGAAAGGCTCTACACTGAAGGCCTTTGTTTGATCTCCCCAGGCTGCGTTCTGTCCTTGGCCGATACGGACTGTGTGTGGCTCGGACCTATCTCTCAACAGTACCGAAAGTTGTATCCTAGCAAGTTGGCTTGAGTGCTGAGTCAGTACGCCCGTTGGCGTTCCTTTCCATACCCAGCCCCAGTGCAGATTCCCCTGCTGCCGCAACTAAAAAGCCTCCCGACATGTGGTAGCCACAGACCAGTCTGATACCGCAATCCACCTCCCCTGGAGGTGTAAGGTGAAGGAGCGAAACTAGCATTGCTAGTAAGACAACCACATCAACACAGGGCATGAATACCCCATTACCAGTATACACCTGACAGTCCTTACAGAGGAGAAAGAGGTCGCAACAACGGGGAAACAATGGAGAGGGTATATACCCTATCGAGGTTCCGGTGTATGTGTAAATGTTAGCGCTGGATGTGTTGGCTGCAGGGATGTGCAAGGGGAGTGGAGGCTTCTACAAAGTGTGAGCTAGGTATGTGACTATCGCGCAAAGTTTTACACAATAGTGTGCAAGGCTGCAAGGATGATTAATGGACTAACATATGTTTAAAAATTTGGTGTATGTAAGCTGGAAAAACATCTACTCTGAGCTGGAGATCTGGAGAGTGGGGGTCTGCATTAAGAGCATATTAAGCAACATTACAACGGCTCATTAAAACTAGGCTTGCAAGAAGGAGCATACAACAGTTTGACTGGGAATAAGACCTAGACTAAGCTGCTTCCTAACTCTGCTAACCTTGCTTTGCTATTTTCTACCTAACTATCGATGTAGAACACTGGACTGGTATACTAAGATGCGTTTGAATGTTGATAAGTACCTAAAGAGAGTCTGACAACATACATAACCTCTGAAAGTGTGGTTTTGATGCTTTATAGCTGCTCTACTAACCTTGGTGCTTATATAAAGGAACCAAAAGAGACTGCAACATATTAACTTTTAGTTAAGAATAAAGAGTTGGAATTATATTATTGAGGTGGAGTATTGGACTGTTACACTAATACCTGCTAGATGCCTATAAGTATTTCAAGGAGAGTTTAAAAGGATACAAATGCTCTGAAAGTGTTGCTTTGTTGCTTTGCACTAACACAACATGCTTTGGGCTGCTTTGGTGAGCTTGGTGTTGCTACAAAGGACTCATCTGCAAATACACCAACTTATAGTAAAGCAGAGAGAGCTATGTGAAGAAGATAGCAACAGGAGTCTCTACATAATAAGACAAATGACTGTAACAGGATTTAAGTCAATTTGAGTTTTGGAATAGAGACTGTAATTGCTTTAATAGCAGGAAGGTCTTTTTTCAAGTCAATTTTTTATTAGTGGTAGGAGAAGCCAATTAAGTAATAAGTGACTATCAGAAATGCTCTAACTTTACTCTTGATTTTACTATAACAAAGTATATTTTTGCTGTTTTTTTCTATTTTTTTTTGTGATACCTTTAGCTGGAATATGGTTGTATTTCACTCCTAAACCAGAGACCTAGGATTGTAATTATTTAAAGTGCCAATGTTCGTGGAGTAAAAGGCATACTACCTTGGTATCAATTATTAAGTCCACACTTTCTATATATATCTGAGCTGAGGCCTAAGGTAAACACATGACAATCTTTGTCCGTTTATTAAAGAGGTTTAAGTAAAAGACTCTGTAAGGTGGGGCACTATAAGGGGCCAAGATAGGTGGTACTCCTCACTTGAGCCATTAAAATTCCTGTGACTATAGGGGAGGCCATACAAAGGGCTGGTTAGGTAGGGTCTGTCTTCTTATTTAGTTTAATATATACAATGCCTATAATTACTGAGATAGTTAGTACATACCACTTTGGGTTGTGTGCACAATAACATGTGCTGAAGGGATTGTGTGGAAAGATACACTTAGGTCTCCTATTCTCATTCACTAGTTTCACAAATTCGCCTGAATAGGAAGTTAAGTAATGTGCCTGCTTATCAAGCTGATTTTCATTAAATTAGAAGATATTCCACGCAGGCTCTAAATATTGTTTTTGAAAAACATACACTATATCTACTCCTTAAGAGGAAAGAAGGGGAGGGGAACACATTTTTAAGTAGAACACTTTGACTTCTATCACCAACACCAAGAATAAGTAGTGGAGTGATCCACTAGGTTACACATTTTTTTTTTTTTTTCTTTTTTCTTGTTTTTTTTTTTGCTGTGGTTTTTTCACTAATTTATTTTTCACTACTAATTGTACATGGAAAGATTCATCTCACACTCTAAAGCTAATGCACCCACTATGCCACCAAAACAGAGAGACAAAAAATTAAAACCCAATGATAGTTCCTTAGAAGCACATAGTGAAACAGGTATGGCAAGTCAGGATAATACACTATTAATTCAACAAATCTCAGCACTTGTAACTCCACAGTTTGATGCGTTAAGACAAGAGATGGTCCTACTTACCAGTGAAGTCAAACAGTTCTCTGCCCGAATGACTGAATTAGAAACTAGGGTTTCCGATCTATCTGGAAGACTGGTCTATTGCTATGGATCAAGTAGTCAATGCTCATGAAAACAAGCTCAGTGTAGTTAATCGAAAATTAGAAGAATTAGAAGACAGGTCCCGACGTAATAATCTTAGGGTGATTGGGCTACCGGAGACTGGAGAATTTCAGGACTTAATTAGTTTCGCTTCTACTAGGCTACCTCAGTTAGTCGGCAGTAACACCGATAATATAAGACTACCAGTAGAAAGAGCCCATAGGATAGGAACAGCCAGAAGGAATTCTGATGGATCAGTCAAACCAAGAGTAGTCATTATAAGATTCTTGAATTATCAAGATAAGTACCATGTTTTGAGGCTGTACCGTAAAAATAACAAAATTATGATTGGGCCCCACAAAATACTCCTATTTCAGGACTTTTCTGTAGAAACCCAGAACAAACAAAGGGAAATGGCCCCATTCTGTTCTAAACTAATTAAAGCTA
The DNA here is from genome assembly GCF_027579735.1 of Bombina bombina. NCBI lineage: Eukaryota > Metazoa > Chordata > Amphibia > Anura > Bombinatoridae > Bombina > Bombina bombina. Next base: position 104,567,050 of record NC_069502.1, read on the forward strand.
ACTATAAGGCAAGACTGGTATATCCGGCTAAGATTATCGTGGATAGGGAAGGTGAAACTACTATTTTTAACAATCCGGAAGAAATTAAGATATTTTGCCATAACCAAGGGGTCGAATAAGATACAAAGTGGAGGGCTTAGCTATGTAGTACACAATATAGAGATTTAAATGATTATGTGCAATGTTATACCTATATGTATGGAAAAGTATGAAATTATGAGATTACATTTTTCAGTTTCGATTTTAGGGAACAGAGGATCCCACGCTGATTTTGAAAGAATTTATGTTTTAATTATTTTAGGCCCAGCCTGTTTTCCATACTGGATGAGCCATGTTTAGGGGGGAGGGGGAGAGGATGGGAAAGAGGGGTATGAGAGTACAGGGATTTGGAAGGAGGGAAGAGAAAAAAAAGTTTCTGATTTCACATATTATTTTCCCCCTTTTTTTGTTTTTTTTTGTTCTTTCTCTCCTTTTTAGTCTGGTTTTAATGGATAAGATAAATTTAGTGTCATGGAATATAGGAGGGATATCATCCCCCAGGAAGAGGAAGTTGATGATTAGACACTTGGGGGTTAAAAATCCAGACATAGCGTTTATATCAAAAAACGCACTTAAAACCCTCAGAAGCAGCCAAGCTGAAAAGCAAGTGGGTCGGAGAGGTGGTCTTCACTCCCTATGATAAAACAAAATGGGGTTTGGCTATTTTGTTCCATAAACATCTGAAGTATCATAAAGTTTCAATTGATAACGATAATAATGGGAGGTATCAAATTATAGAAGTTAATATAGATGGGAGAAATTTTGTTTTCTGTAATGTATATGGACCAAATCATGTGGAGACGAAGTTTTGGGACAATATTAGTCTGAAACTGTTTTCTCATATAGGTAAAGATATAGTAATCGTAAGTGATTTTAATATGGTTTCTTCATACATTCTAGATAGATCTAAAATAAAAAATAGTACTAGGAAGAACAGAATCTAAAATATTATGGAAATTTTGCCAGAAGCTTGCACTCCTGGATATATGGAGGGCTCAGAATCCAGATAATAGGGAGTACACGTGTGTCTCAGGGGTTCATAAATCCTTTTCTAGAATTGATTTCTTTTTGGTGGCTAAACAGTTATTGAGGTTGGAAATTAAGCCAAAGATACAGGAGATAGTAGTGTCTGACCATGCAATCATTACTTTGGAAATAAATTTTAAAAATCCATCCCTAACCAATAATAGAGTGTTCTTTCCACAATACCTGGTAAATAATGTACAGTTTAAAGCTTGGCTCCAGAAGAGATGGAGACAGTTTGAGGAAGAGAATGCCGAATATAGTGTTAAATCAGAAATATTCTGGGAAACTGCTAAGGCACTATTTAGAGGAGAGATCAAAGCATACTTGGTTAGGATGAAGAAAATCAGGATCAAGAGGGAAGAACAACTTTCTAACAGTTATAGTTATAGTTATCAAAACTATATCAATGAGCCCTCTGTGAATGCATGGAATAAGTACAAAAAGAGTAATATCGCTCGAGAGATATACCTCAAACAAAATGAAATACTAGATGACCTAAAACAGAAAGCTTTTTTTCCGGGGTTCAAGGGATCTCGGCCAAATATCTGGCCAGAATAACGAAAATCAGGCAGTCCAAAAATTATATTGCAGCTTTAAAGTACAAATAAAAAGAGAGAGAGAGATGCACTCAGCTGAGACAGAACAAAAGCTGGAAAAACTTCTGTGCCTGTTCATTTTATTATAGTGTGCCACTCAGGGTGCATACTCTTTTAGCACACTATGCCCCTTCACAGAGAAAAAAATATCCTGTAGCATATCAGTCTGACCCTGCCCAATGACAGTCCAGCGCCGAAATACCAGGCAATTCTTCTCTGAACAAGAGAAAACAACAACCCCAGACGATCGTTTCGGCCTTTTGTGGGCCTCGTCAGTGAGGTGCAGTCGCATCTCTCAAAGGGCATGTGTGCAAGGAGTCCACGTCTGGTTTCCCCTTTTACTCTTAGGGAGACCCAAGAGCAATTTGCATAAATAAAAAGAGAGAGAGAGATGCACTCAGCTGAGACAGAACAAAAGCTGGAAAAACTTCTGTGCCTGTTCATTTTATTATAGTGTGCCACTCAGGGTGCATACTCTTTTAGCACACTATGCCCCTTCACAGAGAAAAAAATATCCTGTAGCATATCAGTCTTACCCTGCCCAATGACAGTCCAGCGCCGAAATACCAGGCAATTCTTCTCTGAACAAGAGAAAACAACAACGCCAGACGATCGTTTCGGCCTTCTGTGGGCCTCGTCAGTGAGGTGCAGTCGCATTTCTCTAAGGGCATGTGTGCAAGGAGTCCACATCTGGTTTCCCCTTTTACTCTTAGGGAGACCCAAGAGCAATTTGCATAAATAAAAAGAGAGAGATGCACTCAGCTGAGACAGAACAAAAGCTGGAAAAACTTCCGTGCCTGTTCATTTTATTATAGTGTACCACTCAGGGTGCATACTCTTTTAGCACACTATGCCCCTTCACAGAGAAAAAAATATCCTGTAGCATATCAGTCTGACCCTGCCCAATGACAGTCCAATGCCGAAATAGCTTTAAAGTACAAAAATGATAAAAGCACAGGGACTGCAGAAATTAAGGCAGTTTTCTTAGAGTTTTTTCAGGAGCTATATTCAGCTAAGCAGATTGATCATGTAAGTAAAGAAATGTTTTGGCAGAAGATAAAACTCCCACACATAGAGGATAGCGATTTGCAGAAGATAAGCGAGCCCATTTCGATCCAAGAAATAGTTAATACAATTAAAAAACTCAAAACTGGAAAAGCCCCTGGACCAGATGCACTCCCAGCTGAATTTTATAAATTATTGATTGACTTAATCCCTCCTAGTCTTTCTGCACTTTTTAATGATTATTACATTAAGAACCACCCACAGTCAGCAATGTTTGCAGAATCTAATATAGTACTGATCCATAAGAAGGATAAAGATCCAGAGTTGCCAGCATCATACAGGCCAATATCCTTACTTAATCAGGATTATAAAATTCTAACGTCTATTATCGCAAATAGGCTAAAAGCCTGCTTGGGTAAGATCATACATATAGATCAAACAGGCTTTATGATAGGTAGGAATCCGGTTAAAAATCTTCGTAAGGCGCAGCTGCTGCTGGATTTTTTTTGGAACAAAACAAAGGATAGGAGCTCCTATGCTGGGCCGGACCTCGCCATCCTTACGGTGGACCCCGAAAAGGCGCTCAACTCGATTATATGGGACCATCTATTTACATCCTTGGAGAGGTTCGGCCTAACGGGAGTCATTCACCAGTTTATTTGCCAGCTATACCGGGCACCAGTTTCAGCGATTATAGTTAATGGAGACACCACAGAGAGGTTCCGACTACAAAGGGGTACGCGACAAGGCTGCCCGCTATCACCACTACTTTTCAATATAGCATTGGAACCGTTAGCAATTCTTTTTAGGCAAGAACTACAAGGCATCCATATAGGCAGGCAAAGGCTAGTGTTGTCCTTGTTTGCTGATGATTTACTTCTATATATGAGTAATACTGTAGTGTCGGTTCCTAAGGTATTAGAATTTTGTAACCTCTTTAGTTCCTTCTCCGGGTATAAAATAAATTATGAGAAATCAGAACTTCTCTGGGTATGTAAGTTAACTAACCCCATACTACACCCGTTTCAGGAAGTTGAGCAGATCAAATACTTAGGAATTGTACTGGCCTGGAATCCCAAATTATGGTACGACCTAAATTTTGTACAGTGTTTTAGAGCAATAACAGATAAATTACAGATATGGGCAGGCCTTCCTCTTTCGTTGACGGCTAGTATTATGTTGATTAAGGTGGTCTTATTTCCAAAGTTAATGTACTTTCTTCAAAACATTCCGTTACTTCTATATAAAAAAGATGTTAGATATCTTGATAGGATTTTTAATCAGTTTATATGGAGGGGTAAAAAGCCACGTATATCTATCTACAAATTGACTTTACCAAAGAGATACGGTGGTCTGACCTGCCCGAATGTGAATTTTTATAATTATGACACCCTCTGCAAATATGCCCTAGATTGGATTGTGAAGGAAGAAAGGGTTACATTCTACGAAATAGAATCTAGCATGATCTCACCATTTGCGACACAAGCAATTTTTCATTACCCAGTGGATAAGCTCCTGAGTAATATTGATCAGCTGTATACCTTTAAAGATATCATACGAGCATGGCAACAAGTGTATGGAAAATTGAAGGTAGATTATGCCAAATCAGAATAGAGTCTGGGCAGAAAAGGGATTAAAGTTCGTAGCACAAATGTGCGAAAATAAAACTTTGTTAACAAAAAATTATATAACGCTGACACAGGAATATAATCTCCCTAGAGCTCATTTTTATGCCTATCTCCAGGTTAGACATTGGTTTGGGGACTTAAAACAGAAAACAGGGCCGGACTTAGATTTTGGAGAACTTGGGGTTGTGATTATGAAGTATCAGGAGGGGGTGAGGACCATCTCTCAGACATATAAGGCACTAATGACTTTAGTTGGTGAAAGCAATATTACGAATATCCAAGAAAAATGAAATAGAGCCAAAGTTAATGTAAATACTGACGTTTTAATTCACAGCACGAGCCTGGCTTCAAAAGCAACAGTCCTAATTAGTTTTAAAGAATCACATTTGAAATTACTAACATTATCTGATACCAAATAGAGTGGCAAGGTGGGCACAGGGGCAAGGAACCTGTTCTAGATGTGGTTCGGTGGGAGCGGATGTTGTGCACTGTTTCTGGTCATGTCCCAAAATCTACCAATTTTGGCAAAAAGTTACATTTTGGGGTTTCCAAGATTCTAGGAATTCGATTTAAAATTGACCTGTTACAGGTCCTATTTCTCTGTAATTATTCTGTGGCAGTGACAAATACAAGATTTATAAATTTGTTCATATTGGTTGGTAGGAACTTAATATTAAAGTCATGGAAGAGTAAGAAAGGACCAAACTTTACAGAGTTCCTTAGCAATATTCAGTATCATACTATTATGAAACAGCTCAATCTGAAAAATCCTAATTCCAAACAAATTGCTAGGTTCTACAGTAAATGGAAGTGCTACATCTGCTCCTTACCTTCAAGTGCACAGCGTCAGCTCTCTCTCCCTTTTAAAAACTCTAGCTGGGTTCAAGGACAACTGGAACAAGGGATGCTCCCGATGAACTGGTTCATTAATGAATAGAGACCCTTTCTACCCTTACCCCTTTCCCCCCTTTTTTTTTTTTTCGTTTTGTTTTCACAAAAATGTGGAAAACAGACATTTGGGTTAGAGGAAAGAGTAGGGATAAGATTAGAGAAGTATTGTTGCTTATAAAGATTAAGGGTAGAATAGTAGGGGTTCAGGATTAACTTGTAGTGAAAAAAGTCAGCTGAACTCTGAGATTTCCTCCAGTGTCGCTCAGCAGTATGGGAACATCTGCATAGGTACCGTGTCAGAGGAGTATGCCAGGGCTGAGGATGAGAGTGGTAGGAGGGGCCAGAGTGTCAATGACCGGTGTAAGAGTGGAGTTATAGTAGCAGATAGATTGGTCAGGGCAGGAAAAGGAGGTGATGGAAGAGAGGAGAGGTTTGAGCTGTTGCTGATCTAATGACTTAGAGCTTCTGTGAAGTTTGGTGTAAGGGGTAGAGGAAGGGGGGTTGTAGGGAGGGGTGTTGCAGGATAGGAGATAATGGTCAGAAAGAGGAAAATGGGAGTTTGTGAAATTTGAGATAGTGCATCGATAGCTAAAAATCAGATCAAGGGAGTAACCATCTTTGTGAGTGGGAGAGTCAGTCCATTGTGACAGCCCGAAAGAGGAAGTGAGTTGCAGAAGTTGTTTTGCAGAGGAGGCAGTGGGATTGTCAAGAGGGATGTTGAAGTCACCAAGAATGAGGGCAAGTGTGTCTGAGAAAAGGAAATAAGGAAGCCATGCAGAAAAGTGATCTAAAAATTGAGTTGGGGAGCCAGGGGGGCAGTATATGACTGCAACACGTACAGAGATGGGAGAAAATAAATGAATCATGTGTGCTTCAAATGAAGAAAATATGAGGGAAGAGAAGGCCTGTATTTGTTGAAAGATGCAACGAGAGGAAAGTAAAATACCAACACCACCTCCTTGTCTATTGCCAGACTTAGGAGTGTGGCTGAAATGGAGACCCCTATGTGACAGTACAGCAGTGGATGCTGTGTCTGAAGCAGAGAGCCAGGTTTCTCTAAGAGCCAGAAGGTTAAGAGAGTGGGAGATAAAAATATAATGGATAGAAGTGAGCTTGTTGCAAACAGAGAAAGAGTTCCAGAGGGCACAAGTGAAGGGGTGGTGGTTTTAGATGCAAGAGGAATGAGATTAAGGTTACCAGAGTTTTGTTTTTGAAGTCTATTGAAAGACACGCATGGACGTGCAAGGCTAGAAAGTTGTGGGGACCAGGATTAGGGGAGATTTCACCAGCAGCTAGTATGAGCAAGAGGGAGAGTGACATGAGGTGAGATGCAGATTTGCAGTAATAAGATTTTTTTCGGGCTGAAGTGCAAGGGGGAGAGGGAGTCTTTAGGAATGTGGGAAGTTCATGAATACAAAAGTAAGGTGAGGTTAAGAGAGATGGGCTGATAAGGAAGGATTAATAGAATAAAGTAGTTTGTTATAGAGACAAAAGGTACCAAAAAGGAATGTGATGAAATTGAGCATTATAACAAACTAAGGCCTAGATTTAGAGTTGGGCGGTAGCCGTCAAAACCAGCGTTAGAGGCTCCTAACGCTGGTTTTTACCGCCCTCTGGTATTTGGAGTCAGTCAGGAAAGGGTGTAACGCTCACTTTGCAGCCGCGACTTTTCGACAAAACTCCAGCCGCAGAAAAAAGTCAGTAGTTAAGAGCTTTCTGGGCTAACGCCGGTTTATAAAGCTCTTAACTACTGTGCTCTAAAGTACACTAGCACCCATAAACTACCTATGTACCCCTAAACCGAGGCCCCCTCACATCGCCGCCACTCTAACTAAATTTTTTAACCCCTAATCTGCCGTCCGCACGCCGCCGCAAGCTATGTTATACTTATGTACCCCTAATCTGCTGCCCCTAACACCCTAACATGAACCCCGAGTCTTAACACCCCTAACCTTACAATTATTAACCCCTAATCTGCCACCCACGCTATCGCTGACCCCTGCATTTTATTATTAACCCCTAATCTGCCGCTCCGTACACCACCGCAAGCTACATTATAGCTATGTACCCCTAATCTGCTGCCCCTAACACCGCCGACCCCTATATCATATTTATTAACCCCTAATCCGCCGCCCCCAACGTCGCCTCCACCTACCTACAATAATTAACCCCTAATCTGCCGACCGGACCGCGCCGCTATTATAATAAAGTTATTAACCCCTAATCCGCCTCGCTCCCGCCTCAATAACCCTATAATAAATAGTATTAACCCCTAATCTGCCCTCCCTAACATCGCCGACACCTAACTTCAAGCATTAACCCCTAATCTGCCGACCGGAGCTCACCGCTACTATAAAACATTTTTTAACCCCTAAAGCTAGTTCTAACCCTAACCCTAACACCCCCCTAACTTAAATATAATTTAAATCTAACGAAATAAATTAACTATTATTAAATAAATTATTCCTATTTAAAACTAAATACTTACCTGTAAAATAAACCCTAATATAGCTACAATATAAATTATAATTATATTGTAGCTATTTTAGGATTTATATTTATTTTACAGGTAACTTTGTAATTATTTTAACCAGGTACAATAGCTATTAAATAGTTAATAACTATTTAATAGTTACCTAGTTAAAATAATTACAAAATTACCTGTAAAATAAATCCTAACCTAAGTTACAATTAAACCTAACACTACACTATCAATAAATAAATTAAATAAAATACCTACAATTTCCTACAATTAAACCTAACACTACCCTATCAATAAATTAATTAAATACAATACCTACAAATAAATACATTTAAATAAACTAACTAAAGTACAAAAAATAAAAAAGAACTAAGTTACAAAAAATAAAAAAATATTTACAAACATTAGAAAAATATTACAACAATTTTAAACTAATTACACCTACTCTAAGCCCCCTAATAAAATAACAAAGCCCCCCAAAATAAAAAAAATGCCCTACCCTATTCTAAATTAAAAAAGTTCAAAGCTCTTTTACCTTACCAGCCCTTAAAAGGACCTTTTGTGGGGCATGCCCCAAAGAATTCAGCTCTTTTGCCTGTAAAAGAAAAATACAACCCCCCCCAACATTACAACCCACCACCCACATACCCCTAATCTAACCCAAACCCCCCTTAAATAAACCTAACACTAAGCCCCTGAAGATCATCCTACCTTATCTTCACCACGCCAGGTTCACCGATCGATCCAGACAAGCTATTCCGAAGTCTTGATCCAAGCCCAAGCGGGGGGCTAAAGATGTCCTTGATCCGACTGAAGTCTTCATCCAAGCGGGAGCTGAAGAGGTCCATGATCCGACTGAAGTCTTCTATCAAGCGGCATCTTCAATCTTCTTTCTTCCGGATCCATGTTCATCCCGCCGACGTGGAGCATCCATCTTCACCGACGACTTCCCGACGAATGACGGTTCCTTTAAGGGACGTCATCCAAGATGGCGTCCCTCGAATTGGAATTAAGGTAGGAAAATTCTGATTGGCTGATGGAATTAGCCAATCAGAATCAAGTTCAATCCGATTGGCTGATCCGATCAGCCAATCAGATTGAGCTCGCATTCTATTGGCTGTTCCGATCAGCCAATCGGATTGAACTTGATTCTGATTGGCTGATTCCATCAGCCAATCAGAATTTTCCTACCTTAATTCCGATTGGCTGATAGAATCCTATCATCCAATCGGAATTCGAGGGACGCCATCTTTGATGACGTCCCTTAAAGTTACCTGTAAAATAAATATAAATCCTAAAATAGCTACAATATAATTATAATTTATATTGTAGCTATATTAGGGTTTATTTTACAGGTAAGTATTTAGCTTTAAATAGGAATAATTTATTTAATAATAGTTAATTTATTTCGTTAGATTTAAATTATATTTAAGTTAGGGGGTGTTAGGGTTAGGGTTAGAATTAGCTTTAGGGGTTAAAAAATGTATTTTAGTAGCGGTGAGCTCCGGTCGGCAGATTAGGGGTTAATGCTTGAAGTTAGGTGTCGGCGATGTTAGGGAGGGCAGATTAGGGGTTAATACTATTTATTATAGGGTTATTGAGGCGGGAGTGAGGCGGATTAGGGGTTAATAACTTTATTATAATAGCGGCGCGGTCCGGTCGGCAGATTAGGGGTTAATTATTGTAGGTAGGTGGAGGCGACGTTGGGGGCGGCAGATTAGGGGTTAATAAATATAATATAGGGGTTGGCGGTGTTAGGGGCAGCAGATTAGGGGTACATAGCTATAACGTAGCTTGCGGTGGTGTACGGAGCGGCAGATTAGGGGTTAATAATAAAATGCAGGGGTCAGCGATAGCGTGGGCGGCAGATTAGGGGTTAATAATTGTAAGGTTAGGGGTGTTAAGACTCGGGGTTCATGTTAGGGTGTTAGGTGCAGACTTAGGAAGTGTTTCCGCATAGGAAACAATGGGGCTGCGTTAGGAGCTGAACGCTGCTTTTTTGCAGGTGTTAGGTTTTTTTTCAGCTCAAACAGCCCCATTGTTTTCTATGGGGGAATCGTGCACAAGCACGTTTTTGAAGCTGGCCGCGTCCGTAAGCACCGCTGGTATCGAGAGTTGCAGTGGCGTTAAATATGCTCTATGCTCCCTTTTTTGGAGCCTAACGCAGCCCTTCTGTGAACTCTAAATACCAGCAGTATTTAAAAGGTGCGGGGGAAAAAAAGCATGCGTAGCTAACGCACCCCTTTGGCCGCAGAACTCTAAATCTAGCCGTAAGCAAACAGTGGATAAAACACAGTGTTGCAACAGGACTTGCCTTATTCCTTGTCCAATCCTTGTTGGATTCTTGTGTAATTATTTTGCCCAATTGTTAATGTCTCACTTATAAATGTTCACTTAAGAGATGTGAACATATGATGTTACACTACTGCTATCTAACCTGCTTTGCTAACCCCTGCATTGCTATCCACATAGCAGTGTTCATTTTATAGGCCACAGCATTCAGCTGATTGCAATAAATTAGGTAATGACATGATCAAAGACAGTGAAAAGGTCAATTGGGAAAGTCTGATTAAGGGTGAGATAAGTAAAAATAACAGACAATAGAATTCAGGGGAAGCTAGGATTATACCATTAATGCAATTATAACAAGTATTTGCAAGGTTTGAACATCACATAAATTAAGAAAAGATGTTAGCAGAATAAATACATAACTTATTACAGACTACAGACACATACCAAAAGAGAGACTTTGAGTACAATTAACACAGAAAACAGAGATGTTGGCAGCAGATGAATGCAGGGACACAATTCACATACCAAAATATAGACTTTGAGTACAATTAACATAGAAAACAGAGATTTTGGCAGCAGATGAAGGCAGGCACACAGTTCACATGCCAAAAGAGAGACTTTGAGTACAATTAACACAGAAAATAGAGATTTTGGCAGCAGATGAATACAGGGACACAAGTCACATACCAAAAGAAAGACTTTGAGTACAATTAACACAGAAAACAGAGATTTTGGCAGCAGATGAATGCAGGGACACAATTCACATACCTGAAAGCAAAAAAGAGAGAGTAGGTTAACATAGCTTTCCTTAGCAGATGTCAATAGGCAGTACGTTAGTTAAAAAGCAGCAGTGTGGTGAGTATTTAGTATAATTCTTGTGCGATTCTTTTGCTCAATTGTTAATTTCTCACTTATAAATGTTCACTTAAGAGATGTGAACATATGATGTTACACTACTGCTAACCTGCATATTATGAATCAAGAATGGGACGTGTTATTTTTAAGATTAGGCATGTCACGTGTGATGATAACTGCTAATGGTATTATGCAAGACATTTCAAACAACACATAATACATATGACCATTTACTTTGGTAATAGCCATTCTCTTCTCCTAAGGACATATAACTCAGGTAGCATCATTTTTGGTAGTAGAATTTTTGGTTTCCGTGTTATGAATAATTTTATTATAATGAAAGATTATTTTTTTCTAAGATAACATATTATTTAATGTTAAACTTATTTCTATCCTTAGGATGATGCAGCACAAATGTTTTGCTATTGGCAAAAATGTTGTTTTAATTGTACATGGGATTTAGCTAGTTCACAAATGATGTGTTATATAAAGTGCAACTACACTTTTAAGGTGACAACATATATCTGTTTTTTACATGTCAGGATTTGATTGGTGCAACTCGCCTTGAAATCATTGTGTCTTATGTTTGAATTTTATCTATGAGGAAGCGCTCGATTGCAGGCTGAAACGTGTCAGATTTGCCCTTTGTATGGTGCTTTTTGCATTTTTTCAATAAAGTAGATAACTTTTAACTGTTTCCCAGCTGTAGTTAGTTTCTTTTTTGCTTGCTTGCTTTGCGGTTTGTCTGCCGAATACAGCCAGCACTACGCAGCCCCAGTAAGTACAGTGCTTCCCTGCTCTGCCTCGTTACGGCTTTCAACTCCGGATCTGGGATCTGAGCAGTGTCTCCTTTCTTTTGTAGTCATTAGTTGACTAGCAAGATCCTAACTCCCTGCTTTAACATTGCTATTTTTTGTGAAAAAAATACTTTAATCTTCAGGTTTATTAAATACCTTAATATACTTGAAGTTATATAATATGATCACCACTCTCTATCCTAAGTTTTATTTTTAACACCATGCACTATTTTACTAACCATCTTTTGAACAATTTAAAGTTTATTTATATACTTTTGAGGTTGCATTCTCCATGACTGGACTGGACACTGTCAGAAATAAATGTGTAAAAATTGTACCTTTAGGGGTATAACAGCTTGTCACTGGGGCAGTACCCTCAATTGTACAGCTGCTGTACCCTTTACCATGGATATATATTGATACCCTTGCAGATTGTACCTTTCAAAGGCAAATATGTACCTTTGGTAACTAAATTGGACTTCTATGGTACCATAATGTACCCTTAAAAATGATGTAAATTTGACCATTTAAGGGTACTGCCCTAGTGACAAGCCCTTTAGCAAATTTGTAAACAACACAACATATTAAAAATGCTGTTCTATCAAATGCATTAAATAACATTCAAATATGCATTCACCTACTGTGCTCTTGATCAGAAAGTATGAAAGCATAGTTTTAAATAACAATAACTAAAAAAATAAACCTTACAGTAGCCACACTGAAGTAAGATGATTTTGGAAAATGCAGCCAAAAAGCAGGTTCTATGGGGCCTATTTATCAAATGTCTTGCGGACCTGATCCGACAGTGTGGATCAGGTCTGCAAGACATCGCTGAATGCGGAGAGCAATACGCTCTCTGTATTCAGCATTGCACCAGCAGCTCACAAGAGCTGCTGGTGCAACGCCGTCCCCTGCAGACTCGCGGCCAATGGGCCACCAGCAGGGAGGTGTCAATCAACCCGATCGTACTCGATCGAGTTGATTTCCGACGATGTCTGTCCGCCTCATCAGAGAAGGCGGACAGGGTTATGGAGCAGCAGTCTTTAGATCGCTGCTTCATAACTGCTGTTTCTGGCGAGTCTGAAGACTCGCCAGAAACACGGGCCCACAAGATCCATTCAGAGCTTGATAAATGGGCCCCTAAGACTCTACCACTGAAATTCCCAAAAAAACTAGGCAAAACAAACTGTTCTATAAGGAGCTACTAAAATGCCTTATTTCACTCTGTACGAGACTCTAACAACACACCATTTAACTTATGGTGACATACACCACATAAAACCTATAGAAAACAACAAATGAATAATAAAATATAACTAACAAAAGGAAGGGGGATTCAGGGGAGGGATAAATGATGCAACTCACAACCATACATTTGAATTGTCACCTTATGCAAAATGTATGCAAATGAGTCTTTTACCCATACACATTTTGGTGATGACCCTTCTACCAATAGATGGCGCTGTGTTACACTATGTCCAGTTTACTTCAACTATCTGATTTGCTTCATTCTTTAGGTATCCTTTGTTGAAGAAATATCAATCTATGTGCAGCCACCCAATCAGCAGCAACTGAGCCTAATTAGATATGCTTTTCAACAAAGGATATCAACAGTCTAAAGCAAATTAGATAATAGAACTAAATTGGAAAGTTGTTTAAAATTGCATGCTCTTTCTAAATCATAAAATAAAAAAAATTGTTTCATGTCCCTTTAACACCAACACTGAGATACTGAGATCTTACTATCAAATATTTAAGGAGAGAGTAAAGTCAAAATTAAATGTTCATGATTCAGATTATAGGGGGTAGTTATCAACGTCTACTTTACCTGCCTTCGCCGGCCCAATATGCCCGCCTAAGCTCGCCTCACATCGCCACCGCGGACCTGCAAAAATTCGCTTATCAAAAGTTATCAAAAAAGCTATCAAAAAGCCTTGTACGGGGCGATGAGCAGCGTACTGTGAGAGTTATCACTCATCCGATCTCGCTGCTCTTCTGCTTTTTTACAGCTTTCTTGCTAGCCTGTTACTAAGCACCCACACTAAACTACACTGTTCTACCCCCTATACCGGCGCCCCCGGAGCCCCCTGCAACTAAATAAAGTTAGTAACCCCTAAACCGCCGCTCCTAGACCCCGTCGCAACTCTTAGAAATGTATTAACCCCTAAACTGCCGCTCCCGGACACCGCCGCAACCTACATTATACCTAGTAACCCCTATCCTGCCCCCCCTATACGGTCGCCCTCTATAATATCCTGCTGATCCCGCACCTCGCCGCAACTAAATAATTAGTTTAACCCCTAAACCGCCGCTCCCTGACCCCTCTGCAACTATAATATATGTATTAACCCCTAAACCGCCGCTCCCGGACCCCGCCGCAACCTATATTAAATTTATTAACCCCTATCCTGCCCCCCCTACACCGTCGCCACCTATAATAAATTTATTAACCCCTATCCTGCCCCCCACTACACCGCCGCCACTGTAATAAAATTATTAACCCCTAAACCTAAGTCTAACACTAACCCTAACACCCCCTAACTTAAATATTAATTAAATAAATCTAAATAATATTTCTATTATGAACTAAATTAATTATATTTAAAACTAAATACTTACCTATAAATAAACCCTAATATAGCTACAATATAAATAATAATTATATTGTAGCTATGTTAGGATTTATTTTTATTTTACAGGCAATTTCAATTTATTTTAACTAGGTACAATAGCTATTAAATAGTTATTAAATATTTAATAGCTTACCTAGCTAAAATAAAGAGAAATTAACCTGTAAAATAAAAACTAACCTAAGTTACAATTACACCTAACACTACACTATACTTTAATAAATTATTCCTATTTAAAACGAAATACTTACCTGTAAAATAAACCCTAAGATAGCTACAATGTAATTAATAATTACATTGTAGCTATCTTAGGATTTATATTTATTTTACAGGTAACTTTGTATTTATTTTAGCTAGTTAGAATAGTTATTAAATAGGTATTAACTATTTAATAACTACCTAGCTAAAAGAAATACAAAATTACCTGTAAAATAAATCCTAACCTAAGTTACAATTAAATCTAACACTACACTATCATTAAATTAATTAAATAAATTAACTACAAATAACTACAATTAAATACAATTACATAAACTAACTAAAGTACAAAAAATAAAAAAAGCTAAGTTACAAAAAATAAAAAAAATAAGTTACAAACGTTTTAAAAATATTACAACAATTTTAAGCTACTTACACCTAATCTAAGCCCCCTAATAAAATAGCAAAGCCCCCCAAAATAAAAAAATGCCCTACCCTATTCTAAATTAAAAACGTTCAAAGCTCTTTTACCTTAACAGCCCTTAAAAGGGCCTTTTGTGGGGCATGCCCCAAAGAATTCAGCTCTTTTGCCTGTAAAGAAAAATACAACACCCCCCCCAACATTAAAACCCACCACCCACATACCCCTAATCTAACCCAAACCCCCCTTAAAAAAACCTAACACTACCCCCCTGAAGATCATCCTACCTTGAGTCGTCTTCACTCAGCCGAGCAGCGATGGAACCGAAGAGGAGATCCGGAGCGGCAGAAGTTATCCTCCAAGGGGCGCTGAAGAAATCTTCCATCCGATGAAGTGATCCTCCAAGCGGCGCTGAAGAAGTCTTCCATCCGATGAAGTGATCCTCCAAGCGGCGCTGAAGAAGTCTTCGATCGGGGCGATGTCATCTTCCAAGCGGGGTCTTCAATCTTCTTCTTCAGGATCCATTTTCATTCCGCCGACGTGGAACATCCTTCTTTCCCGACGGACTACCGATGAATGAAGGCTCCTTTAAGGGACGTCATCCAAGATGGCGTCCCTTCAATTCCGATTGGCTGATAGGATTCTATCAGCCAATCGGAATTAAGGTAGGAAAAATCTGATTGGCTGATTGAATCAGCCAATCAGATTGAGCTTGCATTCTATTGGCTAATCGGAACAGCCAATAGAATGCAAGCTCAATCTGATCTTCAGGGGGGTAGTGTTAGGTTTTTTTAAGGGGGGGTTTGGGTTAGATTAGGGGTATGTGTGTGGTGGGTTTTAATGTTGGGGGGGTGTTGTATTTTTCTTTTACAGGCAAAAGAGCTGAATTCTTTGGGGCCTGCCCCACAAAAGGCCCTTTTAAGGGCTGGTAAGGTAAAAGAGCTTTGAACTTTTTTAATTTAGAATAGGGTAGGGTATTTTTTTATTTTGAGGGGCTTTGTTATTTTATTAGGGGGCTTAGATTAGGTGTAAGTAGCTTAAAATTGTTGTAATATTTTTAAAATGTTTGTGACTTATTTTTTTTATTTTTTGTAACAGCTTTTTTATTTTTTGTACTTTAGTTGGTTTATGTAATTGTATTTAATTGAAGTTATTTGTAGTTAATTTATTTAATTAATTTAATGATAGTGTAGTGTTAGGTTTAATTGTAACTTAGGTTAGGATTTATTTTACAGGTAATTTTGTATTTCTTTTAGCTAGGTAGTTATTAAATAGTTAATAACTATTTAATAACTATTCTAACTAGCTAAAATAAATACAAAGTTAACTGTAAAATAAATATAAATCCTAAAATAGCTACAATGTAATTATTAATTACATTGTAGCTATCTTAGGGTTTATTTTACAGGTAAGTATTTAGTTTTAAATAGGAATAATTTATAAAAGTATAGTGTAGTGTTAGGTGTAATTGTAACTTAGGTTAGTTTTTATTTTACAGGTTAATTTCTCTTTATTTTAGCTAGGTAAGCTATTAAATAGTTAATAACTATTTAATAGCTATTGTACCTAGTTAAAATAAATTGAAATTTGCCTGTAAAATAAAAATAAATCCTAACATAGCTACAATATAATTATTATTTATATTGTAGCTATATTAGGGTTTATTTTAAAGGTAAGTATTTAGTTTTAAATAGGATTAATTTAGTTCATAATAGAAATATTATTTAGATTTATTTAATTAATATTTAAGTTAGGGGGTGTTAGGGTTAGTGTTAGACTTAGATTTAGGGGTTAATAATTTTATTACAGTGGCGGCGGTGTAGTAGCGGGCAGGATAGGGGTTAATACATTTATTATAGGTGGCGACGGTGTAGGGGGGGCAGGATAGGGGTTAATAAATTAAATTTAGGTTGCGGCAGGGTCCGGGAGCGGCGGTTTAGGGGTTAATACATATATTATAGTTGCGGCGGGGTCAGGGAGCGGCGGTTTAGGGGTTAACATGTTTATTATAGCTTGCGGTGGGCTCCGGGAGCGGCGGTTTAGGGGTTAATATGTATAGAGTAGCTTGCGGTGGGCTCCGGGAGCGGCGGTTTAGGGGTTAATCAGTTTATTAGAGTGGCGGTGGGCTCTGGGAGCGGCGGTTTAGGGGGTAAACACTTTATTTAGTTGCGGCGGTGTAGGGGGGGCAGATTAGTGGTGCTTAGACTCGGGGTACATGTTAGGGTGTTAGGTGCAGACATCTCCCATAGGAATCAATGGGATGTCTGGCAGCAGCGAACATGAACTTTCGCTATGGTCAGACTCCCATTGATTCCTATGGGATCCGCAGCCTCCAGGGCGGTGGATTGAAAACCAGGTACACTGAGCCGGAAAAGTGCCGAGCGTACCTGCTAGTTTTTTGATAACTAACAAAAGTAGTCAGATTGTGCCGCACTTGTGTGCGGAACATCTGGAGTGACGTAAGAATCGATCTGTGTCGGACTGAGTCCGGCGGATCGAAGTTTACGTCACTGAATTCTACTTTTGCCGGTCTCTAGCCTTTGATAGCTAAGGCGAATCAGCCTCGCCACAAATATGCTGCGGAATTCCAGCATATTTGAGGTTGACGGCTTGATAACTACCCCCCAAAGCATGCAATTTAAAAAAAAAAATCCAATTTACTTATTTAATCAAATTGCTTTGTTCACATGTGTATGTGTCTTTAGCAGTTTATGGCAGCACTGCTGCAAGATGGCTAGACACGTGTATGCTCTAGAGCTCACCTAATATTACTCTTTAGCAAAGGATACCATGAGAACTATGCAAAATTGATAAAATATATTTGCAATTGCCTTTCATGATTTATCTTTCTTCTTTTTAAATAAACTCTAAATGAATGAGGGTTCCAATTCCAGTTAGAAGTGGAAGCGCAGACTTCAGACATAATTCTGCTATATTTTACTCATTAATTGCATATTTCAGTGACTTATTAACTGTCCATAATTGGTTTCAGTACAGAAGAAACTCGCGGTTACAATATGGATTTATGGACACTTCCACCTTACACTATGGGCTACATTTAATCTGTGAATTCAGCTTTGGAGCACATTTAGCTATAGGCTCGCTCATCAGACCGCTGCTTCTTAAATGACCACTTAACATAGAAGAATAGCATTATCAGTAAGCGCCTAATAAATATATAATGCAAAGGCATTTAGTTTGCTTTTCAAATGAGTAGTAGATTTCTGACAATTTTTAAAATTAGTTCTATTTTCCCTCCCTCCATCATTCACAAAATGCATATAAATATATTCTGTGCATCTTGCACATGCTCAGTAGGAGCTTTCCTCAGAAACAGGTAGATTACAAGTTTGTGCATTCGTCTTTTAACTCTAAAATAATGGTCATTTCAGCGTTAAAACAGCAACGCAGCAATTACAAGTCTTGTTGGTATAGCTGTACCGCAAACCTTTTAGCCTGTAATGCAACCTCAGTCCCGCACTCATACAAATTACGTTTTTTTCATGGCATTTCCATAGCGCAGCCATTACGAGTTTTGCGGTGAGGCTAAAAAGTTTGCGATACACCATATAATGACAAGTTCACTATCGCCATCTGAGAGCAGTAGTTTTGAGTTTCACGCAACAAAACTGTTACATAAAACTCTTAACTAAAGTGTTACAAAGTACACTAAACACCCATAAACTACCTATTAACCCCTAAACCGAGGCCCTCCTGCATCGCAAATACTATATTAAAGTATAGAATAAGAGCTGCTTAAATCCTATTGGCTGATTTAAACAGCCAATGGGATTTTAGCAGCTATAATTCCTATTGGCTGATTCAAAATTTTCAGCCAATAGGAATGCAAGGGACGTCATTTTGAAACAGCTCCCTTGCATTGAAGATTCAGTGTACGGCGGCGACCGTATGAAGAGGATGCTCCACACAGGATGTCTTCAGGATGGACCCGCTCCGTGCCGCCAGGATGAAGATACAGGATGCCGCCTGGATGAAGATAGAAGAGGTCGCCTGGATGAAGACTTCTCACCACCTGGATGAGGACTTTGCCGCCTGGATGAAGATAGAAGAGGCCGCCTGGATGAAGACTTCTCGCCGCCTGGATGAGGACTTTGCCGCCTGGATGAAGATCATTCAAGCGGGACTTCAAAAACTGTAAGTGGATCGTCGGGGGTTAGTGTTAGTTTTTTTTAAGGGTTTTTGGGTAGGTTTTTATTTTAGATTAGGGTTTGGGCACTCTTAAAAGAGCTGAATGCCCTTTAAGGGCAGCAAAAGTGCTAAATTGCCCTTTTAAGGGCAATGCCAATGCAAATGCCCTTTTCAGGGTAATGGGTAGATTAGGTTTTTTTAGTTAGATTTCTTTTATTTTGTGTGTTTGGGGTGGGTGGGGGTTTATAATGTTAAGGGGTGTTTGTTTTTATTTTTCTGAAAAAAAAGCTGTTTAACTTAGGGCAATGCCCTACAAAAAGCAATTTTCAGGGCTATTGGTAGTTTATTGTAGATTCGTTTTTTTGGGGGGGGTGTTTTTTTTTTTAACTGTGTTAGGAATAGCAATAATTTTTTTATTTTGAATAATTTTTTGTTATTTTGTGTAGTGTTTTTTATTTCTTTTTGGGGTGGGTTTTTATATTAAGATTAGGGTTTGGGTATTCGTAAAAGAGTTGAATGCCCTTTTAAGGGCAATGCCCATACAAATGCCCTTTTCAGGGCAATGGGTAGATTAGGTTTAACTTTATTTTTATTTTGTGGGGTTGAGGTTTGTATACTGTTAGTGGGTGTTTGATTTTCTTTTTTAGCAAAAGGGCTGTTAACTTTAGAGCAATGCCCTACAAAAGACCTTTTTAAGGGCCCTTGGTAGTTAATTATAGATTAGGGTTTTATTTTGGGTTGGATTTTTTTTTAAAACAGGGTATTAGAATAGGAATAATTTTTATTGTTTTGGATAATTTCGTTTGTTATTTTTTGTAATTTTAGTCGGCTAGATTACGAGTTTTGTGTTAACAGGGATGCGGTACTAACGAGAAGTTCATGCTCACCACTCACTTACAGACAGCGCTGGTATTAGGGGTTTTTACAAACCCGGTGTTAACTGCAAAAAAGTGAGCGTAGAGTAAAATTTTGCTCCACATCTCACCTCAATAACAGCGCTGCTTAAGTCAGTGGTGAGCTGGTGTAACGTGCTCGTGCACGATTTTCCCATAGGAATCAGTGGGGAGAGCCGGCTGAAAAAAAACCTAACACCTGCAAAAAAGCAGTGTTTAGCTCAGTAATGCAGCCCCATTGATTCCTATGGGGAAATAAAATGTATGTCTACACCTAACACCCTAACATGAACCCTGAGTCTAAACACCCCTAATCTTACACTTATTAACCCCTAATCTGCCGCCCCCAACATCGCCAACACCTGAATTATAAATATTAATCCCTAATCTGCCGCTCCGGACATCGCCGCCACCTACATTATACTTATTAACCCCTAATCTGCTGCCCCCAATATCGCCACCGCCACATACATTATATTTATTAACCCCTAATCTGCCGCCCCCAATGTCACCACAACCTACCAACATTTATTAAACCATAATCTGCGCCCCCAATGTCGCCGCCACTATAATAAACATATTAACCCCTAAACCTAAGTCTAACCCTAACACCCCTTAACTTAAATATAATTAAAATAAATCTAAATAAAATAACTATCATTAACTAAATAATTCCTATTTAAAACTAAATACTTACCTATAAAATAAACCCTAAGCTAGCTACAATATAACTAATAGTTACATTGTATCTAGATTATAGAAGTGAATTGGAAAGATGTTTAAAATTGTGTGCTGTATCTGAATCATGAAAGATTATTTTTGACTTTAATGTCCCTTTAACCTGCTATGCCAACTCTAAAGTGACATTTGTCAATCCCCCAGGCTTCTCAGCAGCTTGTGCAATGATAAATGCAGGCAGCGTATTGCTCCCTGGCAGCTGAGATGCTGGACAGACAGGGGCAAGATGTCCGTCCTTGTCCGTCAGGCGATTAGTAAATGTAGCCTAATAACTTTATATCATAATAAATTATTGTTTTGCTCTAATCTGGATTTATTAAATATGTAAAAAAAAAAAGAAAACATAAAGGTAACATAAAATATTTTCTTACTTTGTATTTCTGAGTATTTCATCATAATCAGAAAACCCCAGCGCAGAGTTGTGGATGTTGTCTCCATTCCAGCAAAAAATAAATCACTCACAAGTTGCAATAGATTTTCATTGCTGAAATATTTTGCATGAAGCTTCTCTTCCTAAATTTTATATATAAAAAAATGAAAATGAAACAAATATGCAACACATATTTAAAATATATTTCAGTTAAACAAAACTATCTGCTCTTTATTTAAATCCCATAAGACTTAGATTACAAGTATGATTGAACCGATAGTGCAGGGAGCATTGTCTTTAGTGCAACCTTGTGCAAAGAATAACACACCATCTGGTATTATAAATGGATTATTAAATATTTAAAGGGACAGTCTAGTCAAAATTAAACTGTCATGATTCAGATAGGGCATGTAATTTTAAACAACTTTACAATTTACTTTTATCAACAAATTTGCTTTCTTCTCTTGGTATTCTTTGTTGAAAGTTACACTTAGATTCATATGATAATTTCTAAGCCCTTGAAGGCCACCTGTTGTCTCAGTGCATAGTGACAGTGTTTCTCAGTTAGACAGTGCTTATTCATGTATGTCATATAGATAACATTGTGCTCACTCCCGTGTAGTTATTTATGAGTCAGCACCGATTGCCTAAAATGCAAGTCAGTCAAAAGAACTGAGTTAAGAGGGCAGTCTGCAGAGGCTTAGATTACAGAGGTAATAAGTATATTAATATAACTGTGTTGGTTATTCAAAACTGGGGAATGGATAAAAAAAGGATTATCTATTTTTTTAAACAATAACAATTATGGAGTAAACTGCCCCTTTAACCAAATCTTTTTAGCACGCCTTATACTTTTAATTGATAGTGCAGAAAGTTATATTAGTGAGTTTATTGCACTAGTATTTCAAGTATACCACTGAACTACATAAAAAAACTTTACTACTTGCACACTTAGGGCTCCATGTACTAAGCAGTCAGCGAGCTACCCGCAACAAATCTCGCGTCAAAATTCGCAAACTGATATGTACAAAGCCGTCAATTATGTTAAAACTCGCATCTTTAAAATTGCTACCGCTCCATTTTTCACTGTAATTAGACACATTTGACCACCAACTCGCCAAAAACGAATGTACTAAAAAATCTATTTGTCCGCTCGCTACAATTTCCGCTCCCACCTCGTTATTTTTGCCTCGCCACCTTTTAGGTGGCGGGCAAGGTACAAAACAATAGGAAAGTCAATCTAGACGCCAGTCTAGACATATATAAAAGGCAGTAATATCAGCATTGTACTTACAGCATAACTGGCGTCTAATTTGTCTCTCATTTCCATGTACATAAATTGCGCCCAATTTGTCGACTGTAATTAAAGAGTAATCTATATTTTAAATTTGTATTGTATAGTTGTCAATCTTTATAATTATTTTTATATTAATATTTATATATTATCAGATCCAGATGAAGCCATATCCAAATTGTAAATAAATATTACAAAAATAACGCTCTGTTATCACTCTTCAAAAAATTTTGAACAATAATAAAGTTGTTTAGATAAGTTGAACTTTTATAGGAGCAAAATTCGATTCCCGTGACTACTATGATGTTCGTGACACCTTGCATGTCACGTGTTAATAATTGGCCAGACAATTCAACTGAAAGTTAAGTACATCAGCTTAGTCGCGGCGAGCGAGGCGTCAAATTTATCAACAATCCGCAACTGCTCGCGGCGGGCTAGACTTGTCTATTTATTGGGGGAATATTAGTACATAGCGACAGCGGACACCATTTTGCCCGCGGCGAGTAACGGCGAGTTTATCCGCGTCTACAATGACGGATGAATTGACGGCTTAGTACATGGAGCCCTTAGCGCACACTCTCAATCACATAACATCACAAGGGGCTGCTTATATGTTGGTATTTTTACTGTGGGAAACCATAGTGGTATTTTTACTGTACTTAAAGTGCCTTTACATAGAGGTGAATGGGGGGCTGTGTTTTTACTGTAAATACATATGTATATGCTTATATGCATATATATTTATGTTAATATGTGTATATACACATATAAACACATAAATATATATGTATATATTCATATAAATAGATAATTTTATTTTGCTGCCGAATGCTGTGCGATATGTCCTCTGCGCTGCACTAGGTGGATTGCTGTGTCTGCTGGCATGAGAACGAGGCTCCCATTGGAGCCTATGGAAGTGCGCTCTCATAAGCGATTGGCTCCCAGGCAACGTGAACGCAAGGTCGCATTTGCTTTGTGACTGACTTGTAATACCAGCACACATTTACGTGCACTGCTATTACTGAGTGGAGCACCAATATCGTGCTTGAGAAAGAGCAATATTACACTTCACTCGTAATCTAGGCCTATATAACTAGTGCTTAGATTTATCTTTTCTAAAAATAGAATTCAAGGTCGCTTGTATGTGATGGTTGTTATTACTATGATGATCGCATAAAAGCGATAAGTTCATTAAGTTTTTTTTTACTTGAATGTAGGGACCTGCTTCTTTTAAATAGGTGATTTTATGATTTATTTATATAGTTATGGGTACAATAAGGGATTCTTTAAAACTGTCAGAGCCCTGAAATAGGTCCAGAGTGAAATAAGGCCCGTGCTGTGAAGTGTTTGCTATACAATACAACAGCAGATGGACAGACACATGACAGCAGGCAATGCCTTTTTTTAAGTAAGGGGTCTTGTACTGGAGATACCATCATGCTATACAGTAGATATATTTAGGGTCAGTTTACAAGTGGAGCGATAAAAGTTCTGCGTGAACGAAAAAGTTTTTTTTGTGGGTGTTTGAACGTGTTGGATTTTTCACTCGTATTACAAGTCCTCAGAGCTCTGGTTAACTGTTTCGTGAAACAAAAAAGTGTCATAAAACACATCAAAAATACATTTAATAGTACAGTTACCCTCATAATAAAACTATCTAATAAAAAAATATATATATAGGGCATCTACTTTCTTATTGGAACACATAAACGCCCCCTCCGAACATACCCACTTTCTCATTGGTTTTCAGCAGAGTGTATGCATGCCCCCTCAGCGCACACCTACTGTCTCATAGGTACGGAGTAAAGTAAATAAACAAAAGATTAATATCGCCCCTAAGCAAAAACGATTCCATTTGGAAATAACACGACACTTAATGTGTATAGTTATAAGGGCTCAAAGATATGAGGTCTCAGGTAATTAAGAAAAAAATAGGCTATTTACATCATAATGATTACAAATATTACCTCTGAGTTGGCAGAGGGGGGTACTCAGTACCGGTGAGTATCCCCACAAAAAAGCCCTGTATATATATATATATATATATATATATATATATATATATATATAAATATATATATATATACACACATGTATATAGATAGATAGATAGATAGATAGATAGATAGATAGATAGATAGATAGATAGATAGATAGATGATAGAGAGACAGACAGACTGATAGATAGATATGTTTATATGTGTGTAAATATGTATATATGTATTTGTAGATATATATATATATATATATATATATATATATATATATATATATATAATTTCAAAGATCAAATAAGCACTCGCTGGACTTTCAGTCATCAGTGACAACACGCTTTATTCTGTGACGTTTCGGGACAACACACAGTCCCTTCCTCTGACAAACAAGAAAAAAAAATGGCAGCCTAATAAAGGCTAGTGAAACCCTCCCCCAATTATTGAACCAATGAAACAGCTGAAGTTGTGAGGACAGAAGAAACCAGACATCTGATAGGTCTGTGATATTGTTAAAACCCGCCTGATAGGCTAAGGGCAAAAGTGTTTATAGTGATAAAATGGTGTGACAATGTGAAACAAAATAAACAAAATAAACATATAGATAAAATAAACTCCACATTCTGGGTCCACCCAATGTCAATAGGTAGTGCATATAACAGAAGTACCAACACGGAACATAACCTTATATAAAGAAAGCCTCATTGGCCAATCAGATCCGTGTATACATACTCCATAATCAGGTCACCAATCAAAAAGAGCCAACCTGGAACCGGTTTTTAGTCCAGCCCCCATTGTATGGCTATAACCTATAGCGCTTTATTGTCAGTGTCATAAACCAACATCATCGGCCCTCATCGCAAAATGAAAATAAATTAAAATAACATGTCCAAGTCATGAACAATACATGATTATCAAGTCTATAAGATCGTGACATTTTAGCGTGATCAAATCTAATACTTCTATATATAAACAAAACTGAAACCTAATCTAACAGCGGCAACCCCTGGCAATAGAAAACACTGTAGTGACACACCCCCATCGGGACCAATCATGGTGTGTGTGGAGAGAAACGCCCCAAGTATCAGATAGGCAGGATGTCACAGCCGACCAGCCAATGAGATTATCACTAAACCGGCCCATAGGCACGTCCAATCAAACGGCAATGTGGAGCCACATACCACTAATCCACCAATCAAAACACAGCATCATCCGATGACTGGTTCAGTACAACACCATGATGCCACCATCAAACCTTATCACCGCAAGTGACAGTATCCAAATAGCAACATCAATCCACATCTATGTGTGCACACAAACACCATCCCTCAGAGCCTTGCTCATGCCGAAGATCATGCACAAATATCTACTAAAATCAACCCCAAAAAACTATATAATAATAAGTACATAGTTATAAAATATGGCGCTACTCAGAAACAAATAATCTGTCGCCTGCATAGAGCCACACATAAGCCACCTAACAAGTGAATAGATCGCTTCAGCAAGAACAGCCTATCAAAAATTCAAAACCTAAAACATAACCAAAAACAGAGACAGCTAACGACACCCTAATTATAAACACTCAAAATAAATACAAGTGTTGAAATCTAAACTATCTCTAGCTTACTAGGAGGCTAAATATAGCATAAGAAGCTACTCTGATACGAAAAATTTTTCTCAAGTCCCACAAAGAAATCTTAGTAATATCTAGACCTATAACCAGACCTCTCACGTCTCGATCTATAATCTAGAAAGTAAAGCTCCAAACAAAGGGTGGACCCCCAATGATGGATAGGGAACCCCCAAACAAGAAAAGGAAAAGTTCACTCGAACATGTTAATCATCAAACCTGTCCAACTCCTAATGGCAAATAATAAAACATTACACCCAAATTGACAGTGGACCCAAAAATGTGACGAATCTAAAATTAACTTAAAAACAACAATGTATAAATTGTCATGTAGTCTATGGGAACAAGAAAGACTATGTAAGGGAAAACAATTATAGATAAAGTAAAAAAATGATGCATCTGATTGACAAAAAAATGTATATCAAAAACAGCTGGAATGTCAGGAATAAATACAAAATATCAAAAAATACTTCAAGGGAAAAAAGTAAAAAAATCAAAAATCAAAGAAATAAAAAAAATACTTCAAGGAAAAAGTCAAAAAGTTACCAAAAATTATCGAAAATTGTCAAAAGCGGTCAAAAATTGCCAAAAAATTTGTACCAAAAACGAGTACTAAAAGACCATAGAGCATCTCTCAGCAACTAAATCATGGACTCTCATTGTAAGATAACTCAGCTGGATAAGCTCATAAATCATTTCAGATGGATTCTCTCATAAATTAAATTAAATTAGAGATAGCATTGCCAACCAGTGTGGACATTAAGGCCTCTTGGTTGTGTGGTTCCAAGTTCATAGATCCATCTTGCCTCTTTCTTCAAAAGCATAGTGGCTCTGTCACCTCCTCTTCTTAATTTCGGAACATGGTCAATAATCCTAAATCTCATATCAGTGACAGAATGTCCAGACTCCATAAAGTGGCGTGCCACCGGTTGATCTGACTTCCCAGTGGTCCCTGTATTATACACACTGCCCAAAATACATAAGGACACACAGAATCCGCCTGGTAGGCCCATTGTGTCCGCAAGGGGCTCTCTACTTCAGCCACTGGCAGAATTTGTGGACTCCTTTCTGCAACCTTGGGTGAAACAACAGAAATCGTACATACGAGACTCTTCAGACTTTATGGCCCACATATTACAGCTCACTGAGATAAAATCATCAGATATTCTGGCCACACTTGAAGTTTCAAGTTTATATACAGTTATTCCACAGTCCTCAGGCATAGCAGCAGTGGCCAATTGTCTCAGACGTACTCCATACATTGGTCCTCCAGAGGAGGTTCTCATTGAGCTTTTGGACATTTGTCTTTCTGAAAACTACTTCCGATTTGATAAGATCTATTATTTACAAATTTCGGGCACGGCGATGGGGTCAAATGTGGCCCCATCGCTAGCCAACCTCTTTATGGCTGAGTATGAGGTAAACTCCATGAAAGTGTTTTAAACAAGAGATTTATTATTATTGTCGCTATATCGACGATCTGTTCCTGATTTGGCAAGACAGTTTAGATTCACTCGAGTTGTGGATCAATACACTTAACGAAATGAACAGCACCATCAGATTCAGTTCCACTATCAGTTTTGATAAGGTGGACTATCTTGATGTGAGAGTCTACAAGTCTGACACGGTATTGGGAACCACGCTGTACAAAAAAGATACTGATCGAAATTCCATCCTACATGCTCATAGTTGTCATCAGCCTAATTTGATTAGGAACATTCCTAAAGCTCAATATCAACGTGTCATCCAGAATAACACAGATGAAGAGAAATGCTCAATCCAACTGGAAGAAATGACACAGCGCTTTAAAGATAGAGGATACAATCGCAAAGTTCTTAATGAGATGTTGACATAAGCCAATACCCATGAATCTAGTGGAACACCAGAACAGATGCAGACACAACAGATGACATTTGAGACCACATATACACCTGATAAAAACCTGATTGTGAAAACCTTGAAAGATGAGTGGAAACTATTAGAGGCTGATCACACGTTGCCTTTTAAGAAATGGTACGCACCACGGATTGGTTATAGAAGGGGTCGCAGCCTACGAGATCTACTGATGAGGACTGACCTGACCGATAACATACAGAAAACTTGGCTTGGGAGAAAAACGGGATGTTACAGATGTCTCGGATGTGTAACTTGCAACGCAATGATTACTGGTACACAATTTCAGCATCCTGAGCGGAGGAAGAGATACAGAATCAAATATGCCCTGACCTGCACAACCACGCATATTATATATCTATTGAACTGTCCGTGTGGCAAGTTCTACACTGGTAAGACCACAGACGATGCCAGAACGAGGATGGCCAATCACAGATACAGCATTAGATCTGCTATCAACAATGGAAAATCAGATCAACCGGTGGCACGCCACTTTATGGAGTCTGGACATTCTGTCACTGATATGAGATTTAGGATTATTGACCATGTTCCGAAATTAATTAGAGGAGGTGACAGAGCCACTATCCTTTTGAAGAAAGAGGCAAGATGGATCTATGAACTTGGAACCACACAACCAAGAGGCCTTAATGTCCACACTGGTTGGCAATGCTATCTCTAATTTAATTTAATTTATGAGAGAATTCATCTGAAATGATTTATGAGCTTATCCAGCTGAGTTATCTTACAATGAGAGTCCATGATTTAGTTGCTGAGAGATGCCCTATGGTCTTTTAGTACTAGTTTTTGGTACTAAATTTTTTGGCAATTTTTGACAGCTTTTGACAATTTTCGATAATTTTTGGTAACTTTTTGACTTTTTCCTTGAAGTATTTTTTTTATTTCTTTGATTTTTGATTTTTTTACTTTTTTCCCTTGAAGTATTTTTTTATATTTTGTATTTATTCCTGATATTCCAGCTGTTTTTGATATACATTTTTTGTCAATCAGATGCATCATTTTTTTACTTTATCTATAATTGTTTTCCCTTACATAGTCTTTCTTGTTCCCATAGACTACATGACAATTTATACATTGTTGTTTTTAAGTTAATTTTAGATTCTTCACATTTTTGGGTCCACTGTCAATTTGGGTGTAATGTTTTATTACCTGCCATTAGGAGTTGAACAGGTTTGGTGATTAACATGTTCGAGTGAACTTTTCCTTTTCTTTGTTTGGGGGTTCCCTATCCATCATTGGGGGTCCACCCTTTGTTTGGAGCTTTACTTTCTAGATTATAGATCGAGACGTGAGAGGTCTGGTTATAGGTCTAGATATTACTAAGATTTCTTTGTGGGACTTGAGAAAAATGTTTCCCTCTCGTATCAGAGTAGCTTCTTATGCTATATTTAGCCTCCTAGTAAGCTAGAGATAGTTTAGATTTCAACACTTTTATTTATTTTGAGTGTTTAGAATTAGGGTGTCATTAGCTGTCTCTGTTTTTGGTTATGTTTTAGGTTTTAAATTTTTGATAGGCTGTTCTTGCTGAAGCGATCTATTCACTTGTTAGGTGGCTTATGTGTGGCTCTATGCAGGTGACAGATTATTTGTTTCTGAGTAGCGCCGTATTTTATAACTATGTACTTATTATTATATAGTTTTTTTTTGCGGTTGATTTTAGTAGATATTTGTGCATGATCTTCGGCATGAGCAAGCCTCTGAGGGATGGTGTTTGTGTGCACACATAGATGTGGATTGATGTTGCTATTTGGATACTGTCACTTGCGGTGATAAGGTTTGATGGTGGCATCATGGTGTTGTACTGAACCAGTCATCGGATGATGCTGTGTTTTGATTGGTTTACATTTGTATTTATGTTCTTTTATCTCTGAATGTTATTGTGGTATAGTTGTGACAGGGTGAGTTTTATGTTGATGGGTTCTGATACTTATAGCCCGAGCTGTATACAACAGCTTACGTTTGGCTCTTTGTGCAAGGAGGGGGACACTCGATTGGTGGATTAGTGGTATGTGGCTCCACATTGCTGTTTGATTGGACGTGCCTACGGGCCGGTTTAGTGATAATCTCATTGGCTGTTCGGCTATGACATCCTGCCTATCTGATACTTGGGGCGTGTTCTCTCCACACACACCATGATTGGTCCCGATGGGGGTGTGTCACTACAGTGTTTTCTATTGACAGGGGTTGCCACTGTTAGATTAGGTTTCAGTTTTGTTTATATATAGAAGTATTAGATTTGATCACGCTAAAATGCCACAATCTGATAGACTTGATAATCATATATTGTTCATGACTTGGACATGTTATTTTAATTTATTTTCATTTTGTGATGGGGGCCGATGATGTTGGTTTATGACACTGACAATAAAGCGCTATAGGTTATAGCCATACAATGGGGGCTGGACTAACAACCAGTTCCAGGTTGACTCTTTTTGATTGGTGACCTGATTATGGAGTATATATACACGGATCTGATTGGCCAATGAGGCTTTCTTTATATAAGGTTATGTTCCGTGTTGGTACTTCTGTTCTATGCACTACCTATTGACATTGGGTGGACCCAGAATGTGGAGTTTATCTATATGTTTATTTTGTTTCACATTGTCACACCATTTCATCACTATAAACACTTTTGCCCTTAGCCTATCAGGCAGGTTTTAACAATATCACAGACCTATCAGAAGTCTGGTTTCTTCTGTCCTCACACCTTCAGCTGTTTCATTGGTTCAATAATTGGGGGAGGGTTTCACTAGCCTTTATTAGGCTGCCATTTTTTTTTGTTTTTTGTCAGAGGAAGGGACTGTGTGTTGTCCCGAAACGTCACAGAATAAAGCGTGTTGTCACTGATGACTGAAGTCCAGCGAGTGCTTATTTGATCTTTGAAATTATACATTATATAAATAGCACCCTGGCAGTTGTACATAGATGGTGAGAGTGCACACACCAACCAACAACATATATATATATATATATATATATTTAATCCAGTATTATATAGATAAAGAGAAATGGTAGAGCTATATGAGATACCATTAATTAAAGTAGGGGAATTCAGCACTCAAAATGTAACCCATTTAATCCAATTCCTTAGAAATGTACGGCTGCAGGGTAACACAGAATCCAAAAAATGAACTACACATGCACAGATTCAAACACATGCAACTAGTTTATTGCAAGAAGCTGCCAACACAAAAAAATAAACAGCTTAAAATGCTTATCATCTCTAAAATGCACCACTGCAGTGGATTTTTAATAAAGCATACCAAGCAAAATGATATATTATCACAAATATTTTAAGAACTAGATGCTGCAAACAGACTGGTTTAGAACATGTGATCTGCAGGTAACTAACTAATAAAATACAACAACAAATCTTTTGTCAATTATTCTATGATAGTGACAGAACAAAGTCCTTTATAAAGACCATATAAGTCCTTTGATGGAGGAAATCTGATGTTATACTTTAGTAACAATTTGTATCACTTTGTAATCCAGCTGAGATAAACCTTTTTGCAAACATATGTTCGTTAATTAGGGTTAACCGAGGTGAAAGCGTCCTCTATTGTTAACTAGAACTTGGCATTATTATTGCTTGATAGCAGATAGAACATCTTTCAATGGTGAAAAGCAGAAACAATACAGCAGACCTGTGTTAACGTATTGCAGCAAACATCCGGGAAAACAAAGTCACAGTATAATTGACGAACGGACCGGGACATGAGCCTCTGACATCCTTGTCTCACCTCTCACAACCGCGTCTCCCTGCTCACTGGGGACACAGACTTGCCGGTGTACGTTTTGCTTCTGTATGTAAACCGTATCCAGGCGGTTTATAGGAACCACTTGATTACCGCAAGATCCAGGCTTGCTTCTTCAGTTTGTTTTTTGAAATTCCCGGGCAGGCTTTGGCCAGCTGCTTCATTCACAGGTGCAGTGATAGCTGTTATCAAGAAAGTCGACGCGCGTTTCGCCCCACAATGCTGAGCGAAACAGGGGCCTCGTCAGGACTGTCCATCTCCTCCTAATTACAGCCTTTATTGCGAAACTGAGTCTTTTTACCTAAACGAAGTCAAAAGACAGTTATCAGACAAACTGCAATATGAGAAACTCCCTAGAAATCCTATTAACCAAATGAAATTAAAATTAAGTAGAATTTTACAAGAGGCCAAAATGGAAGGTCTGATCTCTCCAGACGAGTTCAAATTTATGAATCCGGTGTGTCCAGTTATGCCAACATTTTACATTATCCCTAAAATTCATAAAAATATGACACATCCCCCAGGGCGACCCATTGTGTCTGGGATTGGCGGCATCAGTGAACACAATGGACAATATGTTGACTTCTTCCTGAGACCCTTCCTTTTATCTCTTCCCTCGTATGTAAAAGACACTCCAGACCTCCTGAGGAAATTAGACGACCTAACTGTTTCCCCTGACACTATCCTAGTCTCTTTAGACATAGAAAGTCTTTATTCATCTATACCACATGAGAAAGGAATTAGTGCCTGTAGACTTTTTCTAGAAAGTAGGGGTTTAAACAGTGACATGCATACAGCCTTTGTCATAAAACTTCTTCATTTCATTCTTGAAAACAATGTTTTTCAGTTTGATGGCTCAGTATATAGGCAGGTCAGGGGAACAGCTA
Source organism: Bombina bombina (assembly GCF_027579735.1). Taxonomy (NCBI): domain Eukaryota; kingdom Metazoa; phylum Chordata; class Amphibia; order Anura; family Bombinatoridae; genus Bombina; species Bombina bombina. Next base: position 104,599,531 of record NC_069502.1, read on the forward strand.
TGGGTGCAGTATGTGCGCCAACTTATGCGTGTCTCCATTTGGGAGCATGGGAGTTGGATGTCTTTGATCAATATAGTGAGACGTTTGACTCCCATGTGTCCCTATGGATTAGATTTGTGGATGACATCTTTATCCTTTGGGATGGCCCCCTGGCCTGCCTACATGATTTCGTGTCTGAGTTAAATAAAAATGATCGTAACATTTTTTTAACTTATTCCTATAGCAATAAGGAATTACCCTTTTTAGACATTTGTATTAAAAAAGAAGGAAGCCGTATCTCAACTGAAAATTATCGTAAAGACACGGCAACAAACAATCTGTTGGAAGCCTCAAGTGGGCATCCAGAGCCCTTGAAAAAAGGCATTCCATATGGCCAACTCTTGAGATTAAAAAGAAATTGTTCTTCTAATACTAAATTTAATTATCATGCTGAAAAAATGTGTAAACGTTTCATTGAAAGAGGTTATTCTCATAACCTAGTCAAAAAAACCTTAAACAAAGTAAGTAAATTGAACCGTCAAGACCTCCTGTATAACCAAAAAGAGGGTGGACCACGTAGGGCTGTGGCGATGCATGTCCTCCATCAACAACACGTCTGTAAAGCATCCTGTCCTTGCCGGCGTGGTTGTGGGAGGAGGAGGATTACTTTCACCTCTTCCCCTGTTAGATTCCCGTTGTGCTGTGACATCACCTTTATATGCTGTGTAAAGCATACTTTTTAATTTATTTTGGGACTGATGCATCCTTTCCGACTTGTGGTAATTCGGTAACATTTCAGGCACTTTCTGCTTATACCAGGGGTCTAGTAGCGTGGACACCCAGTACAGGTCATTCTCCTTCAGCCTTTTTATACGAGGGTCCCTCAACAGGCACGACAGCATGAAAGACCCCATTTGCACACGGTTGGATGCCGAGCTACTCATGTCCCGTTCCTCGTCCTCAGTGATCTCACTGAAGGTATCTTCTTCCCCCAGCCACGTACAACACCACGGGTACCAGATATTTGACAACGAGCACCCTGGTATGCCTGGTTGGTCTTCCTCCTCCTCCTCCTCAAAGCCACATTCCTCCTCTGACTCCACTTCCTCACAATCCTCTTTCAGCGTTGCCGCAGGTCCAGCAAGCGATGCTGATAAGGCTGTTTCTGGTGGTGATGGTGACCACAACTCTTCCTCTTCACCCTCATCTACGGCCTGATCCAGCACTCTTCTCAGGGCACACTCCAGGAAGAAAACAAATGGTATGATGTCGCTGATGGTGCCTTCGGGGCAACTGACTAGGTTTGTCACCTCCTCAAAAGGATGCATGAGCCTACAGGCATTGCGCATGAGCATCCAGTAATATGGCAAAAAAATTCCCAGATCCGCAGAGGCTGTCCTAGCACCCCGGTCATACAAATACTCATTAACGGCTTTTTCTTGTTGGAGCAGGCGGTCGAACATTAGTAGTATTGAATTCCAACGTGTCGGGCTGTCGCAAATCAAGCACCTCACTGGCATGTTGTTTCACCGCTGGATATCTGAAAAGTGCACCATGGCCGTGTAGGAATGCCTGAAATGGCCACACACCTTCCTGGCCTGCTTCAGGATGTCCTGTAATCCTGGGAATTTATGCACAAAGCATTGTACGATCAGATTACACACATGTGCCATGCACGGCACATGTGTCAACTTGCCCAAATTCAATGCCGCCACCAAATTGCTACCATTGTCACTAACCACTTTGCCGATCTCCAGTTGGTGCGGAGTCAGCCACTGATCCACCTGTGCGTTCAGGGCGGACAGGAGTGCTGGTGCGGTGTGACTCTCTGCTTTCAGGCAAGTCAACCCCAAGACGGCGTGACACTGCCATATCCGGGATGTGGAATAGTACCTGGGGAGCTGGGGGGGTGCCGTTGATGTGGAGCAAGACACAGCAGCAGAAGAGGACTCAGCCGAGGAGGTTATGGAAGAGGATGGAGTAGGAGGAGTAGAGGAGGTGGCAGCAGGCCTGCCTGCAAGTTGTGGCGGTGTTACCAACTCCTCTGCAGAGCCACACATTCCATGCTTGGCAGCCTTCAGCAGGTTTACCCAATGCGCAGTGTAGGTGATATACCTGCCCTGACCATGCTTTGCATACCAGGTATCAGTGGTCAGAGGGACCCTTGCCCCAACACTGTGTGCCAGATATGCCATTACTTCCTTTTGCACAATTGAGTACAGGTTGGGGATTGCCTTTTGTGCAAAGAAATTTCGGCCGGGTACCTTTCACTGCGGTGTCCCAATAGCTACAATTTTTTTGAATGCCTCAGACTCCACCAGCTTGTATGGTAAAAGCTGGCGGGCTAAGAGTTCAGTCAAGCCAGCTGTCAGATGCCGGGCAAGGGGGTGACTTTGTGACATTGGCTTCTTATGCTCAAACATGTCCTTGACAGACACCTGACTGTGGGCAGATGAGCAGGAACTGCTCAAGGCGAGACACAGAGTGGCGGATGGTTGAGAGGGGGCAAGGAGGACAGCAGTGGTTGACATGGCTGAAGATGCTGGACCAGGAGGAGGATGGCGGCTTTGAGTTTGTGTGCTGCTTCTACTCATGTGTTGATCCCATAGGCGTTTGTGATGTGCGATCATGTGCCTTCGCAAAGCAGTTGTACCTAGGTGGGTGTTGGACTTCCCACGACTCAGTTTCTTTTGGCACAGGTTGCAAATGGCATCGCTGTTGTCAGAGGCAGACACACAAAAAAAATGCCACACTGCTGAACTCTGCAATGGCAGCATTCTGGTGGTGGCAACAGCATGAGTTGATTGGCGTGCTGTCTGGCTGACCCCGGGTGCTGATGCCTGCTGTCTGACTGTGCCACTAGCTCCTTGCGACGACCTCCCCCTCCTTCCAACTCGTCTCCTCCTCCTCTCTGTCTTCCCATCTGAACCTCTTCTTCTTCTCTTCTAGCGGGCACCCACGTGACATCCACGGACGCATCGTCATTATCAACCGCTTCACTTGTATCTGACAACTCAGCAAAGGAAGCAGCAGCGGGTACAAGATCATCATCATCACACCGTACGTCCATGTGTGTAATGCTGCCTGACTGAGACATATCCCTGTTATCTACATCCTCTGGCAATAATGGTTGCACATCACTATCACTCATTTCTTCCAACTGATGTGTAAATAACTCCTCTGACAGATCAAGTGAAGCGGCTGTGGTGCTAGTGTTAGTGGTGGCGGCAGGCGGGCGAGTGGTAACTTGAGAGGTGCCCGAAGCTAAGCTGGAGGAGCATGGTGCGTCAAGGTTCCGAGCGGAAGCTGAAGAAGATTGGGTGTCCTGTGTTATCCAGTCAACTATATTCTCAGAAATGTTCGAGTTAGGGGTACGCGGCCTCTGAACACTGGGCATTATTCTAGGGCCAAAGGGAATCACAGCACCTAGAACATGATGGCCCCTGCGGGGTGGCCTGCCTCTACCTGTCATTTTTTTTTCGATTAGTGGTAGTATGCGTGCAAGCTACTGTGACAACAGATATCAGTGGCACTGTGCACTGGCAGAAGTTGGCAGAGTAGACGCTGTAGGCCTGACACACACGCTTGCAGAAAACTAACTGCTATTCAATTTATTACAGTCAAAATTTTATTTTATTTTTTAAATGTACACTACTGTTACACCAGATATGAGTTGCACTGGTGTGGCACTGTGCCCTGGCAGGCACTGAAACGCACACGTGTGAAGGAAACTGACTGCTATTATTTAACACAGTCAAAAAAGTTTTTTTTTTTTAAATGTACACTACTGTTAAACCAGATATGAGTTGCACTGGGGTGACACTGTGACCTGGCAGGCACTGAAATGCACACGTGTGAAGGAAACTGACTGCTATAATTTAACACAGTCAAAAAAGTGTTTTTTTTTTTAAATCTACACTACTGTTACACCAGATATGAGTGGTGACACTGGGGTAAAACTGTGCCCTGGCAGGCAGGCACTGAAACGCACACGTGTGAAGGAAACTGACTGCTATTATTTAACACAGTCAAAAAAGTGTTGTTTTTTTTAAATCTACACTACTGTTACACCAGATATGAGTGGTGGCACTGGGGTGACACTTTGCCCTTGCAGGCATGCACTGAAACGCACACGTGTGAAGGAAACTGACTGCTATTATTTAACACAGTCAAAAAAGGTTTTTATTTTTTTAAATCTACACTACTGTTACACCAGATATGAGTGGTGGCACTGGGGTGACACTGTGCCCTGGCATGCAGGCACTGAAAAGCACACGTGTGAATGAAACTGACTGCTATTATTTAACACAGTCAAAAAAGTGTTTTTTTTTTTTAAATCTACACTACTGTTACACCAGATATGAGTGGTGGCACTGGGCTGAAACGCACACTTGTGAAGGAAACTGACTGCTATTATTTAACACAGTCAAAAAAGTGTTGTTGTTTTTTAAATCTACACTACTGTTACACCAGATATGAGTGGTGGCACTGGGGTGACACTTTGCCCTTGTAGGCATGCACTGAAACGCACACGTGTGAAGGAAACTGACTGCTATTATTTAACACAGTCAAAAAAGTGTTTTTTTTTTTTTAAAATCTACACTACTGTTACACCAGATATGAGTGGTGGCACTGGAGTGACACTGTGCCCTGTGAAATCACAAAATGGAAAACAGCACACCAATTTACCTCTTCCAGTGGGGCACGGAGTAACAGACTTGCCAAGTCTCACCAAAGTCCAAAAATTTCAAAAAACTCCAGCCACCAATTTCTTTAAAAGACCTTTATTCTTTTGTCATGGGTCCCATTGATATACAACGTTTCAAGCCAGCATTAGGCTCTTAGTCATGTGACACTGTGCCCTGTCAGGCAGGCACTGAAACGCACACGTGTGAAGGAAACTGACTGCTATTATTTAACACAGTCAAAAAAGTGTTTGTTTGTTTTTAAATCTACACTACTGTTACACCAGATATGAATGGTGGCACTGGAGTGATACTGTGCCCTGGCATGCAGGCACTGAAACGCACACGTGTGAAGGAAACTGACTACTATTATTTAACACAGTCAAAAAAGTGTTGTTTTTTTTTAAATCTACACTACTGTTACACCAGATATGAGTGGTGGCACTGGGGTGACACTGTGCCCTGTCAGGCAGGCACTGAAATGCATACGTGTGAAGGAAACTGACTGCTATTATTTAACACAGTCAAAAAAGTGTTGTTTTTTTTTAAATCTACACTACTGTTACACCAGATATGAGTGGTGGCACTGGGGTGACACTGTGCCCTGGCAGGCAGAAACTGAAATGCACATGTGTGAAGGAAACTGACTGCTATTATTTAACACAGTCAAAAAGGTGTTGTTTTTTTTAAATCTACACTACTGTTACACAAGATATGAGTGGTGGCACCGGGGTAACACTGTGCCCTGGTAGGCAGGCACTGAAACGCACACGTGTGAAGGAAACTGACTGCTATTATTTAACACAGTCAAAAAAGTTTTTTTTTTTTAAAATCTACACTAATGTTACACCAGATATGAGTGGTGGCACTGGGGTGACACTGTGCCCTGGCAGGCAAGCACTGAAACGCACACGTGTGAAGGAAACTGACTACTATTATTTAACACAGTCAAAAAAGTGTTGTTTTTTTTTAAATCTACACTACTGTTACACCAGATATGAGTGGTGGCACTGGGGTGACACTGTGCCCTGTCAGGCAGGCACTGAAATGCACACGTGTGAAGGAAACTGACTGCTATTATTTAACACAGTCAAAAAAGTGTTGTTTTTTTTTAAATCTACACTACTGTTACACCAGATATGAGTGGTGGCACTGGGGTGACCCTGTGCCCTGGCAGGCAGAAACTGAAATGCACATGTGTGAAGGAAACTGACTGCTATTATTTAACACAGTCAAAAAGGTGTTGTTTTTTTTAAATCTACACTACTGTTACACAAGATATGAGTGGTGACACTGGGGTGACACTGTGCCCTGGCAGGCAGGCACTGAAACGCACACGTGTGAAGGAAACTGACTGCTTTTATTTAACACAGTCAAAAAAGTGTGTTTTTTTTAAAATCTACACTAATGTTACACCAGATATGAGTGGTGGCACTGGGGTGACACTGTGCCCTGGCAGGCAGGCACTGAAACGCACACGTGTGAAGGAAACTGACTGCTATTATTTAACACAGTCAAAAAGGTGTTGTTTTTTTTAAATCTACACTACTGTTACACAAGATATGAGTGGTGACACTGGGGTGACACTGTGCCCTGGCAGGCAGGCACTGAAACGCACACGTGTGAAGGAAACTGACTGCTTTTATTTAACACAGTCAAAAAAGTGTTTTTTTTTTAAAAATCTACACTAATGTTACACCAGATATGAGTGGTGGCACTGGGGTGACACTGTGCCCTGGCAGGCAGGCACTAAAACGCACGTGTGTGAAGGAAACTGACTGCTATTATTTAACATAGTCAAAAAGGGTTGTTTTTTTAAATCTGCACTACTGTTACACCAGATATGAGTTGCACTGGGGGGAAACTGTGCCCTGTCAGGCAGGCACTGAAATGCACATGTGTGAAGGAAACTGACTGCTATTATTTAACACAGTAAAAAAGTGTTGTTTTTTTAAATCTACACTACTGTTACACCAGATATGAGTGGTGGCACTGGGGTGACACTGTGCCCTGGCAGGCAGGCACTGAAACGCACACGTGTGAAGGAAACTGACTGCTATTATTTAACACAGTCAAAAAAGTGTGTTTTTTTTTAAATCTACACTACTGTTACACCAGATATGAGTTGCACTGGGGTGACACTGTGCCCTGGCAGGCAGGCACTGAAACGCACACGTGTGAAGGAAACTGACTGCTATTATTTAACACTGTCAAAAAAGGGTTGTTTTTTTAAATCTACACTACTGTTACACCAGATATGAGTGGTGGCACTGGGGTGACACTGTGCCCTGGCAGGCAGGCACTGAAACGCACACGTGTGAAGGAAACTGACTGCTATTATTTAACACAGTCAAAAAAGTGTGTTTTTTTTTTTAAATCTACACTACTGTTACACCAGATATGAGTTGCACTGGGGTGACACTGTGCCCTGGCAGGCAGGCACTGAAACGCACACGTGTGAAGGAAACTGACTGCTATTATTTAACACTGTCAAAAAAGGGTTGTTTTTTTAAATCTACACTACTGTTACACCAGATATGAGTGGTGGCACTGGGGTGACACTGTGCCCTGGCAGGCAGGCACTGAAACGCACACGTGTGAAGGAAACTAACTGCTATTATTTAACACAGTCAAAAATGTGTTTTTTTTTTAAATCTACACTACTGTTACACCAGATATGAGTGGTGGCACTGGGATGACACTGTGCCCTGGCAGGCAGGCACTGAATCGCACACGTGTGAAGGAAACTGACTGCTATTATTTAACATAGTCAAAAAAGTGTTGTTTTTTTAATATCTACACTACTGTTACACCAGATATGAGTTACACTGGGGTGACACTATGCCCTGGCAGGCAGGCACTGAAACGCACATGTGTGAAGGAAACTGACTGCTATTATTTAACACAGTCAAAAAGGTTTTTTTTTTTTTTTTTAAATCTACACTACTGTTACACCAGATATGAGTGGTGGCACTGGGGTGACACTGTGCCCTGGCAGGCAGGCACTGAAACGCACACGTGTGAAGGAAACTGACTGCTATTATTTAACACAGTCAAAAAAGTGTTGTTTTTTTTTAAATCTACACTACTGTTACACCAGATATGAGTGGTGGCACTGGGGTGACACTGTGCCCTGGCAGGCAGAAACTGAAATGCACATGTGTGAAGGAAACTGACTGCTATTATTTAACACAGTCAAAAAGGTGTTGTTTTTTTTAAATCTACACTACTGTTACACAAGATATGAGTGGTGGCACCGGGGTAACACTGTGCCCTGGTAGGCAGGCACTGAAACGCACACGTGTGAAGGAAACTGACTGCTATTATTTAACACAGTCAAAAAAGTTTTTTTTTTTTAAAATCTACACTAATGTTACACCAGATATGAGTGGTGGCACTGGGGTGACACTGTGCCCTGGCAGGCAAGCACTGAAACGCACACGTGTGAAGGAAACTGACTACTATTATTTAACACAGTCAAAAAAGTGTTGTTTTTTTTTAAATCTACACTACTGTTACACCAGATATGAGTGGTGGCACTGGGGTGACACTGTGCCCTGTCAGGCAGGCACTGAAATGCATACGTGTGAAGGAAACTGACTGCTATTATTTAACACAGTCAAAAAAGTGTTGTTTTTTTTTAAATCTACACTACTGTTACACCAGATATGAGTGGTGGCACTGGGGTGACACTGTGCCCTGGCAGGCAGAAACTGAAATGCACATGTGTGAAGGAAACTGACTGCTATTATTTAACACAGTCAAAAAGGTGTTGTTTTTTTTAAATCTACACTACTGTTACACAAGATATGAGTGGTGGCACCGGGGTAACACTGTGCCCTGGTAGGCAGGCACTGAAACGCACACGTGTGAAGGAAACTGACTGCTATTATTTAACACAGTCAAAAAAGTTTTTTTTTTTTAAAATCTACACTAATGTTACACCAGATATGAGTGGTGGCACTGGGGTGACACTGTGCCCTGGCAGGCAGGCACTGAAACGCACACGTGTGAAGGAAACTGACTGCTATTATTTAACACAGTCAAAAAGGTGTTGTTTTTTTTAAATCTACACTACTGTTACACAAGATATGAGTGGTGACACTGGGGTGACACTGTGCCCTGGCAGGCAGGCACTGAAACGCACACGTGTGAAGGAAACTGACTGCTTTTATTTAACACAGTCAAAAAAGTGTTTTTTTTTTAAAAATCTACACTAATGTTACACCAGATATGAGTGGTGGCACTGGGGTGACACTGTGCCCTGGCAGGCAGGCACTAAAACGCACGCGTGTGAAGGAAACTGACTGCTATTATTTAACATAGTCAAAAAGGGTTGTTTTTTTAAATCTGCACTACTGTTACACCAGATATGAGTTGCACTGGGGGGAAACTGTGCCCTGTCAGGCAGGCACTGAAATGCACATGTGTGAAGGAAACTGACTGCTATTATTTAACACAGTAAAAAAGTGTTGTTTTTTTAAATCTACACTACTGTTACACCAGATATGAGTGGTGGCACTGGGGTGACACTGTGCCCTGGCAGGCAGGCACTGAAACGCACACGTGTGAAGGAAACTGACTGCTATTATTTAACACAGTCAAAAAAGTGTGTTTTTTTTTAAATCTACACTACTGTTACACCAGATATGAGTTGCACTGGGGTGACACTGTGCCCTGGCAGGCAGGCACTGAAACGCACACGTGTGAAGGAAACTGACTGCTATTATTTAACACTGTCAAAAAAGGGTTGTTTTTTTAAATCTACACTACTGTTACACCAGATATGAGTGGTGGCACTGGGGTGACACTGTGCCCTGGCAGGCAGGCACTGAAACGCACACGTGTGAAGGAAACTGACTGCTATTATTTAACACAGTCAAAAAAGTGTGTTTTTTTTTTAAATCTACACTACTGTTACACCAGATATGAGTTGCACTGGGGTGACACTGTGCCCTGGCAGGCAGGCACTGAAACGCACACGTGTGAAGGAAACTGACTGCTATTATTTAACACTGTCAAAAAAGGGTTGTTTTTTTAAATCTACACTACTGTTACACCAGATATGAGTGGTGGCACTGGGGTGACACTGTGCCCTGGCAGGCAGGCACTGAAACGCACACGTGTGAAGGAAACTAACTGCTATTATTTAACACAGTCAAAAATGTGTTTTTTTTTTAAATCTACACTACTGTTACACCAGATATGAGTGGTGGCACTGGGATGACACTGTGCCCTGGCAGGCAGGCACTGAATCGCACACGTGTGAAGGAAACTGACTGCTATTATTTAACATAGTCAAAAAAGTGTTGTTTTTTTAATATCTACACTACTGTTACACCAGATATGAGTTACACTGGGGTGACACTATGCCCTGGCAGGCAGGCACTGAAACGCACATGTGTGAAGGAAACTGACTGCTATTATTTAACACAGTCAAAAAGGTTTTTTTTTTTTTTTTAAATCTACACTACTGTTACACCAGATATGAGTGGTGGCACTGGGGTGACACTGTGCCCTGGCAGGCAGGCACTGAAACGCACACGTGTGAAGGAAACTGACTGCTATTATTTAACACAGTCAAAAAAAGTTTTTTTTTTTTTTTTTTTTAAATCTACACTACTGTTACACCAGATTTGAGTTACACTGGGGTGACACTGTGCCCTGTCAGGCAGGCACTGAAACGCACACGTGTGAAGGAAACTGACTGCTATTATTTAACACAGTCAAAAAAGTATTTTTTTTTTTTTAAATCTACACTACTGTTACACCAGATATGAGTGGTGGCACTGGGGTGACACTGTGCCCTGGCAGGCAGGTACTGAAACGCACACGTGTGAAGGAAACTGACTGCTATTATTTAACACAGTCAAAAAAGTGTTGTTTTTTTTCAATCTACACTACTGTTACACAAGATATGAGTGGTGACACTGGGGTGACACTGTGCCCTGGCAGGCAGGCACTGAAACGCACACGTGTGAAGGAAACTGACTGCTTTTATTTAACACAGTCAAAAAAGTGTTTTTTTTTTAAAAATCTACACTAATGTTACACCAGATATGAGTTGCACTGGGGTGACACTGTGACCTGGCAGGCACTGAAAAACACACGTGTGAAGGAAACTGACTGCTATTATTTAACACAGTCAAAAAAGTTTTTTTTTTTTCTTAAATCTACACTACTGTTACACCAGATATGAGTGGTGGCACTGGGGTGACACTGTGCCCTGGCATGCAGACACTGAAAAGCACACGTGTGAATGAAACTGACTGCTATTATTTAACACAGTCAAAAAAGTTTTTTTTTTTTTTAAATCTACACTACTGTTACACCAGATATGAGTGGTGGCACTGGGGTGACACTGTGCCCTGTCAGGCAGGCACTGAAACGCACACGTGTGAAGGAAACTGACTGCTATTATTTAACACAGTCAAAAAAAGTTTTTTTTTTTTTTAAATCTACACTACTGTTACACCAGATATGAGTTGCACTGGGGTGACACTGTGCCCTGGCAGGCACTGAAACGCACACGTGTGAAGGAAACTGACTGCTATTATTTAACACTGTCAAAAAAGTGGTTTTTTTTTAAAATCTACACTACTGTTACACCAGATATGAATGGTGGCACTGGAGTGACACTGTGCCCTGGCATGCAGGCACTGAAATGCACATGTGTGAAGGAAACTGACTACTATTATTTAACAAAGTCAAAAAACTGTTGTTTTTTTTAAATCTACACTACTGTTACGCAAGATATGAGTGGTGGCACCGGGGTAACACTGTGCCCTGGTAGGCAGGCACCGAAACACACACGTGTGAAGGAAACTGACTGCTATTATTTAACACAGTCAAAAAAGTTTTTTTTTTTTTTTTTAAATCTACACTACTGTTACACAAGATATGAGTGGTGACACTGGGGTGACACTGTGCCCTGGCAGGCAGGCACTGAAACGCACACGTGTGAAGGAAACTGACTGCTTTTATTTAACACAGTCAAAAAAGTGTTTTTTTTTTTTAAATCTACACTAATGTTACACCAGATATGAGTGGTGGCACTGGGGTGACACTGTGCCCTGGCAGGCAGGCACTAAAACGCACACGTGTGAAGGAAACTGACTGCTATTATTTAACACAGTCAAAAAGAGTTGTTTTTTTAAATCTACACTACTGTTACACCAGATATGAGTTGCACTGGGGGGAAACTGTGCCCTTTCAGGCAGGCACTGAAATGCACACGTGTGAAGGAAACTGACTGCTATTATTTAACACAGTAAAAAAGTGTTGTTTTTTTAAATCTACACTACTGTTACACCAGATATGAGTGGTGGCACTGGGGTGACACTGTGCCCTGGCAGGCAGGCACTGAAACGCACACGTGTGAAGGAAACTGACTGCTATTATTTAGCACAGTCAAAAAAGTGTTGTTTTTTTAAAATCTACACTACTGTTACACCAGATATGAGTGGTGGCACTGGGGTGACACTGTGCCCTGGCAGGCAGGCACTGAAACGCACACGTGTGAAGGAAACTGACTGCTATTATTTAACACAGTCAAAAAAGTTTTTTTTTTCTTAAATCTTCACTACTGTTACACCAGATATGAGTGGTGGCACTGGGGTGACACTGTGCCCTGGCAGGCAGGCACTGAATCGCACACGTGTGAAGGAAACTGACTGCTATTATTTAACATAGTCAAAAAAGTGTTGTTTTTTTAATATCTACACTACTGTTACACCAGATATGACTTACACTGGGGTGACACTGTGCCCTGGCAGGCAGGCACTGAAACGCACATGTGTGAAGGAAACTGACTGCTATTATTTAACACAGTCAAAAAAGTTTTTTTTTTTTTTTAAATCTACACTACTGTTACACCAGATATGAGTGGTGGCACTGGGGTGACACTGTGCCCTGGCAGGCAGGCACTGAAACGCACACGTGTGAAGGAAACTGACTGCTATTATTTAACACAGTCAAAAACGTTTTTTTTTTTAAATCTACACTACTGTTACACCAGATTTGAGTTGCACTGGGGTGACACTGTGCCCTGTCAGGCAGGCACTGAAACGCACACGTGTGAAGGAAACTGACTGCTATTATTTAACACAGTCAAAAAAGTTTTTTTTTTCTTAAATCTACACTACTGTTACACCAGATATGAGTGGTGGCACTGGGGTGACACTGTGCCCTGGCATGCAGACACTGAAAAGCACACGTGTGAATGAAACTGACTGCTATTATTTAACACAGTCAAAAAAGTGTTGTTTTTTTTAAATCTACACTACTGTTACACCAGATATGAGTGGTGGCACTGGGGTGACACTGTGCCCTGGCAGGCACTGAAACGCACACGTGTGAAGGAAACTGACTGCTATTATTTAACACAGTCAAAAAAGTGTTGTTTTTTTTTAAATCTACACTACTGTTACACCAGATATGAGTTGCACTGGGGTGACACTGTGCCCTGGCAGGCACTGAAACGCACACGTGTGAAGGAAACTGACTGCTATTATTTAACACTGTCAAAAAAGTGTTTTTTTTTTTTAAATCTACACTACTGTTACACCAGATATGAATGGTGGCACTGGAGTGACACTGTGCCCTGGCATGCAGGCACTGAAACGCACACATGTGAAGGAAACTGACTACTATTATTTAACAAAGTCAAAAAAGTGTTGTTTTTTTTTTTAAATCTACACTACTGTTACACCAGATATGAGTGGTGGCACCGGGGTAACACTGTGCCCTGGTAGGCAGGCACTGAAACGCACACGTGTGAAGGAAACTGACTGCTATTATTTAACACAGTCAAAAAAGTTTTTTGTTTTTTTTTAAATCTACACTACTGTTACACAAGATATGAGTGGTGACACTGGGGTGACACTGTGCCCTGGCAGGCAGGCACTGAAACGCACACATGTGAAGGAAACTGACTGCTTTTATTTAACACAGTCAAAAAAGTGTTTGTTTTTTTTAAATCTACACTAATGTTACACCAGATATGAGTGGTGGCACTGGGGTGACACTGTGCCCTGGCAGGCAGGCACTAAAATGCACACGTGTGAAGGAAACTGACTGCTATTATTTAACACAGTCAAAAAGGGTTGTTTTTTTAAATCTGCACTACTGTTACACCAGATATGAGTTGCACTGGGGGGAAACTGTGCCCTGTCAGGCAGGCACTGAAATGCACACGTGTGAAGGAAACTGACTGCTATTATTTAACACAGTAAAAAAGTGTTGTTTTTTTAAATCTACACTACTGTTACACCAGATATGAGTGGTGGCACTGGGGTGACACTGTGCCCTGGCAGGCAGGCACTGAAATGCACACGTGTGAAGGAAACTGACTGCTATTATTTAACACAGTCAAAAAAGTGTTGTTTTTTTTAAAATCTACACTACTGTTACACCAGATATGAGTGGTGGCACTGGGGTGACACTGTGCCCTGGCAGGCAGGCACTGAAATGCACACGTGTGAAGGAAACTGACTGCTATTATTTAACACAGTCAAAAAAGTGTTGATCTACACCACTGTTACACCAGATATGAGTTGCACTGGGGTGAAACTGTGCCCTGGCAGGCAGGCACTGAAACGCACACGTGTGAAGGAAACTGACTGCTATTATTTCACAGTCAAATTTCTAGGTTTTCTTTTAATATAAACTACTGTTACACCAGTTATGAGTTGCACTGGTGTGACACTGTGCCCTGGCAGGCAGGCACTGAAACGCACAAGTATGAAGGAAACTGACTGCTATTATTTAACACAGTCAAAAAAGTGTTTTTTTTTAAAATCTACACTACTGTTACACCAGATATGAGTGGTGGCACTGGGGTGACACTGTGCCCTGTGAAATCACAAAATGGAAAAAAGCACACCAATTTACCTCTTCCACTGGGGCATAGAGTAACAGACTTGCCAAGTCTCACCAAAGTCCAAAAATTTCAAAAAACTCCAGCCACCAATTTCTTTAAAAGACCTTTATTCTTTTGTCATGGGTCCCATTGATATACAACGTTTCAAGCCAGCATTAGGCTCTTAGTCATGTGACACTGTGCCCTGTCAGGCAGGCACTGAAACGCACACGTGTGAAGGAAACTGACTGCTATTATTTAACACAGTCAAAAAAAGTGTTTTCTTTTTTTTAAATCTACACTACTGTTACACCAGATATGAATGGTGGCACTGGAGTGATACTGTGCCCTGGCATGCAGGCACTGAAACGCACACGTGTGAAGAAAAAAGACTACTATTATTTAACACAGTCAAAAAAGTGTTGTTTTTTTAAAATCTACACTACTGTTACACCAGATATGAGTGGTGGCACTGGGGTGACACTGTGCCCTGGCAGGCAGGCACTGAAACGCACACGTGTGAAGGAAACTGACTGCTATTATTTAACACAGTCAAAAAAGTTTTTTTTTTTTTTTTTTTAAATCTACACTACTGTTACACCAGATTTGAGTTACACTGGGGTGACACTGTGCCCTGGCAGGCAGGCACTGAAACGCACATGTGTGAAGGAAACTGACTGCTATTATTTAACACAGTCAAAAAAGTTTTTTGTTTTTTTTAAATCTACACTACTGTTACACCAGATATGAGTGGTGGCACTGGGGTGACACTGTGCCCTGGCAGGCAGGCACTGAAACGCACACGTGTGAAGGAAACTGACTGCTATTATTTAACACAGTCAAAAAAGTTTTTTTTTTTTTTTTTAAATCTACACTACTGTTACACCAGATTTGAGTTGCACTGGGGTGACACTGTGCCCTGTCAGGCAGGCACTGAAAAGCACACGTGTGAAGGAAACTGACTGCTATTATTTAACACAGTCAAAAAAGTTTTTTTTTTCTTAAATCTACACTACTGTTACACCAGATATGAGTGGTGGCACTGGGGTGACACTGTGCCCTGGCATGCAGACACTGAAAAGCACACGTGTGAATGAAACTGACTGCTATTATTTAATACAGTCAAAAAAGTGTTGTTTTTTTTAAATCTACACTACTGTTACACCAGATATGAGTGGTGGCACTGGGGTGACACTGTGCCCTGTCAGGCAGGCACTGAAACGCACACGTGTGAAGGAAACTGACTGCTATTATTTAACACAGTCAAAAAAGTGTTGTTTTTTTTTAAATCTACACTACTGTTACACCAGATATGAGTTGCACTGGGGTGACACTGTGCCCTGGCAGGCACTGAAACGCACACGTGTGAAGGAAACTGACTGCTATTATTTAACACTGTCAAAAAAGTTTTTTTTTTTTTAAATCTACACTACTGTTACACCAGATATGAATGGTGGCACTGGAGTGACACTGTGCCCTGGCATGCAGGCACTGAAACGCACACATGTGAAGGAAACTGACTACTATTATTTAACAAAGTCAAAAAAGTGTTGTTTTTTTTTTTAAATCTACACTACTGTTACACCAGATATGAGTGGTGGCACCGGGGTAACACTGTGCCCTGGTAGGCAGGCACTGAAACGCACACGTGTGAAGGAAACTGACTGCTATTATTTAACACAGTCAAAAAAGTTTTTTGTTTTTTTTTAAATCTACACTACTGTTACACAAGATATGTGTGGTGACACTGGGGTGACACTGTGCCCTGGCAGGCAGGCACTGAAACGCACACATGTGAAGGAAACTGACTGCTTTTATTTAACACAGTCAAAAAAGTGTTTGTTTTTTTTAAATCTACACTAATGTTACACCAGATATGAGTGGTGGCACTGGGGTGACACTGTGCCCTGGCAGGCAGGCACTAAAACGCACACGTGTGAAGGAAACTGACTGCTATTATTTAACACAGTCAAAAAGGGTTGTTTTTTTAAATCTGCACTACTGTTACACCAGATATGAGTTGCACTGGGGGGAAACTGTGCCCTGTCAGGCAGGCACTGAAATGCACACGTGTGAAGGAAACTGACTGCTATTATTTAACACAGTAAAAAAGTGTTGTTTTTTTAAATCTACACTACTGTTACACCAGATATGAGTGGTGGCACTGGGGTGACACTGTGCCCTGGCAGGCAGGCACTGAAATGCACACGTGTGAAGGAAACTGACTGCTATTATTTAACACAGTCAAAAAAGTGTTGTTTTTTTAAAATCTACACTACTGTTACACCAGATATGAGTGGTGGCACTGGGGTGACACTGTGCCCTGGCAGGCAGGCACTGAAATGCACACGTGTGAAGGAAACTGACTGCTATTATTTAACACAGTCAAAAAAGTGTTGATCTACACCACTGTTACACCAGATATGAGTTGCACTGGGGTGAAACTGTGCCCTTGCAGGCAGGCACTGAAACGCACACGTGTGAAGGAAACTGACTGCTATTATTTCACAGTCAAATTTCTAGGTTTTCTTTTAATATAAACTACTGTTACACCAGTTATGAGTTGCACTGGTGTGACACTGTGCCCTGGCAGGCAGGCACTGAAACGCACAAGTATGAAGGAAACTGACTGCTATTATTTAACACAGTCAAAAAAGTGTTTTTTTTTTAAATCTACACTACTGTTACACCAGATATGAGTGGTGGCACTGGGGTGACACTGTGCCCTGTGAAATCACAAAATGGAAAAAAGCACACCAATTTACCTCTTCCACTGGGGCATAGAGTAACAGACTTGCCAAGTCTCACCAAAGTCCAAAAATTTCAAAAAACTCCAGCCACCAATTTCTTTAAAAGACCTTTATTCTTTTGTCATGGGTCCCATTGATATACAACGTTTCAAGCCAGCATTAGGCTCTTAGTCATGTGACACTGTGCCCTGTCAGGCAGGCACTGAAACGCACACGTGTGAAGGAAACTGACTGCTATTATTTAACACAGTCAAAAAAAGTGTTTTCTTTTTTTTAAATCTACACTACTGTTACACCAGATATGAATGGTGGCACTGGAGTGATACTGTGCCCTGGCATGCAGGCACTGAAACGCACACGTGTGAAGAAAAAAGACTACTATTATTTAACACAGTCAAAAAAGTGTTGTTTTTTTAAAATCTACACTACTGTTACACCAGATATGAGTGGTGGCACTGGGGTGACACTGTGCCCTGGCAGGCAGGCACTGAAACGCACACGTGTGAAGGAAACTGACTGCTATTATTTAACACAGTCAAAAAAGTGTGTTTTTTTTTTTAAATCTACACTACTGTTACACCAGATTTGAGTTGCACTGGGGTGACACTGTGCCCTGTCAGGCAGGCACTGAAAAGCACACGTGTGAAGGAAACTGACTGCTATTATTTAACACAGTCAAAAAAGTTTTTTTTTCTTAAATCTACACTACTGTTACACCAGATATGAGTGGTGGCACTGGGGTGACACTGTGCCCTGGCATGCAGACACTGAAAAGCACACGTGTGAATGAAACTGACTGCTATTATTTAACACAGTCAAAAAAGTGTTGTTTTTTTTAAATCTACACTACTGTTACACCAGATATGAGTGGTGGCACTGGGGTGACACTGTGCCCTGTCAGGCAGGCACTGAAACGCACACGTGTGAAGGAAACTGACTGCTATTATTTAACACAGTCAAAAAAGTGTTGTTTTTTTTTAAATCTACACTACTGTTACACCAGATATGAGTTGCACTGGGGTGACACTGTGCCCTGGCAGGCACTGAAACGCACACGTGTGAAGGAAACTGACTGCTATTATTTAACACTGTCAAAAAAGTGTTTTTTTTTTTAAATCTACACTACTGTTACACCAGATATGAATGGTGGCACTGGAGTGACACTGTGCCCTGGCATGCAGGCACTGAAACGCACACATGTGAAGGAAACTGACTACTATTATTTAACAAAGTCAAAAAAGTGTTGTTTTTTTTTAAATCTACACTACTGTTACACAAGATATGAGTGGTGGCACCGGGGTAACACTGTGCCCTGGTAGGCAGGCACTGAAACTCACACGTGTGAAGGAAACTGACTGCTATTATTTAACACAGTCAAAAAAGTGTTTTTTTTTTTAAATCTACACTAATGTTACACCAGATATGAGTGGTGGCACTGGGGTGACACTGTGCCCTGGCAGGCAGGCACTAAAACGCACACGTGTGAAGGAAACTGACTGCTATTATTTAACACAGTCAAAAAGGGTTGTTTTTTTAAATCTGCACTACTGTTACACCAGATATGAGTTGCATTGGGGGGGAAACTTTGCACTGTCAGGCAGGCACTGAAATGCACACGTGTGAAGGAAACTGACTGCTATTATTTAACACAGTAAAAAAGTGTTGTTTTTTTAAATCTACACTACTGTTACACCAGATATGAGTGGTGGCACTGGGGTGACACTGTGCCCTGGCAGGCAGGCACTGAAACGCACACGTGTGAAGGAAACTGACTGCTATTATTTAACACAGTCAAAAAAGTGTTTTTTTTTTTAAATCTACACTACTGTTACACAAGATATGAGTGGTGGCACCGGGGTAACACTGTGCCCTGGTAGGCAGGCACTGAAACGCACACGTGTGAAGGAAACTGACTGCTATTATTTAACACAGTCAAAAAGGGTTGTTTTTTTAAATCTGCACTACTGTTACACCAGATATGAGTTGCACTGGGGGGAAACTGTGCCCTGTCAGGCAGGCACTGAAATGCACACGTGTGAAGGAAACTGACTGCTATTATTTAACACAGTCAAAAAAGTGTTGTTTTTTTTAAATCTACACTACTGTTACACCAGATATGAGTGGTGGCACTGGGGTGACACTGTGCCCTGTCAGGCAGGCACTGAAACGCACACGTGTGAAGGAAACTGACTGCTATTATTTAACACAGTCAAAAAAAGTGTTGTTTTTTTTTAAATCTACACTACTGTTACACCAGATATGAGTTGCACTGGGGTGACACTGTGCCCTGGCAGGCACTGAAACGCACACGTGTGAAGGAAACTGACTGCTATTATTTAACACTGTCAAAAAAGTGGGTTTTTTTTTAAATCTACACTACTGTTACACCAGATATGAATGGTGGCACTGGAGTAACACTGTGCCCTGGCATGCAGGCACTGAAACGCACACGTGTGAAGGAAACTGACTACTATTATTTAACAAAGTCAAAAAGTGTTGTTTTTTTTTAAATCTACACTACTGTTACACAAGATATGAGTGGTGGCACCGGGGTAACACTGTGCCCTGGTAGGCAGGCACTGAAACGCACACGTGTGAAGGAAACTGACTGCTATTATTTAACACAGTCAAAAAAGTTTTTTTTTTTTTTTTTAATCTACACTACTGTTGCACAAGATATGAGTGGTGACACTGGGGTGACACTGTGCCCTGGCAGGCAGGCACTGAAACGCACACGTGTGAAGGAAACTGACTGCTTTTATTTAACACAGTCAAAAAAGTGTTTTTTTTTTTAAATCTACACTAATGTTACACCAGATATGAGTGGTGGCACTGGGGTGACACTGTGCCCTGGCAGGCAGGCACTAAAACGCACACGTGTGAAGGAAACTGACTGCTATTATTTAACACAGTCAAAAAGGGTTGTTTTTTTAAATCTGCACTACTGTTACACCAGATATGAGTTGCATTTGGGGGGAAACTGTGCCCTGTCAGGCAGGCACTGAAATGCACACGTGTGAAGGAAACTGACTGCTATTATTTAACACAGTAAAAAAGTGTTGTTTTTTTAAATCTACACTACTGTTACACCAGATATGAGTGGTGGCACTGGGGTGACACTGTGCCCTGGCAGGCAGGCACTGAAATGCAAACGTGTGAAGGAAACTGACTGCTATTATTTAACACAGTCAAAAAAGTGTTTTTTTTTTTTAAATCTACACTACTGTTACACCAGATATGAGTGGTGGCACTGGGGTGACACTGTGCCCTGGCAGGCAGGCACTGAAACGCACACGTGTGAAGGAAACTGACTGCTATTATTTAACACAGTCAAAAAAGTGTTGTTTTTTTTTAAATCTACACTACTGTTACACCAGATATGAGTGGTGGCACTGGGGTGACACTGTGCCCTGGCAGGCAGGCACTGAAATGCAAACGTGTGAAGGAAACTGACTGCTATTATTTAACACAGTCAAAAAAGTGTTTTTTTTTTTAAATCTACACTACTGTTACACCAGATATGAGTGGTGGCACTGGGGTGACACTGTGCCCTGGCAGGCAGGCACTGAAACGCACACGTGTGAAGGAAACTGACTGCTATTATTTAACACAGTCAAAAAAGTGTTGTTTTTTTTAAATCTACACTACTGTTACACCAGATATGAGTGGTGGCACTGGGGTGACACTTTGCCCTTGCAGGCATGCACTGAAACGCACACGTGTGAAGGAAACTGACTGCTATTATTTAACACATTAAAAAAAGTTTTTTTTTTCTTAAATCTACACTACTGTTACACCAGATATGAGTGGTGGCACTGGGGTGACACTGTGCCCTGGCATGCAGACACTGAAAAGCACACGTGTGAATGAAACTGACTGCTATTATTTAACACAGTCAAAAAAGTGTTGTTTTTTTTAAATCTACACTACTGTTACACCAGATATGAGTGGTGGCACTGGGGTGACACTGTGCCCTGTCAGGCAGGCACTGAAACGCACACGTGTGAAGGAAACTGACTGCTATTATTTAACACAGTCAAAAAAAGTGTTGTTTTTTTTAAAATCTACACTACTGTTACACCAGATATGAGTTGCACTGGGGTGACACTGTGCCCCTGGCAGGCACTGAAACGCACACGTGTGAAGGAAACTGACTGCTATTATTTAACACTGTCAAAAAAGTGTTTTTTTTTTTAAATCTACACTACTGTTACACCAGATATGAATGGTGGCACTGGAGTGACACTGTGCCCTGGCATGCAGGCACTGAAACGCACACGTGTGAAGGAAACTGACTACTATTATTTAACAAAGTCAAAAAAGTGTTGTTTTTTTTTAAAATCTACACTACTGTTACACAAGATATGAGTGGTGGCACCGGGGTAACACTGTGCCCTGGTAGGCAGGCACTGAAACGCACAAGTGTGAAGGAAACTGACTGCTATTATTTAACACAGTCAAAAAAGTTTTTTGTTATTTTTTTAAATCTACACTACTGTTACACAAGATATGAGTGGTGACACTGGGGTGACACTGTGCCCTGGCAGGCAGGCACTGAAACGCACACGTGTGAAGGAAACTGACTGCTTTTATTTAACACAGTCAAAAAAGTGGTTTTTTTTTTAAATCTACACTAATGTTACACCAGATATGAGTGGTGGCACTGGGGTGACACTGTGCCCTGGCAGGCAGGCACTAAAACGCACACTTGTGAAGTAAACTGACTACTATTATTTAACACAGTCAAAAAGGGTTGTTTTTTTAAATCTGCACTACTGTTACACCAGATATGAGTTGCACTGGGGGGAAACTGTGCCCTGTCAGGCAGGCACTGAAATGCACACGTGTGAAGGAAACTGACTGCTATTATTTAACACAGTAAAAAAGTGTTGTTTTTTTAAATCTACACTACTGTTACACCAGATATGAGTGGTGGCACTGGGGTGACACTGTGCCCTGGCAGGCAGGCACTGAAACGCACACGTGTGAAGGAAACTGACTGCTATTATTTAACACAGTCAAAAAAGTGTTGTTTTTTTAAATCTACACTACTGTTACACCAGATATGAGTGGTGGCACTGGGGTGACACTGTGCCCTGGCAGGCAGGCACTGAAACGCACACGTGTGAAGGAAACTGACTGCTATTATTTAACACAGTCAAAAAAGTGTTGTTTTTTTTAAATCTACACTACTGTTACACCAGATATGAGTGGTGGCACTGGGGTGACACTGTGCCCTGGCAGGCAGGCACTGAAACGCACACGTGTGAAGGAAACTGACTGCTATTATTTAACACAGTCAAAAAAGTGTTGTTTTTTCTTAAATCTACACTACTGTTACACCAGATATGAGTGGTGGCACTGGGGTGACACTGTGCCCTGGCAGGCAGGCACTGAAACGCACACGTGTGAAGGAAACTGACTGCTATTATTTAACACAGTCAAAAAAGTGTTGTTTTTTTTAAATCTACACTACTGTTACACCAGATATGAGTGGTGGCACTGGGGTGACACTGTGCCCTGTCAGGCAGGCACTGAAACGCACACGTGTGAAGGAAACTGACTGCTATTATTTAACACAGTCAAAAAAGTGTTTTTTTTTTTTAAATCTACACTACTGTTACACCAGATATGAGTTGCACTGGGGTGACACTGTGCCCCTGGCAGGCACTGAAACGCACACGTGTGAAGGAAACTGACTGCTATTATTTAACACTGTCAAAAAAGTGTTTTTTTTTTTAAATCTACACTACTGTTACACCAGATATGAATGGTGGCACTGGAGTGACACTGTGCCCTGGCATGCAGGCACTGAAACGCACACGTGTGAAGGAAACTGACTACTATTATTTAACAAAGTCAAAAAAGTGTTGTTTTTTTTTAAATCTACACTACTGTTACACAAGATATGAGTGGTGGCACCGGGGTAACACTGTGCCCTGGTAGGCAGGCACTGAAACGCACATGTGTGAAGGAAACTGACTGCTATTATTTAACACAGTCAAAAAAGTTTTTTGTTATTTTTTTAAATCTACACTACTGTTACACAAGATATGAGTGGTGACACTGGGGTGA